>NC_034590.1:1776852-1796709 GCF_900095145.1 Mus pahari | reverse complement strand
GAACTCACTCTGTAGACCAGGCTGGCCTCGAACTCAGAAATCCGCCTGCCTCTGCCTCCCGAGTGCTGGGATTAAAGGCGTGTGCCACCACGCCCGGCCCACCTCTCCTCTTGAGGCACAGGAAGCTGGGGCTCATCAAAGGCGCCTCCTTCTCAGTGTCTGGGCATCTCAGAAGTGGGAGCTCACCTTCTCCTCGCAACTCCCCTGGATCCAAGAGCTCCATAAGAAACTCCACATCCAGCTGTGTTTCTCCAATATGTGGACTCCAGATCAGCTCCTCCGTCAGGGCAGGTAAAAAGGCGTCGGCCCCCAGGGGCTCTAAGGAAGCCAGAGGACGGGTCATTAGTTTGGCAGGGGTGCACACAAACATCTTCCCTTCAGGTCCCCAGGCCTGAGTGGGCGCCTGCTACCAAAGGGGGCTACCCTTTCCCTGGACGTGGGTACCCACCATTAAATCACTCTAAGTTCAGAGGTCTTTTACCTTTATTCTCGCCACCGCCCAGGCCCGCGTAGACGTCGCTGCACACCGCTAGCAACAGCGCCACCTTGCGGCGCGGTGCGCACGCCGCATGCAGGTGAGCGAGGCGCGCGTGGATACGGTTCCGCAAGGCCGGGCTCTGACCCTCGGGCCCCGCTCCTACCCTCAAGGCTATTTGGCGCCGGCGTAGTCGTCGTAGTTCCTGGGCTCTGAGAGTTCGGAGTTTGGTCCACAGGGCGGGCTTCAGGGGCTCTAGAACCGCTCGACACAGGGCCACCTCCACAGCGGGGCCTGCAAAGCGTGTGGCGTGTGAGGACAATGCCACCCTGATCCCTAGTCACTCTGTCTCCGGGCTACCTACAAAGTGTAGGCAGGATTTGGGGCCTGTGGGGGATGTATGAACACTCCCAAGAACGGGGCAGAAGAGGTCTATCAGGCAATGCACATGTTAGGTAGAGCTACGAAGTAATAGCTATATACATGAACAAGTGTGCTTGCCCTTGGGGACTCAGAGATTACATGTGAACACATATAGAACCAACTTCATGGCACCCTCAAACCCTTGGGGAGTTTCCCTCCAATTCCCATTACCAAGATCTTCTTCCCGAGGGATGCTAGGTCCCCTGTTCCCAAAGACAGCTCTGACGTCGGGGTCTTTTGCCAGGTAATTCTGGAGGTTAGTGAGGAGCTGGCGCACATCCTGAAGCAGCTCTGTGGCCGGGTCCCCTGGGCGGTAGGGATTTCCAGAATCTGAGATGAGGCGTGCCCGAAGGCATCGGTACTGCCTAGCTACATAGCTGCTCCGGGCCCTAGCCAGAGCACGGATGTGGGCAGTGAGCATATCCTCGCAGTCTTCCTCTTCATCTTTGTAGCAGTCGTTGTTCACTTCCTCCTCTTCTAGAGCAGGACTAGGAAAGAGCACTTCCGACTCACGGGAGTGAGCTTCTGGTCCAGGATGAAGCCCTTGTCTTTCTGGACGATGCACTTCCTGTGCAGCATGGTGAGCTTCTGGTCTCAAAGGGTCTTCCACCCAAGAGACCCGGTGTGGGGTGGGCTTCCTGGAGGCTGGATGGGAGACAGGTTGGCTTATTACAGTGCCATCCATCCCCTCATCTCCCAAGGTCCCCGGGCCCCGCCCTGCTAACCTAGACTGTATTTCTGGCCGGACTCTGGCTCTGTTTGCTGTGGGCTCTCTGTTTCCCAGCCTCCATGTGTCTCCAGGTAGAGCTGGTTCACTACAGACAGCACCCTCCCTGAGGCGTCCGCCTGGATGCAGCCAAGCCGATGAGGATCTGAGGGTCAGCGGAAGAGGCAAGGTGACCCAGGTACATAGGGGGCACCAGACTTCATCCTCATCCTTCCTCACTTAGGACCAAGAATGTAGTCCCACTCCCACCCCGTCCCCCAGCTCCCAGGCCCTCCAGCTCGATCTTGTCAGATCCCAGGAGCCATCTTATCCCCTGCAATCCCAGCTGACCCTGCAGCTGCCTCCTCCTCCTCCTCTTCTCTCCCTTCTCTCTCTCCTCCTCTTCTCCCTCCTCCTTTTCCTCCTCTTCTTTATGGTTTTTCCAGACAGGATTTCTCGATGTAGCCCTGGCTGTCCTGGAGCTCATTCTATAGACCAGGCTGTCCTCGAACTCACAGAGATCCACCTGCCTCTGCCTCCTGGGTGCTGGGACTAAAGGCGTGTGTCACCATTGGACCCACCGCAGCTTCTTTTCATTCTTGCCCCACTCCCAGCTTCTTTCAAACCCAGTTAGTTATCTGGTCCTTTAGATGCAGTCTCTCTGGGCCACAAAGAGGCAGGTTGGGCTCTCCTTCCCGGAGCAGTGGACCTCACCTGAGTGATTATCTCCGGCCCCCACAGTAGGCGTGGGCAAGAGCAGGGTCCTTGGCAAAATGTCCCTGAGTTAAGACAGAGGGAAGTCTTGGTATGGATGAGTATCTCAGGGAGTCCCCATGCCCCTCTGCCAGATGACCTGTACCTGCTGGCTGACAGAAAGGCCAGGAGATGGGAACAGTCGGGCATGCAGAGGTTGGAGGATTCCAGGGACACACCTAGTGAGGGGAAGAGAAAGGGGTGTTACAGGGTGGCCACTGTCCACCTCACCCTACCCTGTGGCCCAGCCTTCCCACACTCCCGCCCGCCCCCTCCCCTCTATCCTCCCTCAGAAACAGGGAGTGTCCACCACTGGGAGTTGACATCATTTTCTCTCTTGATGTTCTTTTTGTATGTTTGTTTATTTTTGTTTTTGTTTTGTTTTGTTTTTTTCCGAGACAGGGTTTCTCTGTGTAGCCCTGGCTGTCCTGGAACTCACTCTGTAGACCAGGCTGGCCTCGAACTCAGAAATCCGCCTGCCTCTGCCTCCCAAGTGCTGGGATTAAAGGCGTGCACCACCATGCCCGGCCTCTCTTGATGTTCTGACACCAAATAAGTTAGCTCAACAGAAATGTTTTCAGTTTTTGTTTGTTTGTTTGTTTGTTTGTTTTGTTGAAACAGGGTCTCGGGCTGGTGAGATGGCTCAATGGGTAAGAACACTGATTGCTCTTCCGAAGATCCTGAGTTCAAATCCCAAAAACCACATGGTGGCTCACAACCACCCACAATGAGATCTGACGCCCTCTTCTGGTGTGTCTGAAGACAGTTACAGTGTACTTACATATAATAAATAAATAAATCTTTAAAAAAATTTGAAACAGGGTCTCACTGTTTTTCATAGGTCAGCCTGGTCTACAGAATGAATTTCAGGACAGCCAGGGTTATACAGAAAAACCCTGTCTTGAAAAGTCATAAAGAGCCGGGCGCGGTGGCGCATGCCTTTAATCCCAGCACTCGGGAGGCAGAGGCAAGTGGATTTCTGAGTTCGAGGCCAGCCTGGTCTACCAAGTGAGTTCCAGGACAGCCAGGGCTATACAGAGAAACTCTGTCTCGAAAAACCAAAAAAAAAAAAAAAAAAAGTCATAAAGAAGAGGAGGGGGAAAAGGCAGCTGTGGTAGGAGGGGATAAGACCACCTCTTTGGGGCTGGAGAGTACCCTCGGTGGTTAAGAGCACTGACTATTCTTCCAGAGGTCCTGAGTTCAATTCCCAGCAACCACATGGTGGCTTGAAACCCTCCATAAAGGGATCCAATGCCCTCTTCTGGTGTGTCTGAAGACAGCTACGATATATTCATATACATAGAATAAATACATAAATCTAAAAACAATCATCTCTGGGTCCTAGGGGCAGTGATGCCCCCTGCACACCTGGGACACCCCTCAGATCCCCTGAGATCTGCTGGCCTGGAACTCACTATGTGGCCCAGATTGGCTTTAAAACACGTGGCAATTTTTCTGCGTGAGAATACAGTCCTGAGCCACCATGCCAAGCTTTCTTTTGTTTTTGTATATGTAGCCCAGGCTAGACTAAAACACTTCTTTTTATTATATTAAAATTCTTTTATTTATGTGTATGGTTGTTTTGCCTGCCCGTGTCCGTGTGATACATAAGTGCCCACAGAGGACAGAAGAGGGCAGTAGACTCCCTGGGACTGGAGTTACAGGCGGGGTTTGAGCCATGTCACAGGAGTGCTGGGAGCCCAGTGAGGGACTCTGGGAGACGGATAGTGTTCTTTCCCGTGGGTCCAGCTCCAGCCCTTGAATTCTCGAATCAACACAGGTTATCTTCTTATGGAGGTTCTCAAGGCTGGAGACTTAAGTCAACCACTCAGGGAAGGGTGCTCCAGCAGGAAGGACAGACAGTAGCAACATCTTACAGCTGGGTTAGCAGGAACCGAGAGGAGAACAATGGGGCTGGGCAGTGAGTGTGGGCCTGAAGCAAACAAGGGGTAGAAGCAAGCTGAATCAGACAGCACCGTAGCTCATGATGGCCACCTAACTTGGCATTCGGGGATGTTAACAAACACCTCCAGCGTTTGGGGGAGGGTTGGACCACATGGAGCCCATGTGTGAGCATCCCTCTTTGCTGTGCTCAGCAAGGGCTTCAAGAGAGGGGGTAGCTGCAGAGACATCAGGGGAGGAGGCTACCGCAGTGATCTGGGCAAGAAATGATGGGCTAGCTGAGACTCAGTGATGGAGGCACGTGAGACTGTGGAACTCAAGAGATATTTGGGGATCAAAGCACATATAGTTCTCGGTCCATTCGCTGCGTGGACTGCAAACCTAGGGCAGGGTCCTCACCTCCAGGAAACCTCTGAATTGGATAGGCGTTGATATCTCCTGACAAAGGCCCTGCCTTCAACATTAGGACCTGGCCAGGGTCGTGTCCAATGACCAGGAAGCTCTGGAGAAGAGGGGAAAGGGCAGAAATCAGCTTCAGGCAGGAATGCGCAGATGTTTCTTTTTGCCTGCTTGCTGACAGTTCACTTTAAGGGAGTGGTTCTCAACCTTTCTAAGCTGTGACCCTTTAATACCGTTTCTCATGTGTGGCGACCCCCCAACCATAAAATTATTTTTGTTGCTCCTTCATAACTCTACTCATAGGAATCGTAATAGAGATATCTGATATGCAGAATATCTGATATGTGACCCCTGTGAAAGGGTTGCTTGTGACCCACAGGTTGAGCACCTCTAGTGATGGTTGAGCCCAGTGTTCCATGCTTTGAAGGCAGGCGCTCTCCCAGCTGAGCTAAATCTCTAGGCCTGTTCTGTAGGGACATCAACAAATGTATTTGTCTTTCCAACAGCAAGGCACCTGGCAGCCAGAGTTTGGCAGCCCAGTGAAACCCTCCCTCAGTTCCTGTAGACAGGACCTGGGGGGTGGGGCCAGGACTAGACCTAGCCAATAGGATGGGCTACTGCATGATCACTGGCTGGTTCAGGGATGGGCAATCCTAAACCTACCTAACTCATGAGCATCTGCCACTGGAATTTTGCTGTAGATCTTTGATTTTTGTCGTTTGTTTGTGGGCTCCCAGCCCCCACAGTGTGGCTGAGGACTCAATCTAGGGTCTTTTCACACAACAGTGCTAGGCTCCTGAGCCACATCCCCAGTACTGCTTGCTTCTTTTTGAAATTTTCTCTTTTGCCCCCAAAATGGGGACTTACTATATAGCCCAGGTTAGCCTCAAACACATAATCCTCCTGTAGAAGACTCCCAAATGCTGAAATTATAGGCATATTTCATACACCTAGCTTGAGAGAATTCTTTGGAAAACACTAACCCCCTCTTGGGTAGGGGCTTAAACCCAGGAACTTTTGGTCACTGTGCAGGAAATGCTGCCTGCCCCTGTTAAGTGGGTGGGACACAGTACTGACAATCATCTTTACCATCACAAGGATAATGGCCTTGCCAGGGGGCAGCTGTGGTCTGCCAGCTGTTCTCTCCAAATTTATCCTATATTCCCCGAAGAAGCTGTAGTCTGTCTGTCCATCCATCCATTTGTCATTCCACCCTCCCCATACCCATATCTATCTATATTTTGACAAGGTCTCATTGTAGCAGGCTGGCTTTGAACTCACTAAGTAGCCCAAACTATCTTTGTACTCTGGATCCTCCTGCTTCTGACCCCTTGTGTGCCACCAGGCACAGACCCGAGGAATGTCTTGTTCAGGGCCTTAGTATGCTGAGCTACAGGAAATGATGACCATCAGGGCTTGGAGGCACACAGCTGTGATTGGATGATGGGTTCAAGAATAGCCTGATTACACAGTGAGATTGGCTCAGGTAAAGGTGCTCAGTGCTGGCTTGGCTGTACTATATAACTCCCAAGTGAGCTTTATTTTGATTTTTTTTTCTTCTGAAACAGGCCATGGCTGTCCTGGAACTCACTCTGTAGAACAGGCTGGCCTCGAACTCAGAGATCTTCCTGCCTCTACCTCTTAAGTGCTAGGATTAACGGTGTTGTGTCACTACTGCTGGCCTCCAAGTGAGGTTTTTTTGTTTGTTTGTTCTTAAAGATTTATTTATTTTATGCATAGGAGTGCTCTATCTACATGTACACCTTCATGCCAGAAGAGGGCATCTGATCCCAGTACAGATGGTTGTGAGCCACCATGTAGTTGCTGGGAATTGAACTCAGGAACTCTGGAAGAGCTGACATTGCTCTTAACCACTGAGCCATCTGTCCAGCCTCCCCTTCTCCCAACCTCTCAAGTGAGCTTTTCAAGCCTGGCTCTCCGGTCCTTGGCATGTGTTCTTCCTCAGGCCAGAGACACAGGACAGCTGGCAGCTCCTTTCTTCCTGCCTGGGATACACATATCCTAGACCACACCCCACGTGAAATGAGGAAAGCTCAGAGAACAGCCAGCCCCACCTTCATCAGCCAGCCCTGTTGCTGTCCCTACAGAACAGGCCTGGAGATTTAGCTCAGCTGAGAGAGTGCCTGCCTTCAATGCATGGAACACTGGGCTCAACCATCTCTAGTATTGCACATGCTGGGTGTGGTCACACACACACACACACACACACACACACACACACACACTCCTGTAACATTTATTCTCGGGGGATGTAAAGGCAAAAGGATCAGAAATTTGAAGTCAGCCTCTGCTACACAATGAGTTGGGGACCAGCCTGGGGTATATAAAGTCTTTCCTAAAACAAATGCCTAAGTTTTAGGTTAGCCCAGTTTGTGTTGTGTTGGTCACCCACCTGATCCAAGCTGACATAGGGAGGGTCAGAAGTGATGCCCAGCTTTGAGTACTCACCCCCAGTGGCCACAGCTCCAGAAAGGCCTTGGCATGCTGAGCATCCAGCTCGGGGACCTGCCACACTCTCTGAGTCCTCTGCAGTCGAAGAAGTGGCTCTGTGGTGCTGAGGACCCCTAGTGGGAGCTTATCTGCTACATCTGCTAGTGGCCGGACCAGCCTGGGGTGCACAGGTGCCAGGAGGTCAAGGGTCATAGTGGAAGCTGGCCACTGGAGTGGGGCGACGGGGGACGGGGTCCAAAGGGCAGGGATAGCCCAGGAACAAAAGGTCAAAGGTGGAGCTGGGGAGGGGGAATTGGGGAGGGGGATTTTGATCCAGAGCCAACTCTATAGCCTCACCTGTCCACTTTAGTAGGGGCTGCAGACACCATGTCCGGCTGGGCTAGCCTCATACTGCCAGGCACCAGCGAGCCATGCTCTGGCCTCTGGCATGGAGGAAGACAAGACTCAGGCTGCTCAGCTAAGGCAAGAACGAACAGTTTATTCCATTCCATGTGCCTCAGAGGTCTCGCCTGAGCTCTTGAATGGACCGCAGAGGTCCACAGCTATGCCTGTGCCAACGACTGTGGACCGCAGAGGCCCACGGCTATGCCCGTGCCAAGGACTGGTGTTTTGTTTTTGTTTTGCTCTTTTGAGACAGTTCAGACTCACTTGGATTGCTCTGTAGTCGAGACTAGCCCCAAACTCATGGCAATCCTCCTGCTTCAAGCTCTCAGGTGGTGAGATAATAGGCTACACCACTATGCCTCGCTGGGGTGGCCGTAACATTCTTTAGTTGCTGAGGGGCAGACAACTCTGAGGACCCCAGGAGGAAGGCCCATGTATCTTGTGGTGGGGGAAGAGCATTCCCAACAGGAATTTACAGAGCAGAAGGGGATAAGTTCTGGAAAAGTTTTTGGCTCGCTCTGTCTGCTAGCCAGATGCGACATGACACTCATTTCTTCCCTTCCCAGATTTCAGAGGAGCCCTAACACACCCTTCTCCCACATTTGATTAAAAGTGTTTTCTTTTTTGGAGACAGGGTCTCACTATGTCGATCTGGCTGGCCTGGAACTCACAGAAATTTGCCTGCTTCTTTCTTCCAAGTGCTGGGATTAAAGGCATGTGCCACCACCGCCCAGCTTCCATTTATTTGTCAAATATTAATTTTTTTTCTTTTTTTGAGACAGGACCTTGTATAGCCCAGGCTTGTTCCATACTTGCTGTGTATTTCAGCAGAGGCTAGATTCTTACTCTTCATCTTGGTGAACACTACACCCCAAATGTTCACCAAGAGGGGATTACCAACCCCAAGTGAACCCTTTCGGGACAGGGGTAAGGTATGTGGGACTGGAGAGACCATCCAGCTGCTTTCCCATCATCTATCCGTCCTCCACCATTTCACCCCCATCTTTCTGCCTGAACTCCTGGCCCAGCATTAGGTGGCCGGCCTGGGAAGAGGTCTGATCAGCAGGCTAACCCTATTCTGAGGGCTCCATTTCTCTTAGGGTATTGTGTGCAAGCCAGATAATTATCAGCTACACCAATTACTGAGCTGCCAACTAGCAACTTCAGGTGTTGGGGTGGGGAACACACCTCAGGGACAGGCAGGGAAGAAGGGTGAAGGGGGGGAGGCAGTGCTCCCTTGGGAGGAGATCTGGACAGGGGTAGGGCTGGGCAGGGTTGGATGGAGGCAGCTGTGGGTGCAAATGGGACCAGATGTTTGGTCCCTGGGGGCCCTACCTGTTCCGAGGGGAGCCAGAGCAGCAGGAAGTGAAAGTACTCTCTAGGGAGGAAGCCAGGGAGGCAGGGGAAGAGGCGGGGCTGAGGCGTCTGAAATCACCTTCCTCTCTCTTTGGGGGGGGGGGTCAGTATTAAGGGATCCACTTAGGAGGAGTGAGCCTCTGGCAGGCTGAGAGCCAGGGTGAAAAGTCACCAGGCTACCCTCTCCAAGGGCATATCTTGGTCCCAGTTGCCATTACCCCTAAGATCCTGGAGCCATAGATAGTCTGGAGTCTTTATGGCCTTCTCTCCCCCGCCCCCAGATGCCTTAAGTACCCACTAAAAGAAGCAGAGGCCACACAGCTCATGGTTAGTTGCTTTGTTTTGTTTTTTTAATTTGTTTCTAATAAGCAAGGTCTCTTGCTCATCCACCAACAGCTGGCAGGTGGGTCCCCAGGAAAGGGAGCCTGGTACCCACTTTGTTGGAGGCAGAGAGCTGGCAGGCCTTCAGCTTCAGAGACCCACAAGCCCCCCCCCCGGGTGAAGTTATATTTGTAGAGTCCAGCCCCTATGCGGGCTAGGTTAATTTGATTTAGCCACAGGCCCTCCTGAAAACAATAGAGAAATGCCTTATTCTGGCGCTGTTAGAGGAGTTTTGGGGTACCCTGCTCTCTGGGAATAATTAGAAGTTAGGGAAGGCTGCTTCTTGCCCTAGGTGGTTAGAGGCTATGGGCTACGGTTAGAGACTGCACAGGCCTTAGCCCTTAGGTACATTAGACTTTCCTGGGATCGAGTTGGGGACCCTGATTTCAAGAAAGTGATTAAAGAATGAAGGGTCTATGAGCTCACACAAGCTGCATGTTAGAGGGACCAGGGCTGGCCAGGGCTCCGCTGTCCTGTGGGAGGTAGTGGTTACTGGTGTTCCTCTTTCTCTTTGGTCCTGGCCGCCTCCTTGGCAGGCGGTGGGGACTTTCTAGGGGAGATGGTAGTGCTGGGGTTGGGGGCCTGTGACCCTGACTGGGCATCTATGTTGGCATGCTCCTTCCGGACAAGGTCTTCCAGCTCCTTCTGTAGGGGGCAAAGTTGAGGCAAGTCAGGTTACCGTAAACCCCACAGGCCTGGGCTCAGGGTGGGCTGGGGTGGCCCAGCTCCTCACCTTCCATCCGAGGAGGTCAGCGAGAGCCAGGCAGCCTTGGTCACAGTCACCCAGCCAGGCCACGTCCCTGCAGGGTTAGCAGGAGTAAGAGAACAGGCTGAGGTCCGGCCGGCCTTCTGTCTTCTCTCCCTCCTCGCCCACCCTACCCAAGCTGCTCACCCAGGCCCAGCCTCACCTGTAAGCCTTCTTGGAGTCAAAATCCATGCCACCTCCCAAGCCCATCATCATGCCCAGGAAGGGATCCGCCTGTGGGGAGAGGACAGCTAAGGGCACAGCCCTGAGCCACCAGACCTGCCTTATGCTTATTCCAAGACAGGGTTTCTCTGTGTAGCCCTGGCCGTCCTGGAGCTTGCTCAGTAGACCAGGCTGGCCTCGAACTCACAAAGGTCCACCTTTCCTCTGCCTCCTCAGTGCTGGGATAAAAGATGTACGCCACCATACTTAACCTTATTTTTCTATTTACTAATTAATGTGTGTGTGTGTGTGTGTGTGTGTGTGTGGTAGTGGGGTATGTGCCTGTATTTGTATACATGTGGATCTGGAGGTCAGGCTAGAGGTCAACCAAGGGGCCAACCATATGTACTATTTCTTAGGAGTTAGCCAATTTGTTATTGATTGATTGATTGCCACTTGGCTTCTTTTTATCTAACTGTATGTATGTCCTTTATGTGCTCAGAGGACCAAGAGGGCATGAGATGCCCAGGAGCTGGCGTTAAAGGCAGTTGTGAGCCACCTGGCATGGGTGCTGGGAACAGAAAGTGCTCTTAACCAGTAAGCCACCTCTTTAGTCCAAAAATAATAATAATCTTTGGCGGTGCTAAGGCAGGCAAACACTGCCACCGAGTTACATCCTCAGCCCAAACACATTCTTTCTGAGCATTTCTCAACTGGCCTGGAATTCAGGATTATGTGAGACTGGCTATCCAGTGAGCCCCAGGGGCCACTAATCTTTGCCTCTCCAGTGTGGAGCTGCAAACACCATGCCTGGATTTTTATGTGGGTGCAAGCAGTTAAACTCAGGACCCAATGTGTGCATGGCAAGCAACTTATCCTACTGCAGAACAAACAACACAGCCAGGTGTGGTGGCACAGGCTTGTCATGCCAGAACTTGGAAGGCAGAGGCAAGAGGACTAGGAGTTCAAGGTCATCTTAAATTCCATGGTGTGTTTGAGAGGACAGGGCTACAAGGGAGCCTATCTCCTGAGTTCACACTGTATCGCACCACACCACCTAGACACAGCTTAGCATCCTCAGGAGACTGCTCTATACAAACCCTCTGCCACTTCATAGGAGGGGCTTGAGAGTCCCCAGATTTTGATATGTGAGAGGACACTAGAATGGTGATGTCTGGACTGTCTCCTGGGTCCTGGGAAACACATGGGCTTCAGCAGGTTCAAGGCACGGTTCTGTTCTGTGCTCAGTGGAGTCCAGAATGACACAGAGGCCCAGTGCACACCCAGCTCCCATGCTCTCCCTGAACTGGCAAGTCTAAGTCTGGTGCTTTCAGGGAGGACAGAGACCTGAGGAAGCGGTCAGATGAAGAAGGGGGCAAAATAAACAGAGGGGGAGGTAGTGGGGGGGGAGGGGGAGAGGGAAGAGAAAGGGGAGGGGAAGGAGCAGGAGAAGGAGAGGGAGAGGAGGGAGGGGAGCCGAGGCCTACTTACCTGTCCTGTCTTTTCCTTGTTAATGAGCAGCCGTGGGGTGGCTAGTGGTGCCCTGGGAAGGGGGAGCTGAGGTTCAGGATCTGCCCTAGTGCCCTGTCCCGAGCTGACCCCCAGTCCCATCCTCCTCAACCTACTTGCTGATGAGGGAGGCGAAGGGCTGCACCTGCAGGGAGGTGCCCATGATGATGAGGAGGTCCACCTTGGAGAAGTCCTGCAGGGAGTAACCAGGAAGGCCTTGGACCCCACTGCTCTGGCTTTGTCCCCCTCACATGGGCCAAGCCCAGAGTGGACACTTACTGACTGCATGCAGGAGAAGAAGCGAGATGGAAGGTTCTCACCAAAAAACACGATATCTGTGGTAGAAATGGACAGAGGGACAGAGGGACAGAGGACGGGAGAAATGGGAGACAGAGCTAGAACAGTCAGAAGTTGGGGGTCCAACTGAGGCATGGGGGGGGCAGACAGATACCCACCCTCTGCTGAACAGTAGGGGATGGGCCAGGTAGCAGAGTGGCCAGTGGAGGAAAGGGGTCCCAGCTCCAGGCCCACCTCCCAGCCCCAGGACCAAGGCTCACCAGGCTTTACCACACTCTGACATTGCTCACACTTGGGAGTCGCTTCTGAGAAGATCTTCTCTGAGTGGGACAGAGGGAGAGAGAGAGAGAGACAGTGAGTTGTGAGGCCCCCCCAAGGGCTGCTCCATACTGTCAACAGAAATGCATCCCAGGCAGGTGGCAGTGGTGCATGCCTAGAGCCTGCTTGGGGGGAGAATTAAACAGGAGAATTGTGAGTTCAAGGCCAGCCTTGGCTACACAACAAAACCACATCTCAAAAAACCAAGAGCTGGGGCTTCAAGGTGGCTCAGTGCATAAAGGTGACTTGAGTTCTGTCCCCAGATTCCACATGCTAAAAGGAGAGAAACAGCTCCTGCAGATGGTCCTCTGGCATGTACACGTATGCTATGCCATGTGCACACCTACACACATACGCACGCGAACACACAGATCAATATTAATACTTAACAGCAAACCCCAAGAGCTGAGGCTAGCTCAGTGGCAGAACCATGAGGGCTTGGGCACGACTCAGCAGGAGATGCCTGCCTGAGTCGCCCAGTGTGGGGGCTGTGGGTGTGGCCCAGTGGTAGAGCATCTGACCTTGCATTTCCAAGTCCCCTAGTTCTGGTCCGCAGTACCACAGAACAAACAGCACAGCCCACTACTCAGGCATCCCTGCTTCTCAGAGAGGGGCTCCCTCCTTAGAGAGCTGTCCCTGACACCTCTAGGCACCCAGGGGTGGGGCAGCACCACAGCTAGTGAGCGAGACGGTGTATACAGGGGCAAACCCATCTGCCCCAGACAGGCACCCCTGGACTCCACAGATCCCCATCCGGGGAATGGGAGTCAAATCTTTCCCATGGGTCCTGGGGACAGTCCTATCTTCCCCTGGGTTAGGAAAGGACATACAGATAGCCTTGGGTTGGATCAAACCCTAAACTCATCTGTTTCCCACCCTTGGGTTCCGTGACAGACTCCTTATGGGACAGACTACCCTTATGAAAGTCACACTCCTTACTTATGGATTAGAGAGCCTGAAAGCACATCTGTCACGTGCAGCCCAAAGGGCCGGAGCTCACTCCGCCAGCCACTCATCCAGTCAGTCACAGGGCAAAGCTTTAACGGCCACTGCTGAGGTATTTCTGCACAAATATGCTATTCTGTGGGTGGAAGATGTGATTCCCCAGGGACATAAAGGGGGTAATGTCCATTGGCCATCACCCCCAGCTGTGCACACTTGGGCTGCTCAGGAACCCTCAGTCTGGGGCAGCTGACTGGCATTCTGTGAGAAAAGCCACCTTCCAGGGTCCTGCTACAAAGGCCACAGCTGTTCTGATCTCTAGGGGACACCAGAGGCTTTGTGACATCAACATAAAGAATACAGAAATGGACCCCCAGTGACACAGCAGCTTCAGGCTCAGCACAATGGCTGCCAGAAACACCCTGGTGCCGGGGCTCAGGCGCAGGGACTAGCTGTCTCTCTTGGGTGCTGTGTCCTCACATGAATGAGGGACAGCAGTGACAGCCCTGAGCCCTGCCATGTGTGCTTCCAGCACTCGTCTTACCCAGCACAGCATCTAGCTTCCCTCTCCACAGGCTCTTGCTGCACTGTCCAACATGGAAGTCTGAGCTACATGAGACTTAGGTTGCACTGTGCAATGCCTTCCTCAGAAGGTAGCCCTGTTTGCCGTGTAAGATAGTAAATGCTTCAGAGACACAGAGGCTGTGTGACCGTTGAGGATGAGTCTACACGGAGTCCACACGTGGCTGGCCGTGCTCTGAACTTCATATGGATGACAGCCCAGCAGAGGGGTGACATGGGAGCAAAGACCTGCTGTCACCTCAAATCCTTGAGGCTTCTACGGCTACCATAAAAAGCAGCACAGCTGGGTACCGTAGCCCACACCTGCTACGTCTCAGTAATAGAGAGACTGAGGCAGAAGTGCAAGCTCCGGGCCAGCCTGGGCTACATAGGGAAGCCTAGCCTCAAAGGAAACCAACCAACTCTCTGGCTGGCAAGAGGCAAAGAAAGGGGCAGACTGCACTGGGGCCCCGGCCCTCGGGCCCAGCTAAGGCAGGCAAGCAGTGAGAGGCTCGCCCGCCCGCTGCCTGAGGCGCACCGCGCGCCCGCCCGCCCGCCCGCCCGCGGAGTCCAGCCTCACCTTTCATCCAGCTCATCGTGTACTCTCTTCTGCAGGAGGTGTTCACGCAGTGTGATGTGTAGAAGGTGCCGTGGGCCTCCACCAGGTCCTGGGGCTCCAGCCCTGCCACTCGTTCCAGCGTGTCTATGTTCTGGAGGGGGAGGGGAGGTCAGGAAGATAGCCAACCCTGGTGGCTCTGAGAAGTGGCATTGCAGGGGACAAGGAAGGGTGAGGCTATATGGAAAGTGCCCACTTTCCCAGTGGGGCCACAGATGGCTGGTTGCTAAAGGATACCCATGGGACATTCTTCTGTAAACTTGGGTCACTGCCTCTATTTTTCAGAGAAGTTCTTTTGTTAGAGAGCCACACACGTTCCCTCCATTTGCCACACATTTATTGCAATAAATGTGCCTATCTTCAGTGTCTCCTTGTGGGGACCCCACCTGAGCAGCTTGTATGGGACAGCTCTGGCCAAGCATTAACATAAATAAAGTGAATCAGGTCGGCAGTGGCGGCGACTGCCTGTAAACCCTGCAATTGGAGGCTGAGGCAGGAGGACTGCTTTAAGTTTAAAGTCAGCTGAGGCTTCATAGCTAATGTCGGGACAGCCAGGGGTACATGGGAAAACCTGTCTCAAAAAAGTGAAATAGATAAGCAATAAGTAAATAAAGCCAGGCATGGTGGGCCATGCCTATAAATCTAGACTACTATAAAGGTGAGGCCAGCCTGAGGGACAGGGCAAGATTCAGGCAAGCTGGGGTGAGACTGCCACCTGTTTGGAAAAGCCACAGTATGGGCTGACAAGACGGCTCAGCCAGCAATGGCCTTTGCCACCAACATAGCAACGTGGCTTTGGGCCCCGGAAATCACATGGTAGAAGCAAACAGCTTCCTTCAGTTGTCCGCTGAACTTTACAGACACACTAAATAAGTATAATATGAATAAATAAAACAAGAGAATGACTTATTTGTTTCTTTGGGGGGGGGGTTGAGAGTGCCTCAAACTGGAGAACCTCCCTCCTGAGTGCCAGGTTACAGGGGCACTGCCACACCCTGCACTCACGGATGCTGCATCTGCTCTGTCGCTGGCTCAGTCTACCAAGTCCTTCACTGGAGAGTGAGCAGCACACACGCAAACAGCTAACTAAGGGCTCACAGAACTACCTCCAGCAGACTCGGTATCCATAGGAAACATAGTCTAGAGTGGAGGGAGATGCCTGAGATCTCAGATCATGTTGGATTATATCCACAGACATGCTCCTTCCCTTGTGATGGGGCTCTGTCCTCATAAGCCCACCGTTGAGTTGAGTCTACCCTGAGTGGGGCAGACCTTTGACACCTACCCTACTGCACATCCGTGATGTAAGTTTGCAGTTTCCCCTCAGGATGATGTGGTAGACTGCAGCCTCTACCCAACGTCTGCATAGTAGAGCTGGGCTAGCAGAGCCAGCCTGTAATCTCAGCTACAGGAGGGTGAGGCAGAAGATCACAAGCTAAGGCCGTGCCTGGGCTGGGGGTGTGGCTCAGTGGTAGAGCACTTCCCCAGCATGCGGGAAGCCCTGCGGCCTCTATAACTAACGCAGCAGACACACACCCAAAATAAAAGGAAAAAAAGCCGGGCATGGTGGCGCATGCCTTTAATCCCAGCACTCAGGAGGCAGAGGCAGGTGGGTTCAAGGCCAGCCTGGTCTACAGAGTTCCAGGACAGCCAGGGCTACACAGAGAAACCCTGTCTCGGAAAAAAAAGAAAAGAAAAAGACTAATTCTTGGTTTTAAAAAGCATGGTGCTGGGCTGGTGAGATGGCTCAGTGGGTAAGAGCACCCGACTGCTCTTCCGAAGATCCAGAGTTCAAATCCCAGCAACCGCATGGTGGCTCATAACCATCCGTAACAAGATCTGACGCCCTCTTCTGGAGTGTCTGAAGACAGCTACAGTGTACTTACATATAATAAATAAATAAATCTTAAAAAAAAAAAAGCATGGTGCTGTTCCATGGTGTGACTATCGAGGGCTCCCCAGACAAGAGGCTGGGTTTGAGGCATACAGAGAACTTTCTGGAGGGTGAATTTCATGTATGCAACTTGAAGGGTCTGGAGCCATTCTTCTGTGGGGACCACAGTGGCTTGAGTGATCACAATGACTGAATGGGTTCCTGTGCAGAGCTAAAACCAGCACTGCATAGCTTCAAAGATGCTGTGTCGGCACAACTCAGAGGCGGAGCCACTGTGTTCCAGAAAGTGGGTCAGTGATTCAAACGGTGACGGAGGGGAAGAGGCCACCAAGAAAAAAAGCAGACCACAAAGGGGGCAAGTGGAACATTTTTTTTCCACCTTCAGATATTTTACAAAAATGTATGTGTGGGGGCTGGAGGGATGGCCCAGCAGTTTAGAGTGTTGGATATTCTCCCAGAAGACCCAGGGTTGGGTCCCAGCACCCACATGGCAGCACACATCTGTTAACACCCTCTCTTGGCCACTGTGGGCACTGCATACACACAGATCATGAACATACATGCAGGCTGAACACCCATAAACATGAAATAAAAAAAAAAAATCTCCTTTTAAAGTGTATGTGTGGAGCCAGTGAGATGGCTCAGGTAAAGGCACTTGCCACCAAGCCTGGTGACCCGAGTTCCATCCCTGGGACCCACAGGATGGAAGGAGAGAACTGACCCCTGCAGGTTGTCCTCTGACCTCCACACTTCAGGCTAGTCCCGAACTCTGCCTGCCTCTGCCTCCTATGCTAGGCTTAAAGGCGTGCGCCACCACTGCCCAGCTCCTCCAAGCTTTTGATGTGACATGCCTGCATATGTCCGTGTATACTTGGAAACACACACAAAACAACTATACTAGAGTGAAATAGATACTACAGATAGTTGGTAGGCATCTGCATGCCTCACACTGAGCACACTTGTGTTGGCAGCTCTCGCTCACAGGTGGCTCTGTCTGAGGCCTCTCTGCTCAGCCCAGGCCCCACGTCCAGCTACCCCCTGCCCCCACTATGTGGCTAAATCCCAGAGTCTCACAGCCTCAGGAAAGCACAGGAGGTGCTCAGCTGAGAGACAGCCACCACCCAGGAGATGCCTAGCCATGTTTTTCTGCATCAGTGGCCCTCCCTGAAGTCTGCCTTCTGTCCACCTTGGCTGGACCAGCACACCAGCAACCTGCCTGCTTTCTGTAGCTCCCTACCTGTCCCATCCAGCCACAGTGAGCTTCCGCCTGGAGGTTCCTTCCCTCCCAGCTCTTAGGTTTGTATTTATTTATTTATTTATATTATTATTATTTTTTATTATTTTTTATTTTTGGTTTTTCGAGACAGGGTTTCACCGTGTAGCCCTGGCTGTCCGGGAACTCACTCTGTAGACCAGGCTGGCCTCGAACTCAGAAATCTGCCTGCCTCTGCCTCCTGAGTGCTGGGATTAAAGGCATGTGCCACCACTGCCCTGTTTTTTGTTTGTTTTAATGTCACCTTGGCCAGGCTTCCCTGCCTACCCCGTGCACACCAGCATCTCCCTCATGAACCCCCCCCCCCCGACTTGCCTCCCGTGGAAGAGTTCAGAGACTCAGCCCCATCTGACACCCTAGGTCTATGACTCATGGCCCCTCTTGTTCTTGTCCCACATATGAATTAGCACCAGGAGGGCAGCGGTGTCTGCTTGGCTCACTGGTAGGGCCTGGTACTTGGGTGGACACCTGTTGTCATCGAGGCCAGCAAACAAGGGTGCCAGAGGGACATGCAACCACAAGCAGGAAGCATGGGGCTTCAAGGGAGCTGCTAGGATCAGGCCTGAGCCTGGGCGGTGCCTGGAAGGACTAAGCTGTGTCTACCCCAGCTAGGGCCTCTAGCCATCTGGCCCCAAAAGTTTGAACTCATCCTCCCCTGCCCCCTGGTGGCCGTTTCTGACATTGCAAGAGCTTCAAACCTATTTGTATTCAAGCATTAACTTTACTGTACAATTTGGAGTTCTCTTTTTCCTTTTTAACTTTTTTTCCTTGTGGGGGGGGCTGTTTGCTATGAAGCCAGTCTGACCTTAAATGCACTATTAGCCCAGGTTGGCCTTGAATTCATGATCATCTCCTTCCTCATCTCCTTCCTCAGCTTCCCAAGTACCGGGATAGCAAGTGTGTAATGTAATGGCCACTTTGTATTCCGAGACAATTGTTTAGCACACACGTATACACAGAGCAGTCTGAACTTCAACACATCCACAGAACACATAGAGACACATAGAAGCCAGCAGCCTGAACATCCTTCCGAACCCCAGAGTGGCCACATTGTCCCATTAGCCATAGTATCCGAGGCCAGGCTCAGAAGTGTACAATAAGAAGCCCACCTTCTTTACAATACAGTGTCAGTTTCCTGATTTGGAGTGGCTGTGGTATGGACAGTGTCCCCTCAGATACAGTAAGTGTGGGATGTCCTGTGACCTGCCACCTCACATCAGACTTGAGAGGGCCTAAAGCTGTTCTGACTTCTTTATATTTAAACGTTCTTATATTTGTTAGTTTATATTTTAATCGACTAACCAATTAATTTAGAGATACAGTCTCACATCCTGAAGGTTGGCCTTAAACTCATTTTGTAGCCAAGGATAACCTTTCTTTGGTTTTGTTGTTTGTTTGTTTGTTTTTTGGTCTTTCAAGATAGGGTTTCTCTGTGTAGCCCTGGCTCTTCTAGAACTCACTCTGTAGACCAGGCTGGCCTCAAACTCACAGAGATCCGCCTGCCTCTGCCTTTTGAGTACTGGAATTAAAGGCATGCGCCACTACCATCCAGCAACCTTGAATTTCTGACCTTTTTCCTGATTCCAATGAGTACCAATCTATCCTGTTTCCTTCCCCTGTTTTACAAAGGGGAAACTGAGGCCAAGAGGAAGTGGCCTATTGTAGGTCATTCACTACAATTAGCTGAGCCCGGGTCCTGTGCCTGCCTGTGTTAGCCCAGCTCTGACCAAGCCTTCCAAGACCCATCTGGCTTACTGCCAGCCAGCCCTGCCACCACGGTCCCGCCTACCCAGTCACTCCTGCCCAAGGCCCCGCCTACCTGCGTGTAGCAGCGCAGCAGCAGCCCCTTCTCTTTCAGCAGGCGGATGAAGTAGTGGCAGATGGTTGGCTGAGAGAAGAGTAACAGTGCTGATGGGAATGTCCCAGGCCATGCCCTGGGCCCATTCTGTCCCATGGCCCCATCTCAGTGAGGGTGGGCCTGCCTTCTCCCATACCACAGATGAGGAGACCCAGGCAAGGGCGTAAACTTCAGAGTGAGGCTCACAGCCAGGCTTCAGCCTCAGCCCTTCCTGGTAGTCTCAGCAGCTGAGACTGAGTTGGGTAAACTGAGGCCCAGAGCCACAGGGTAAAGCGATAAGGGCCAGGAGGGAGGCCAGGCCACCCACTCCTCCTTTCTTTTCATTTCTTAAAATTGTTTATTTCACCATCTATTTATTTGGTTTTTGAGATAGGGTCTCTCTAGGTAGGCCTGGAATTTGCTATGTGAACCAGGCTAGCCTTAAACTCACA
>NC_034590.1:1765751-1774047 GCF_900095145.1 Mus pahari | reverse complement strand
CCATCTATCTACCCATCTATCTACCCATCTACCCATCTATCTATCTATCTATCTATCTATCTATCTATCTATCTATCTATCTATCCATCTATCTACCCATCTATCTACCCATCTATCTATCCATCTACCCATCTATCTATCTACCCATCTATCTATCTATCTACCCATCTATCTATCCATCTATCTACCCATCTATCTACCCATCTATCCACCCATCTATCTATCTATCTATCTATCTATCTATCTATCTATCTATCTACCCATCTATCTATCCATCCCATCTATCTACCCATCTATTTATCCATCTACCCATCTATCTACCCATCTATCTACCCATCTATCTATCCATCTACCCATCTACCCATCTATCTATCTATCTATCTATCTATCTATCTATCTATCTATCTATCTACCCATCTATCTATCCATCTACCCATCTATCTACCCATCTATCTACCTACCTATCTATCTACCCATCTATCTATCCATCTACCTACCCATTTATCTACCCATTTATCCATCTATCTATCCATCTACCCATCTATCTATCCATCTACCTATCTACCCATCTATCTATCTATCTATCTATCTACCCATCTATCTATCCATCTACCCATCTATCTACTCATCTACCTATCTATCTATCTATCTATCTATCTATCTATCTATCTATCCACCCACCTGTCTCTCCATACAGCCAACCATCTACCTGGGGGAATGCACTTGCCACTGTGCACATGTGGAGGTCAGGGAATATGATGGAGTTGGTTCTCTCCTTCAGTCATGAGGGTTCCAGGGATTGAACTCAGGTCACTGGGTTTGGTAGCAAGCACCTTTACCAGTGGACCCATCCTGCTGGCCCTAGAGGCTAGGTTCTTAATCACGTTATGCTTGCCTGGAGGGCCTATGAAGAGCCCGCTTCCACGCCTACTCTTCCCAGTCTCCCCCCCCCCCCCCCCGCAGAAGATGACCTTACCTTGAACTGCCCGGGATAGAGCTCCTTGGCAAGGGCAAAGAAGGGTTCCGGATGTTTCTGTGGGAGAGAGGAGCAGAGGGCCACGTGTCCCAGGAAAGATAAGGACTGGAGTTGGGAGCCACATCCCCTCATCTCAACTGTCTACCTTGAAGTAGCTGATCTCAAAGATGGCCTCTGGGTAAGGAAGGTGGTACTTCTCCAAGTTTGCATAGAGTCCAGTGGATGGGGAGCGGAAGTCCGGGATACCTGCGGCTAGGAACGCACACTCAGTCAGAGGTTCTAGCCCCAAGTGTGCTTGAACCCTTCCTGCCTCTCCCTCCCCTGTCCCTGAACCCTTCCAGCTTCCCCCCAGCCCCCAGGAGTGGATTGAAGGAAGGGGAACTTACACGTGGAGATTCCAGCTCCCACCAAACAGATGACCCTGCGACCTGGAGCAGAGAACTGATGTCATATGCTAAGGTTTCCCGCCTAGACACACTGCTGGTGCCAGGCAGGATGGCATTGGCAACCTCACATTTCAGGTGAGGAGACACAGCCACCTAGGAGAAGGGAGAGGGCTGGGGTTTGGGGTGGGGGTGGGGGTGGCTCTCGAAGCCCTGCAGCACAGAGACCACTAGTTTGAGGCCTTGGCAATCAACCCAAACCAAGCTCTGACACCGACTTATCTTCTAGGCACGATACTGTATGACTTTAAAAAAATTAATTTTGGGTCAGAAGGTGGTTATGTACACCTTTAATCCCAGCACTTGGGAGGCAGAGACAGGCGGATTTCTGAGTTCGAGGCCAGCCTGGTCTACAGAGTGAGTTCCAGGACAGCTAGGGCTATACAGAGAAACCCTGTCTCGAAAAAATCAACCAACCAACCAACCAAACAAACAAGCAAACAAAAAAGTTATTTAGTGAAATTGCCTCAAAGGAGCAGACTTTGGGCTTTTGTGTGAACAAAGCAGGATGGTGAAGGGATGTGTACTGCTAGAAACAGGCTGAGGAGGGAGGTCCGGGATTCCAGGCCAGCCCAGGGTACATAGGGAGGCACAGTCTCAAAACCAGAGAAACCAGCAGGCATGCTGGTGCTCACTACAACACCAGCGCCCAAGAGGTGGAGCCAGGAGGCTCAGAAGTTCAACTGGAGGCCTCACACTCAGAAATCCACCTGCCTCTGCCTCCTGAGTGCTGGGATTAAAGGCGTGCACCGCCATGCCTGGCTCACTAAATAACTTTTTTTTCCTTTTTTTTGGACAGGGTCTTATGGATGTCAGGCAAGCATTAAATTTGCTGTGCCGCCAGCCAAGGATGACCTTAAATTTCTGATCATCCTGCTTCCATCTTTAAGTGCCCAGCATAGCCACTGCACCCAGCCTTTCTTTTCTTTCTTTGAGGCAGGATCTCAGTATGAGAACTCACAGTGACCTTGCGAACCTTGGCAGGAGAGGGTGCCACCAAGCCCTGGCATGCCTGTTGTTGTGTGTGGTGCAGGAGACTGAGGCTGACTCCAGGGGCCTGTGCATGCTAAGCAGCACTCTACCAACCGAGCTGAACCGAACCTCCAACCCCTCTGGTGTATTACACTTCTTCAGATCCATGGTTCATACTCTTATGGCTGCTTTGCTCTTAGAAAAAAAACTATTGGAGGATGACAGGACTGAATCCATTCACAGGCACGGAGCTGGGAAGAAATGGCCTTGTTGCTGCCCCAGCTTCTGGCTGGCCTACAGCCCAGTCACACAGAGCCCCGGCATCTGTCTGTCAGCTGATGGGCAGACACAAGTGTGGTATCCCATGAATTGGGCACCCCTGGGGTGTTCTGTTTAAGGGACAAGTGTGAACAAAAGTCAGTCTGCCACAGGGGCTGGTGAGATGGCTCAGTGGGTAAAGGCACTTGCTGCCAAGCCTGATTCCTGGAAACTACATGGTGGAACGAGAAAAATAACTCCTTAAAGATGTCCCCTGGCAAACACAGTAGCATGCATGCTCCTACAGTAATGCCCACACCACACACACACACTCAAAACTAATGTTTAAACCAGGCATGATAGCTATGTATTTATTCCCAGGACTTGGGAAGTAAAGACAGGAGGATCTGTGAGTTCGAGGCCAGTGTGGTCTATAAAGTAAGTTGTAGACCAGCGAGGTCTGTTACAGAGAAAAAACACAAACCAAACCAAAAACAAACGACAACAGAAAGCCTGCTACAGTCTATGCACTCAGCGTCTTTAGGATGTTACTGGCCCACGTCTAGCTGGAGATCATAGGCATTGAGAATTGGTAATAGCAAAACTGAAGACTGAGGTAAGAAAATCTTAAATTCAAAGCTTGCCACAGCTACAGAGCAAGACCGAAGGCTTCAAGGGCCCCTTGCATATGCTCACACCAAGTCACAACCTCTCTGTGCCTAGTTTCTTCTTTTGTTCACTTCTAGAAAGACCTCACAGCTATTCCGTGATAATTAGGTACAAGGATGCCTGCTGAGGTACTTAGCCTAGAGCCTGGCGAACAGCAAGGGTCTGCTTAATCGATATTTATGTCACATCCCACACCAGCACCCTATATAGGCAGGGACTCTAAGATCTGAGTGTAAGACAAAGGACCAGAGCCTCCTGGCCACTGTGTGGACACGCTCTGCAGGTGGCTGGCTGCCCAGCCTGTGGCAGGAGAGGGAGGTTCAGCTGCCGTCCCGGCTGCCAAGGAGGGCGCTGAGCAGCTGGGCCAAGGGGAAACTGGAGAAGATGGCCTCAACAAAGGGCTGTTCAGGACCCTCAAAGCTGCATTGTTCCCAATGAGGACTGCAAGGGCCTGGGTTCTTAGACTTCGGTGACTCGACCTCAGCAGAAATACCAATTTCATGGTGACCCGGCTAGCTGGCTTCTAAACAGCACATCTGAGACAAGCTTCCTGTAATAATACCATGGCAAACACTTCCATATCTCCCAAGAGATCGGGTCCTGTTCTAATCATTTATCTCTTGAGTGTGTGTGGGTGTGTGGGGGGGTGTTGTTTGTTGGTTGGTTGGTGTGTACGCATTTCTTTGTGCATGTATTTCACAGCAAACATATGGAAGGCAGTGAGAGGACAACTGGTGCCACCTCGGTTTTTAAGTCAGGGTCTCACGGGGACCTGGGCTTGGCTCCTGCCTCTGCCTCCCCAGCCCTGGAATTACAAGCACTGAGCTTGTGTGGGAGCTGCCAGTAGTTTATGGACTGAGATATCTCCTAAGTCTCTCTTTCTCTCTCTCTTTGGTTTTTTCGAGACAGGGTTTCTCTGTGTAGCCCTGGCTGTCCTGAAACTCACTCTGTAGACCAGGCTGGCCTCAAACTCAAAAATCCACCTGCCTCTGCCTCCCAAGTGCTGGGAATAAAGACATGCACGACCACCACCCGGAGAGCTGAGTTTTGTTTTTTTGTTTTTTTCTTAACTCTATGGGTAGCTTCCTTCGTGAATGTTGTGTGCTACATGCATGCCTGATGCCCACGGTGGCCATAAGTAGGACCCCCTGAAACTGGACTTATAGATAGTTGTAAGTCATCACGTGAGTCCTGGGAATCCAACCCACTGGAAAAACAGCCAGTGCTCTTAACCACTAAACCATCTCTCCATCCCAAGAGTTGGGTTTCCTCCTTTTTTTTTTTCTTTTTTTTTTCTTAATTTTAGGAAGACTCCCATGTAGCTCAGGGTAGCCTCAAACACACAGTCTAGCTGAGGCCAACTTGAAGTTCTGTTCCTTTCCCGATCTGCTCAGCATTTGGGATTACAGGGGTACAGCAGGCTTTCTTACTACTCCTGCCCCCAGAACATGGAGTCAGGAATGGGAGAAGTGGCCAAGCTGTGGGGGACTCACAGCGCTCGCTCTGCATGTAGCGTGTCACTCCTTCGAGGGTCAGCTCATCCAGCAGACGCTCCTTCTGGGAACCCAGGCCCAGGGTCTGGGTGAATAAATTCCGCAGGAAGTCCACTGGCCAACAAGAGAGACAGTGCCAGGTGGGCACTGAGGCAGGGCGCAAGCACGGGATTCACTCTCCTCCCACACCTCAACTCCCAATGTCTCCATAGCCAGCAGTCTCCAGTCCCAAACCATTGTTTCATGCTTTGCCTACCACTCCTGGTAGCTTGGAGGGAGCCTCCCCAGAACCCCACCCTCTAATCCCAGACCCCAGATCACCTCCCTGCACTCCTCCAGGACAACACTTACTCTCTGCCTCTCCGCCAGCGGCTCCTCCCTCAGTGTCCGAGTCTGAATCCTGGAAGGGGCAGGTGGAATGGCCAAGCCCAAGAAGTGGGGTTAGCGGGGAGGGGAGGGGAGGGGAAGAGGAAGGGGGAGGGGGAGGGGGAGGGGAAGGGGGAGGGGAGGGAAAGGGTGACAACCTGGTTCAACAGTAGGGCTCTGACTGGGAGGTGCAGGCCCTGAAGAAGTACAGGGCCAGTGTAAGGGCTCTGGGAAAGGTTGCCTGTGAGAGGGGACCTGGCTCTCCTCTAGGCCTTATCTTTCTTTGGAGATTGGGTCTCTCTGGCTGGCCTAGAACTTACTACATAGACCAGCCTGACCTGGGACTCCTGAAGATCTGCCTGGATCTGTGGCCTGGGTTTAAAGGCATGCACCTGCATGCTTGTCCCATCTTTTTCTTCTGACAGAGTCTCACTTTATATACCCCTAGTTGGCCTAGAACTCACTATGTAGACTAGATTACCACTTGCCTCTCTCTGACCGCTAGGATTAAAGGCATATGCCCCCATGCCTACCTTGCTTTTTGAGTTAGGGTTTTATGTAGCCCAGAATGGCTTCAAACATGCTATGAAGTCTTTGTGACTTGAACTTCTCATCTTCCTGTCTCCACCCCTCTAAAGCTGGGATTGTGGGCATGATGTTGGGAGCACATCTGACACTCTACCCAGTTGGCCGTCACAGCCTGACAAGATGCTAGGGACTGAAGCCAGGGCTTCATGCATGCTAGGTGACCTAGAGCTAAACCTCCAAGCCCACGGGCCGCAACTTGTCCATGTAGCTCAAGAGGTTGCTGTGAGGTTGAGCAGCGAGCCCCTGGGTGCCTCGGCTGGCCCACTGCCCTTCCCTGGGCCACCTGCCACAGCTACACCACAGCCTCATCATTAGTGATGTCACTTCTCTGACACCAGACAGGAGCCTCTCAGGGATACCCTACCTTGCTCCAACCATGTTCCAAAGTGATGAGGCTCAGCATCTCCCCAAACCAGCTCCTGCTCCCAGTCCCCATACTAAGCAGCCTCCCTGTCCCTTAGTTGGCTTCCCTACCTCACCACCCTCATGTCAATTCCCAGTGTACCCACTGGGATGCCAGCCTCCCGACATCCTTCCACTGACTCCCTCTCCCAACCCCAGAGCTCCACCTGGTTCAACCTGCTCTCTCCTGGGGTCTTGCCCTCGCCTCCTTGACTCAGTTTCTGTCTTAGATCATACGATGACCTGTTTAGGACATTCCACCTCTCTCTTCTTTAATCCTTCCCCTGCCCCCCAAATCACAAACATCTACTGAGTGCCGTAGCATCAGCCACACAGGGCAGGCAGGGGATTTATGTTTACTACTTGCTGCCCAGCCTAGATAACAGGACTTCCAGAACCATCTACCACGGAGCACATGCTGACTGGGGCCAGCCCAGGGCTGGCCTTGCAGCAGATGCCACATGTAGCCTGACCAGCAGAGTCAACTCCCTGCTCAAAGGTCCCCAGACCTTCCCTTCCCTACTCTGCTTCCAAATCTCCTTTCCAAAGATTCTTCTGTTGTGATTGTTTTAAGACAGGGCCCTACATAGCTGAGGCTGGCTCCAACTTGTGTGTACATGAGGGTGACCTTGAATTCCTAACCCATCTATTTTTTATTATTTTAGGTGCTAGGATTGCTGGATTGCATTACCATCATGCTTGACTCTAAAATGATTTTTCACTGATATTGAAAATTACACCCAGCACTCGGGAGGCAG
Organism: Mus pahari; assembly: GCF_900095145.1. NCBI lineage: Eukaryota > Metazoa > Chordata > Mammalia > Rodentia > Muridae > Mus > Mus pahari. Next base: position 1,767,122 of record NC_034590.1, on the reverse strand, counting down.
AGGCAGGTGGATTTCTGAGTTCGAGGCCAGCCTGATCTACAGAGTGAGTTCTAGGACAGCCAGGGCTACACAGAGAAACCCTGTCTCAAAAAACCAAAAAAAAAAAAAATTACCTAAGTTGGTGTGATGGTTCACCATGGAAAGGTGCTTGCTGCTTGCTAACCCTGACAACCTGAGTTTGATCCCCAGGTCCTACACGGTAGGAGGAGAGGACAACTGACCTCAGATCACCACACATATACTGTGGCATGTGTATCCTAAACACACACACACACACACACACCAAACTTGGTTTAAAATTTTAAAAAGAGGGGCTGGAGAGATGGCTCAGTGGTTAAGAGCACTGGCTGTTTCAGTTCCCAGCACCCACATGGCAGATCAGAGCTGTCTGTAATTCCAGTTCTAGGGGATCTGACACCCTCACACAGAATTACACGCAAGCAAAATGCCAATGCACATGAAAATTTTTACAAAAAGATAAAAACCTTAAAAAGAGCCTGTCCAAGTCTTTCTATTTCACCCAAGATGGTTTCCAACCCCTAAGCCTCCTCTTTCAGCCTCCTGAGCCTCGATAACAACAAACACCAAAGCAAAACCAAGCAACAGTTAAACAGAGAGAACGCTACATGGTTTCTCAGCCTGAGGTTTTGCTCATTTGCTCATTGTTATAGAACTGGGTCTTGCCAGAGTATGATACTGCACAATGTTTCACAGACCCACATCATTCTTTTTAGTTTATTTTAATTATGTGAATATGTGCATGTGTGTGCAAGTGCCCATAGAGTCAGATCCCTTGGAACTGGAGTTATAGTCACTTGTGAGTGCCTGGTACATGGAACTCAGGTTCTCTGGAATAGAATTCTTAACCACTGAGCCATCTCTCCAGCCCCCACCTCATTCTTTATTGTGGCTCCATAGTAACACATTGTATGATGAACCGTGGTTCATTGACTCCCTCTCCTGACAGCCACTGGGGCTGCTGGTAGCGTTGCCCCTTCTGGATAATACTGCAATTGACACCCCACATCTTCTTGGCCACTGAGAACCCCTTTTGACCGTGAAACCTTTTTTGGTCTGGCATTAAGCCTTCCTTTGGGAGCCAGACAAGTAAGATACTAGGGACCCACAGCAGGCTGTCACAGCTCTTATGGGGGTATTGTTGACCACAGCTTCTGCACCTGCCTCCCTTCAAAGTATGATCTCATAGGATGAGCATGCTGGCATTCAGCAGTTATAGGCATGGTCCAGTACAATGTTTCCCAACCTGTGGGACACAATCCCTTTGGGGAATCAAACGACCCTTTCAGATATCCTGCATATCTGATATCTACATTATAGTTCATAACAGTAGCAAAATGACACTTATGAAGT
>NC_034590.1:1749695-1765346 GCF_900095145.1 Mus pahari | reverse complement strand
CAGGCGGATTTCTGAGTTCGAGGCCAGCCTGGTCTACAAAGTGAGTTCCAGGACAGCCAGGGCTACACAGAGAAACCCTGTCTCGAAATAAATCAAAAAAAAAAAAAAACCAACCAAACAAAAAACAAACAATAAGATGCAGGCAGAGTATCAATAAATGACCACCCCAGCAACCCAACTACTGAAACATTTACTATCCCTTCTTGCTCTCAGGTCTGTACCCTGCATGGAACACCACCTCCGATCTCATTTAAGGAAATCCCTTATCACTTCACTTATGACACTATGACTATATCTTGGTCTTGTTCCTAGATCAGCTTGTCGGTTCCACCAGGGAAGAGTTTGTCTAGAATCTTCTATAATCTCTGACCCACAAAGTCTGCCGGGCATTCCAGGGGTATGCTCTTCCCTCCCTCCCTTCTCTTTTGAGACTGGGTCTCACTATATGGCCCAAGCTGCCTCTCCATCCTCCTACCTCACTTGCCCCCTCCCCCCAAGATGTGCTGGCATTACAGGGGGCTGGCACCACACCCAGCTTCAATACTTTTATAACATGCCCTATAGGGTCCTTTCCACCACCCTATAGGATCTGAGTTTGGGGATCGAACTGGAAAACTGTCTCTTCCAGGTCCAGCACAAATGAGGTTCAGAAGGGGCTGAGGATGGGATGAGCAACAGTAGGAAATGAGAACAATATGGAAGGGAACCAGGGGTTGAGGCTATACATTTTTCTTGACAGTCCCCAGAAGCCACCATTCTCCCAGGAGACTGTACTAATCCCCAGATGGGCTTAGGGATCAGGGCCATAAGCCAAGGGCCCTTGGGTAAAAGCCTTCCCTTGCCACCTCCCCCCAGTGTGGCACGTGGAACCAAGACCATCTCTCTCCTTCCCTCCACCCTTTTCCCCATCTCACCTGAGCCTCCTGCACCTTCCCTGCCTGGGTCTCCAGAGGGTCAGAGGCTGGGGAGGAGGGGGAGCAGACGTGGTTACAGTGGGGGGAAAGAGTTAAGCAGAAGGGCTCACAATGGTGGAGGACAAGAGGACCCACCAACCTAATTATTTTGGAGTCAGGGATGGTAGTAAAACTTTCGAAGATGGGAAAAGGCATATTTTAGAGTGGAGGAATGTGTGACGTGAAAAGGCTGAGGAGGGGAATGTTTAGGAGGAGAAAGCAGGCGAAACTGGACTGAAGGAAGGTTTCAGAGTTAAGCAGGATATGGTAGCATGTGCGAGCCGGGAGAATGAGGGAGGGCTAAGTTTTTCAAGAGACGTAAGTAGGGATACTTATGATACTTCTCCTCTCTCTGTGGGAGAGGAGGTGCAGTGAAGGTGGGAGGTTTAGGAGAGGCACAAGAACTGAAGGAATGTGATAGAAATGGGCCGCAGGGGGTCCCTGAACATCCTACAGTTGCCCTTAACAACAGACAACCTTAGCAACCGGGATAGTGGTAACTTTGGTCCTTAGCAACGAGGGTCCTCAGCAACCAAAGTACTAGAAATGCGATCATTAAGAACTTGACAATCGGACCCTTAAATTTCACAATCCAGAAACCCACCAACCTAGCAATACTGACCACTTAGCAACAGCCCTGCGAATCCCACTCCCTTCGGGTAGATCCTGTCTCCCGCCCCACCGAGCCTGCCCTCGGGCCCCGGGGCCTGCAGCCCAAAGCCAGGCCCCGGCGCGGCCCGACCCTCCCACCCTCCCACCAGGGCCCCTAACTCACGGTCCGGCTCAGCCATGGGAGCGGGGTGGGGGCCCTCGGGACTGTCACCGACTGCTCTGTCCCGTGACGGCAGCGGAAACAAGAAGAGGCCGAGATAGGATAGAGAACTACAACTCCCGGCAGGCAACGCGATCCCATAACCGTTTTCGCACAATGCGTGTCTCATGTTCTCAAACTACAAATCCCAAAAGGCCTGGCGCCGGCGGCCATATTGATAAAGGGCGTCTGGAAAATGTAGGGAAACTGAGCTAGCGAACGTCCACCTCATTTTTCTGATTGGTTCTGGTGCAGTACAGGGGCGGGGTGTAGCTATTTAACACATTTTGATTGGGTATATGAGGGGGCGTGTTGGGGAATTCCCGATAGGGCGGAAGCGCTGGAGCTCATCGCAGAGCCCAGCGACAGGCAGGCGACCACAGGGGGCCACCCGAGGTGGCAGGGGCCATGGCCGGGGTCGCGTGCTTGGGGAAAACTGCGGACGCCGATGAATGGTGCGACAGCGGCCTGGGCTCTCTAGGTCCCGACGCAGCGGCTCCCGGAGGACCAGGTCTGGGCGCAGAGCTTGGCCCAGAGCTGTCGTGGGCGCCCTTAGTCTTTGGCTACGTCACTGAGGATGGGGACACGTGAGTAAACCTTGAGCCCTGGGATCTTACCTGAGTCCCCATTAGCCTACGATTCCTGTGACTTCTTGTTGTCCCGTTCCTAACTCTTGATTTCCGATGCTGGAGTTCCTGACCCATAACCCCCAAACACTAGATTTTTAGACTGGTACGTTTTCACACCGTCAAGTGTCTCACCTTTTTCGAACTCTAAATTTGAGCTCCCGGTCCCCAAATCGGCTCTGAACCTTTCCGACCACTCTAGTTCCCACATATCTTCTGATCTCTTGCTTCCAGATGTAGTCTTTGGTCTTGGGCTATTCTTGTATAAACCGAATTTTGATTTCCAAAACTAGTTCTTGGCCCTGAGTCTCCGATGCTGACACGTCCAGTATTGAGCCTGCAATTAAATTGAGCTGCTCGGTGTCCTAGCTCTCACAGCCCTTGGAAGGCAAAGAAAGGTGGATCTCTGTGAATTTGAGGCCACCTGATTTGATTTCCCTGCCAGCCAGAGCTACATAAAATGTAGAAACTCGATTCTACGAGGATAGATTCATCTGTTGGCCAAATGTTTCTCCCAAACTACCACCTTCCAATCCCTGGTTTTAGTTTGGCTGAGTGTGATGGGCCACACTTGTCATCCCGGCACTCAAGGGGTTGAGGCAGGAGGATCACTAGTCTGAGGACAGCCTGGAAGGACCCAGCCAGTATCAAAAAGGATGGAAGAGGAAAAGGAGGAGAGGGAGACTGAAAAAAGATTAAAGAGCAGGAAATGCTGGTTAGTAGATAAGCTGGGGAGAAGGGATGGTTGTGGTGACGGCGTGCGTTAAGGGATTGTACCCGGGATTTTCTTGTCCTTTGTGCTTATTGCGTATGCCCAGTGACTCAGTGCCTGACCCATGAGGGGAACCCAACGAACACTCATCTTAAAGAGCCAGGAGTAGTTTCCTTAATTTTCTTATTTTTCACTTTCTACTTTGTTGGTTCTTGTTCCTTTATTATTGTCCTCTGGTTACTTTGGGTCTAGTTCTTGTAATTTCTTTATCCTCCCCCTTATTATTTGTTTGTGTTTCTTATTTGTTTCTTATTTGTTTGTGTTTGATGGTCTCACGTAGCACCACCCACCCACCCTCACTTAGCCCATGCTAGCCTTGGAGTTACTTAGTAGCTGAGGATAGCTTTGAACTTTTCATCCTCCTGCTTCCAGCTCCCAAGTGTCTAACACTACATCCCGGCCTGGGGAGTGTGTGTGTGTGTGTGTGTGTGTGTGTGTGTGTAGAGGCCACACACACACACTGATGTTTTGAGACAGAGTCTTTTGCTGGCCTAGCACTGACCACGAAGGCTAGACTAGCTGGCCTGAAAGCCTCAGGGTTCATCTCTTGCTCCCCACCCTCCTCTTCCTCTTTGAGACAGGGTGGCTGGCCTGGAACTCACTGTGTAAACCAAGCTGGCCTCAAACTCATAGAGATCCACCTGCCTCTGCCTCCCGAGTGCTGGCATCAAAGGTGTGCAGCTCTGTGCTCCACTTCAGGACTCTGGGGCCTTCTCCCTGGTGTTGGGATTATAAATACAATCACCCCCAGCTTTTTCTTATGTGGGTTCTAAACTAAGGTCACTGTGCTTTACTTATCAAAATATTTCCCAGCCTCCCATCCCACCCCCCTGTTAAGTCAGTATCTCACTATGTAGCCCAGGCTAGCCTTGAACACTACTGTAAAAAAAAAAAAAAAGAGAATCCGTATTTTTCATCTGGCCACTTAGTTCCCAACAATAAGGACTCTGGCATTAATTGTTTATTAATAAATGCCTTGGCTACAAGCTTTGGCTCATTCCATGGCTAACACATAACTTATTTAACCCATTTAAATCATTCTATGTTTTCTACGTGGTTAGTTACCTCTCCTTCAGTCTCAGGCCTGCTTCTTCCTTAGTGTCGTCTTTCTCGGTATCTCTCTCAGTGACTCCTCCAGTGTCTCTCCCTGTGTCTCCTTTTATTCTCTCACTCTTTCCCAGAATCCTCTCTCTTCTTGCCAGTGTCCCACCACCTACTTCCTGCTTCAGCTCATTGGCTATATGCTTTTTTATTGACAGGTCTTGCCTATAAGAGATTCTGTCTACACACTGAAATTTTTCTTTGGTTTATTTTATTTATTTTTGGTTTTTTGAGATAGGGCTTCTCTGTGTAGCCCTGGCTGTCCTGGAATTCTCTATGTAGAACAGGCTGATGTTGAGCTCAGAGATATGTCTGCCCCAGCCTCCCAAGTAATTTTACTTTATATGTATAAATGTTTTACCTGCATACATGTATGTGGGTTGTGTTTGCGCTTGTTGAATCCCCTGGAATTGGAGTTAGGGATGGCTATGAGCCACAATGTAGGTGCTGGAAATCAAACTTGGGTCTTCTGCAAGAGCAACAAGTGTTCTTAGCTCCTGAGCCATCGCTCCTACCCTTGCCTTAAACTCCTGGTCTTCCTGTCTGGGATTCCAGGCAAGGTGTTGCGTGCCTAGTTTATGCAGAGCTGGGGTTGATGCCAGGGTCTTATGCATACTAAGCTAGCAGTCTACCAAGAAAGCCACTGCCCAGCTCACCTCTCTTCTTTTCTAATGTGCTTGGAATGCTATAAATATTCCCTCTGGAGAATTTCTGATATATTGTGTTTTTGTTTTCACATAATTGAGTATATTTTCTAATTTCTCTTTTGATTTCTCCTTTGGCCAGTAGGTTATGAAGAAGTATGTTCATTTTCCACACTTGGAGGAATTTCCAGATCTCTCTCTGCTACCAGCTTTAAATTTCATTTTACTGTGGGCAGAGAACATGTTTTGTCTGATTTGCGGTCTCTAGTTTTTCTCTTGCAGTGCTGGCCATCAGACCCAGGGCCTTCTGAGTGCTGGGCTAGTGCTCTCGGAATTGTGTGCCCATGGAATTCATTTTGACAATGTGTGACTTAGAGGGGATGTTGGTTAGCAGTGTTGTTCAAAGATGGGTGTGTGATTCCAACTACAAAGAAGATTGAGGCAGGAGGATCTCATGGTCAGTACCTTCCAGGAATAGAGTGAATTCAAGTCCAGGCTGGGGACATTCACAGTGAGGCCCTATTTCAAAATGAGGGGAACCAATAGCAGGCAGCTCGGTGCCAGAGAGCGTCCCTGTATGCAGGCTACCTCAGGTTCATTCCTCATGACTGCAAAGTCAGGGCAGCAGCCACCACAGAACCCTGCTGTTCAAGCTGACCAGCTCTTTGCTCCTGCTCCCTACTTGTTGGGACAGTTGGGGATAGAGACCTAGTGAAATCACCACATCTACGGATTCATCTGTTGCTTCTTCTCCTTGTTAGCTTTTGCTTTATGTAATTTGAAGGTCTGTTCTTAGAGCTACACTGAGTGTGTGTGTGTGTGTGTCTGTGTATGTGTGTGGTGCAGAGCCATCTTGTCTTTGTGTATGTGTGTGTTTATGTGTGGAGGATAGAGATCCATACTGGCTATCTACCTCGATTGTAGCTCACTTTATTACCGTATTATTATTTGAGACAGGTCTCACAATGTAGCCCTAGCTGACCAGGAGCTCACCATGCAGATCAGGGTAGCCTGGGATTCTCAGAGACCCACAGCTTTTGCCTCTCTCACGTGGGCTGCCATGCCCAGCATTTATGTATGTGTGTGTGATCGAGTCTCATTATTTAGTATTTAACCCTGCTGCTCTAGAACTCACCACATAACCCAGTCTGGCCTTGAAGAAACAATCCTCCTGCCTCAGGTTTCCCAGATGCTGGAATTAGAGCTACTGCACCTGATTATGTTACTTAATTAACACAGATGAAACAAATTTGGTAGCTGGGCCTATTGGTGACAGAGATCTATTGAAATCACTATGTCTATGGATTCCCCTGGCTTGTCAGCCAAGCTACTCAGGAGGCTGAGGCAGGAGGGACTTGAACTCAAGGTCAGTATGGGCGACTTATGAAGACCCTGTCTTATCTCAGAACACTGAGCAGCCAGACAAAGTTGCTGGATTAATTTCTGCCCTCGATTCTCTGGAACACTGAAATGTTTCCAACCATGGCCACAGTTTGTAGCACACAGTAGACACTCTGTGATACTGACCTCTGCCTTTTGTCCCCAGAGCCCTGCACTTGGCTGTGATTCATCAGCATGAGCCCTTCCTGGATTTCCTCCTGGGCTTCTCCGCCGGCACTGAATACCTTGACCTGCAGAATGACCTAGGCCAAGTAAGCCACTGGGGATGTGTGCTCCAGGGATCCGGGCGGGTCCAGGATTGTCAGTGTGGCCCTAACCCCTTCTCTCTCCCTGTAGACAGCCCTGCATCTAGCAGCCATCCTTGGGGAGGCATCTACAGTAGAGAAGTTGTATGCAGCCGGCGCAGGGGTGTTGGTGGCTGAGAGAGGGGGCCACACGGCATTGCACTTGGCCTGCCGGGTCAGGGCACACACGTGCGCATGCGTACTGCTCCAGCCCCGTCCCAGCCACCCAAGAGATGCCTCAGATACTTACCTCACTCAGAGCCAGGACCATACCCCAGACACCTGCCACGCCCCCGCTGCCGTGGATTCCCAGTCCAGCACAGAGAATGAAGAGGAGCCGCGTGATGAAGACTGGAGGCTACAGCTAGAAGCTGAAAACTATGATGGTGAGAGCCCCGGGCCCCGGGGAGGATGTGAGCTCCTGGCCAGGCCCAGGCTCCCGGCTCCTCTCACCCAACCTGAGATGTAGCTGATGGCCTCAGACATACCCCAGTTGGTGGAGTGCTCATCTGGCATACGTAAAGCCCTAGGTTCAGTCCCCGGCATGGTGTATGCCTATAATACCAGTCGCTGGAAGCAAGAGGGTCAGGAGTTCAAGGTCATCCTTGGTGCTACCTAGCTAGTTGGAGGCCAGTCTAGGTTCCAGGAGACCCCCGTCTCAAACAAACACCTAGTCCCAGCACTCGGGTGGCAGAGACATCATGAGGTCAGATTCAGCCCCTATCTCAAAAATCCTCAAAGCAAAACTAGCTCCTTGGGAAGTCTTCCCTAGGCTCCGTAAATCCTAGCATCTGGACTAAGGCCCTCCTCCCAGTCTCAGGAGTACTAAGAGTTGGACATACAGGGCCCCTCTCCCACAGATCTAGTCATCAGACCACTTATAACCCAGACCTGTCACCCACGTTCCAGAGATGCCACATTCCAGAGCGGTTAAACCGGGGCTACCCACCTCCAAGGTGACTTCCCTCCAGAATTGTTCCCGAGTATGAGCCACCAGCCCAGCCTGCCCACGATGAGAGGATCCATCCCATGTCCCCAGCCAGGGGTAGAGGACACGGGTTACCCTCTCAGCCCGGCCTCATGAATAGACTGAGGTCATCTGGTAACCAGAGTCCTGAGCCCCAGGACCTTTTGGGGACTTTTACTGTTATTGTCATTGTATCTTTTGTTTTATTTATGATGTTGGGACTGGAACTCAAGGGCGGTGCATGCTAGTCAGGCCTCTGCTCTTTGTGGAGGAAGATCAAAGACTTGGCATCTTGAGCCACAGATCACGTGCGTGTGCTTTCATTCAGAGTCCCCGGCCTCATGCCCTGTAGATCCCAGACCCTGCAGACTCAGGCTTGCACCCGCGGCTGCTAAGGCACCTAGGACTCAGGAGCCTGTATGCATACCTAGGAAGGACTTGAGAGGCCAGCCCTGGGACCTGGCATCCTCAGCTCCCACGGCCCTTCCTAGGATGCAGACAGAGCCAGGGCTTCTTGCCTCATCATCTGACACCGATTGCTCTGTCCCCAGGCCACACCCCACTCCACGTAGCTGTCATCCACAAAGATGCAGAGATGGTCCGGCTGCTCAGGGATGCCGGAGCCGACCTCAATAAACCGGTAAGACGCTGTGGTAGGCCAGTGTGGGGAAGGCGCTGTCCCCCCTTCAGTCTCACTGACCCCTCTGGCACATCCCGTAGGAGCCCACGTGTGGCCGGACCCCTCTGCACCTGGCAGTAGAAGCCCAGGCAGCCAGCGTGCTGGAACTTCTCCTGAAAGCCGGTGCTGACCCCACCGCCCGCATGTATGGGGGCCGCACCCCGCTTGGCAGTGCCCTGCTCCGGCCCAACCCCATCCTTGCCTGCCTCCTCCGTGCACATGGGGCCCCTGAACCTGAGGACGAGGATGATAAGCTTAGCCCTTGCAGCAGCAGTGGCAGCGGCAGTGACAGCGACAGTGACAGTGACAACAGAGATGAGGCCGTGAGTTGGGAGTGGGTATCCCAGCTGGAGGGTCAGGGTAAACCAGCAACAAGAAAACCTGGCCGGATGGATGCTGTCAGGGAGGGGCACACGAGGAGATGTGGGGAACGGTCATAGACTTGGGCAAGGGTGGCAGTGGCAGCTGGACAGCTAAGGCCATCTGCCATGTGACACACACCTTTAGCCTAGGATCCCAGGATTCAGGAGGCAAAGGCAGTAGATGTGAGTTCGAGGCCAGCAAGGGCTGCATGGTGAGACCCTGTGTGGGGAGTGACTTTGGGTGCAGCAGATGGAGAGCGGTGTAGGTTGGTGACCTTGGTCAGAGTGTCTAGAACACTGACGGTAGGGAAAGACCTCAGCCAGTGGTGAGGGGAGCATTACTGAAGAACCCGGGTGACAGCACACCCGAGCAGGGGTTGGTGTAGCATGAAAAGGGCTGACGGTGGGTGAGGTGGGAGCACGGGGAGAAGAGCCATGCAGTGGTGGGAGGAAGCGGTGTGGAGCTGTGGCCGCCAGTGTGGCGTACTGAGAGTGAGAACACTGGCTTCATGGTGACACCCACTCTTTGGGTGCTGTGACCCGGGTAGTGGGCAAGGTGGCAGCTGCCTGACCCTGTGCTATCCCTCTGTTCCCAGGATGAATATGATGACATCGTGGTTCACAGTGGCAGGAGCCAAAACCGGCCGCCGCCTTCCCCGGCATCCAAACCTCTTCCTGAGGACCCCAACCCCGCCTGACTTAAGTGCTAATATTAATATAATTTCCAATTTCATAAACTCGCAGACCTGACCATCAGAGCCCAGACTGACCCTGCCTTCCTGCTTATTTCAGGTCCGACCCTCCAGAGCGAGTGTGATGTGAGCCCGGGTGCTTTGCTTTGTGCTTTATTCACTCAGAGGGATGGAGGGGTGGGGCGGGGTCCTGAGTCAGCCGGAACCTAGCCCCTGCCCATAGGCTTGCTTCTCAGGCCTGGTTCTCAGGCATGTCCTCGCTTCCAGTCCCTGCCAGTTGGAAGTGGAGCAGGATGCCCGGTGAAAGGGGGGCTCTGAGGTCAACAGTCCTGAGCCTTAGGGAGTGTGGGGAAGGGGTGGAGTGGGGTCAGCCTTCCCTCCCGAGAGCCTCCCCTAGCATGGCGGTAGCCTTCTTTAACTGCTCCTGCATGCGCTCCAGCCGCTCCACATCGTGTTCCTGGGGGAGATCAGAAGTATGGTCACCGCCTCGATGGCCACTGTGAATAGCAGCCCTGCCACTTCATACGCTTGGCCTGACATCCTGTCCTAGCTGCGTGTCATGGTCAGTGAGGGCCACCATCCTTGCTTCTTCGAAGCCCAAAGCTCTACTTGCCCACCCGAGCAGCATGGCAGTTTACACAGCCTGCCTACCACATTGCTCTCTGGATTCTCGTGAGTGCTGGGACTAGAGATGTGTGTTGTCACAGCTGGTTTACGTAGCAATGCTGGGAAGTGAACCCACGGCCTGCGCATGCTAGTCATACATTCTACCATGAACCTACGTGCCTAGCCCTACGTGGACCATTTGTGAAGTGATGGCCATTTTGATTGCTGCTCACAGCTGAGGTGATACTTAATTTTTAAAAATTGGTGTTTGCCTGCCTTTATATCACATGCCTGTACATCACATGTCTGCCCAGGGAGGCCAGAAGAGGGCATACGATCCCCTGGAAATGGGAGTTACAGAGTCACCATGTGGATCCTGGGAATTGAAGCTGGGAATTGTTAAACTGTTAAACCATCTCTCAGCCCATAATTACAAAAACAAAAAACATTTACACATTTACTTAGGGTGTGTGTGTGTGTGTGTGCACCACAGCATGTGTGGAGAGGTCAGAGGACTACCTGAGGGGGTCAGTTCTCTCCATCCACCATGTGGGATCTAGGAATTGAACCCAGGTGGCAAGACTTGGCCGCAAGTGTACTCACTAAGCCATCTTGCTGGGACATTCAGCTTGGCAGAGCCTAGTCAGTGGCGCTGTGAACCGGAGAGCAGCTGCTGGCTTCAGTGGGAGCTGACTCGCTTGGTACAGATAATGGTGGCTAACTGTGGTGCTTCTGGGTAATTAGCGGTGTCTTCCCAGTCCCCGTCCCTGCTTGGGCATTACTCCCTAGTCCTGGTGCACACTTGGCTGCTCTGACCCACATCATGGTAGAGTTCACATTGTGCGGTCTGGCACCAGGAGACTCCCTTGGAGCCTTGGAGTGCCCCCTCCACTCACCTCCTGCTCCAAAGCCTCTCCCTCCTCTGCCTCTTCCTCCTGCTTGGCCTTGGCGCCCGGCTGGTCCAGGTGGTGGTGATGCTTCAAGGACTCTTCATGCCTCCCTCCTCCGACCCTCCCGGCCCCCTGCCACAGATTTCGGCCTCTGCCCAGAAGCTGCACGCCCTTCTCCGCCTGAAACTGGGCCATCTCCTCATCGCTGCCCTTCTCAGCCACACGTTTCTGGAGGCCTCCAGCACCCTCTGGATGTTGCTTCCACATATGTTCGGAGGTCTTCCCTGGCACGCTCTTCTCCTCTTCCTCCCTTTCCTCCTCTTCCTCCTTCTCCTGGTGAAGCTGGCTGTGGAGCTGCGTGTGGACCGCCTGTTCCCGCACCTCAGCCTTGTGGGTCCTCTCTGCTTCTTCCTCCTCTTCTTCATCCCTTATCTCCTGGCTGGACCTCATCTTTCCAGACTCCTGCTTGTTGAAGTCCTCACCCAGCAACTTCTCCTCCTCAGGGGACACACAGCTGTGGGGCTCTGTCTCGGATATCTCTGGCAGGGAAAAGATAGGATGTTCTTTGAGAAACATCGTGAAGGGAACTGCTTAGCACTGAGAGGGTGCCATGGGCTGCAAACGTTCTCTGCTCAGTCCCTATCCTGCAGGGAACTTGAAGGGAACCAGGTTCTTGAACCACAGTTGGGGCTGTGAGTAGACCATACACACTAACCCAGGCCAGGGAACTCTTCCACCATGCACTGCAGGCATGTAGGGAGCTAGGAAAAGGATCTTGGGATTCTAAAGGGAACTGGGGCATCCCTACCTTTGTGGAGCAGAGCTGTGCAGGGGCCTCGCTGGGCCTGGCCCAGTGTCAGCACCTCCATGATCACCTCTGCTAGACAGCGGGTTAGCTGGGGGGCAAGGATGAACGGTCAGAGAGGGGGCAAGGCAAAGGGATTTGGGAAAACGGAGTGGCTACGGAATCATAAGAGGTGGGGATACAGGGAGATGGGCAGAAGGGACCCAACGGGATGGGGGGGGCAGGAAGGACTCTGCTCACCTCCTCCCTGGAGGGTCTGGGCATCAGGGGAGCTGAAGAGGCTGTGGAGGGAGAAAATGGGTGCTGTTCATGGTACTGATCCCAACTCCCCCACCGGCACCCAGATCCACAGCCTGTCACCCACACCTGCCAGGTGTGCTGTTCCCATGTGCAAGCTCAACTGCCCACCTATAGCCCGGTCTCAGGTGTATTTCCCTGCCACCCGATTCCTCTGTGGGGCCCTGGACTCACCAGCCCCCAGCAGCAATGCCAGCAGTGGGGGCAGAGGCAGCAGCAGCAGCGCTGCAGAGGTGGGTGCACGAAGCGGCATGGTGGGGAGTCCGGACCCGGGACCTCTCTGCCAAGCAGACAGTCAGTGCTAGCGCCTTATAACCTAGGTGTAGTGGCCCCGCAGGGGGGAAATGACGTCATCACCGCTGCCTCCCTGGCTCAGGCAGAGGGAACAGCTGTGGAGCACTCTAGGAACCTCAATTATTCATAGGAACTCGCACTCAAGCATGCACCCCCTCTGGGCTTCTGGCTCCGGAGCAGGAGCTGGGGAAGGTCTCCCAGAGGCTCACGTGGGAGCTGGGCAACCCTCCTTTCCTCGGCTCTTCCTCCTCATTTGGAAAATGGATCCTTCTAAATCTACTTCCCCAGAGGTGGGAGCTCCTTCTGGCCCAAGTCCCTGCTCCATCACCCACCAGCTGCTCAGGGCTGGGACAAATGCTTAAGATGCTTTCTTACATTTTGGTGACAATCCACTCCAGAGCTTTTGGGTGAGGACGAAATATATGAGGGGTGCTTGGGCGGTACCCTGCACTGGGAACTTCACAGGGCTGCATGCTACGCCAGGACTGCATGTATGGTGTGGTGTATGCACATGTGCAGACCGGAAGTCAATGGCAAGTGTCTTCCTGTGTTGCTCACCACTTTATTTTTTGAAGCAGGGTCTCTCATTGACTTGGAGCTAGACTTTTGGGATAGAAGTTAACTAGGAAGCTCCTGAGATCCAACTGTCCACTTAGTGCTTGGGTTACAAGAGCACACAGCTTTTGTGTGGCTTCCAAGGGTCTGAACTAAGGTCACCCTAGACAGCACTTTTCTCCACAAGCCTCAAACCAAGTCCCAAGTAACTTTTCTCCCTGCCTTTCCTCCTCCTCCTTCTCCTCCTCCTCCTCTTCCTCCTGATTTTCTCTTAAAGACAAGGTCTTGCTATATAGCCTAGGCTGGCCTCCAAATTGTGGCAATCCTCCTGCCTTAGCTTCCAAAGTGCTGGGAATATAAAATGTGAACCACCACAGATAATATCCGGTAATCTGATTTTGTTTCTTTGAGTCAGGGTCTTGCTAAAGATAGCCTCGGCTAGCTGCAACCTTCTTTGTTGTTGTTGTGTGTGTTTTTTGTTTGTTTCTTTGTTTGGTTTGGTTTATTTACTTATTTATTATTTATTTATTTTTTTGAGACAGGGTTTCTCTGTATAGCCCTGGCTGTCCTGGAACTCACTCTGTAGACCAGGCTGGCCTCGAACTCAGAAATCCACCTGCCTCTGCCTCCCAAATGCTGGGATTACAGGCGTGCGCCATCACTCCCTGGCTTGCAACCTTCTTTTTAAAAACATTTGTGCATGTGTGGTGATGGGTATGTATACATGTGAGTGCAGGTGACTTGGAGTCCAGACAGGGGCCTCTGAGCCAGCAACCACATGGTAGCTTACAACCTGTAATGGGATCTGATGTCCTCTTCTGATGCATCTAAAGAGAGTGACAGTGTACTCACATACAATAAATAAATAAATAAGTCGTTTAAAACAACAACAAAGGGCTGGTGAGATGGCTCAGCGGGTAAGAGCACCCGACTGCTCTTCCAAAAGTGCAGAGTTCAAATCCCAGCCCTCAAATCAAATCCCATGGTGGCTCACACCATCCTTAACGAGATCTGACTCCCTCTTCTGGAGTGTCTGAAGACAGCTATGGTGTACTTACATATAAATAAAATCTTAAAAAACAAAAAACAAAAATAACAGAGCAATAGGAACATATTTTTGTTTTAATCCCAGGTGTGGGACATGGGGCTGCTTCAGACTGTCTGCAGCAGCTTTGATTTGCCTCATGCTCTAGCAGGGGCGTGATTTTGCCAGCTGTAGATAGTTTGTTTATATGATTGTGTGACATTTGGAATCCTGTGGAGTCTCTTGTGACTATCCAGGTGGGGGTGGAGGGTGGAGGAAGTGGCCAGATAAAGAACAGGGCTGAGGAAGGAGAGGGCAACTGGCGGATCCTAGGACATTCTAAAGGTGAAGCCTCAGGTTTGCTAACCCACTGGAGGTGGAAAACCACGGGGGACAGCCTGAAGGGTGGCTGCAGCTGCTCAAGGTGCTGAGCACAGTCCACCAGGGGAGGAGCTAGTGTAGGCAAAAGGGCCCGGGTCAGCGGCCATGAGTGTGACACTATGGACGGCATCAGAGTCGGGGACCATGGGTGGAGGATAAGGATAAAATTGGCTCAGTTTGAGGGAGCCATCAGAGGGTGATGGCCTTATCCCAGAGGAAGGGAGAGGTCCTGGCATCCCTGGGGAGCCTGAAGCCACCCAGCATGCGCCCCTAGGCAGCCACAGCCTCTGATGATTTGGCACTGAAAGCAGTCACCCTGCGCGTCCTGGGCTCACACATCCAGTGTCACCCAGCACATCCTTGCTCACAGATCCAGCGTCACCCAGCATGTCGTGCTCACAGATCCAGCAGTCACCCAGCGTGTCCTGTGCTCACAGATCCAGCATCACCCAGTGCGTCCTGTGCTCACAGATCCAGCATCATCCAGCGCGTCCTGGGCTCACAGATCAACATCACCCAGCACGTCCTGGGCTCACAGATCCAGCAGTCACCCAGCACGTCCTGGGCTCACAGATCCAGCAGTCACCCAGCGTCCTGTGCTCACAGATCCAGCATCACCCAGCGTGTCCTGGGCTCACAGATCAACGTCACCCAGCACGTCCTGGGCTCACAGATCTAGCAGTCACCCAGCGTCCTGTGCTCACAGATCCAGCGTCACCCAGCGCGTCCTGTGCTCACAGATCCAGCGTCACCCAGCGCGTCCTGTGCTCACAGATCCAGCAGTCACACAGCGCGTCCTGGGCTCACAGATCCAGCGTCACCCAGCGTCCTGTGCACACAGATCCAGCAGACTGTTCCCATGACCGTTTATTGTGGGCATTCTGCTCCGCACTGAGGTGGAAGAGGAAGCTGGGATGGCCTTCTTCCTGCCAGAGGCTGAGATGTGCCTCTGGCTGACAGCCTCAATGGTAGGAGGGGGTCACTGACAATAATTCACTGGCAGGGAAGGGACAGAGGTAGACTCAGGAGTCCAGGAGGGGAGGTGGCACCTACAGAGACATCAGGACCAGCTACAGAGGAACGGCAGCCTCTGGAGCAGACAGCTGTCATCTGGCGGCAGACTGGCCGGGGAGCCTGGGCTTCTGAGGCTGATTGGGGCCGATGTACTGGAGAGGCACATGGTTAGGGGCTGTGATCCGGTCCGTGCCTAGGTAGGGCTGGAGAGCGGCAGGTACGAGGACTGAACCATCCTGGTGACAGAGCAGTTGTTAGCATGCTACCCTTCCTCCAGCTCCCCTGGAGGCTGGTGGTGGAAGTCTCAAAGCCTCACTGTTTCCTCTTTCTGGTACCAACTGAGCCCAGAGTATTCTCCATGCCACGCAAACTCTTAATTACTGGGCTGCACCCCAGCCCCTCACTGGGGGATTCTAGGCAGGGGCTCTACCACTGAGCCATGCCCCAGCCCCTCACTGGGGGATTCTAGGCAGGGGCTCTACCACTGAGCCAC
>NC_034590.1:1747560-1749380 GCF_900095145.1 Mus pahari | reverse complement strand
TGAGCCACACCCCAGCCCCTCACTGGGTGAGGTTCTAGACAGGTGTTTACCACTGAGCCACGCCCCAGCCCCTCACTGGGGGATTCTAGGCAGGGGCTCTACCACTGAGCCACGCCCCAGCCCCTCACTGGGTGAGGTTCTAGACAGGTGTTTACCACTGAGCCACGCCCCAGCCCCTCACTGGGTGAGGTTCTAGACAGGTGTTTACCACTGAGCCACGCCCCTGAGCCACGCCCCTGAGCCACGCCCCTGGCCCTCTTACTTTTTAACTTGAGATAGGTTTTTATTAAGTTGCCCCAGGCAGGCCTTGAACCTGCAGTCCTCCCGTCAAACCTAAGATTTCAGACTTGGGGGCTTCTCACCTTCTGCTGGTTGCTCTCCAGGAGGGCAATGAGGACCCGGGGAACAGCACAAGCGGTGGCATTCACCTGGAAGAAGTGCGTGCTCAGGGCCAGGCTCTGACGCCGTCCTGGCCCTGGGACGGGAAGGTGGAGATTCAGCGTGGTCCTTACCGTGTGTGCGAACTGCAGCTCCCCAGTCTCTGTCTCAAACATGATATACAGACGGCGGCTCTGGAAGTCTGTGCAGTTGGAGGCGCTGGTGACCTGGAACAGGAGTGATTGAGGGGCAGCTGTCTTGGGGGACAGGCCCATCCTCCAGTGTCTTACCAAACATGCCCACTAGGCCATGCCTCTCACCTCTCCATAGCGGCCTCGGCCAGGCATCCAGGCCTCAATGTCGAACTTTCGATAAGCAGGAAGGCCCAGTTCCTGGGTGGGCATGTCCAGCACCCTGAGGCCAAAGTGAAAAAAACAGGGTAAAAGTCATTGGATAAAGGAGAAGGATGTAAAGGAGGGGAGAGGAGGACAGGGAGGAGGGGGAGGAAGGGGGGGAAAAGGAGGAGGGGGAGGAGGCGGCAGCAACCAAAAAGGAGGAAAAGGGATAAGAACACAGTGGAAGAGGAGAACCAGCAGTTGGGGAGGTGGTACCCACAGGAGACAGAAGTCTGAGGTGAAAAGGAAAGACAGCCATGCAGACGTCTGTGGGCACTCACCCTACCATTCTTATGGTCTAGAGCAGCACCTCCAGTTTTGGAGTTCTAACTGGCCTTTTCCTTTTGTCTGTCTGTCTGTCTTTTTCTTTTTTTCTTTGTTCTTTGAGATAGGGTCTCATGCAACCAAGGCTGGCCTAGACTTCACTATGTAGCTGAGGATTGCTTTGAATAGGGTCTGGATCCCAAGTGCTAGAGTTGTAGATCACAAGCTGTAGGTGTGCGTCTCTGGGCTCTGTGTGTGCCTGCCCACTGATTCCAGTAGACAGGCTGGGCAACGAGCTCCAGGGCGCTGTGGAGGACAGGCTGGGCAGCGAGCTCCAGGGCGCTGTGGAGGACAGGCTGGGCAGCGAGCTCCAGGGCGCTGTGGAGGACAGGCTGGGCAGCGAGCTCCAGGGTGCTGTGGAGGACAGGCTGGGCAGCGAGCTCCAGGGCGCTGTTCCTGCCTCTGCAGCACTGGGCCCAGCTGCTACGTGGGCGCTGGGGATCAGAACTGAGGTCACCCTGCTTGCACGGCAGGTACTTTTCTGAGCTTGTTTTATGTTTCCTTTGAAACAAGGTCTCATGTAGTCCAGGCTGGCCTCAAACTCATAGCAATCCTTCTGCCTCAGCCTCCCCAGTGCTTGGATTCTAAGTGTGCACTGCGACACTAAGCTTTTTCTGTTTCATTTCTGTTTCATTTTGAGACAGGGTTCCACTCTATAGCTCAGGTTGGTTTTGAACTCATGGAAATCCTGCCATGGACGCTAAAGTGTTGAGATTACAGGTG
>NC_034590.1:1728504-1747201 GCF_900095145.1 Mus pahari | reverse complement strand
AGTGCTGGGATTAAAGGCGTGCGCCACCACGCCGGGCGACACTCTTATATAAAACAAAATAATGCACAGACAGAAACTATACAGCCCAGGGGCCTCACCTAGGGGAAAGGAGCAGGTGGTAGGCCATCCTGGTCAACTCCACTCCCCTCACCCCCAACCCCTACCAGTCCCACCCAGCTTCATCTCCGCACCGGAAGTGCAGGCCCAGCTCCGTCAAGATCTCCACCTGCAGAGACAGGAACTCATCCAACAGCTGCGAGCTCTGCTCCAGCCCAGGGCCTGTCACCCCAAACATCTCCACCTGGGACAGGACAGGGACACTGGGTCAGGAGGTCATGGGTGGTGGAGGAGACCTGTGCACGCCAGCCAGGCCTACACCACTCACCTTAGTGAAGTGATGGACTCGGTACAGTCCCCAAGGCTCCTTCCCGGTGTCTGTCTCTGCCCGGTAGCAGGTGCTGGCACAGACCATCCTAGTAGGAAGATGGGAGATTGGGTCAGACAGGGTAGATGTTACCAATGGGGGTCTAGCATTAAAGGAAATGGGCATCACCTGACTGGAAGGTCCCTGAAAGCTACAGTGTGGTCCATGAAGTATCCTGGGAGGAGAAAGAGGCAGGATGGGGTCAGCAGGGGCTGTCACTGCCCACAAGAAGTCACAGTGAGATTTCGAGTGGAACCCCATGACAGCGCGCCTGATTCTGGAGTCCCTGTGATTCTGAGGAGCTAACAGCCTACACCACTGGATGTGTTAGTCTCCAGGGTTGTTGTCTGTCCCCTGCAGGGAGCTGTCCCCCCATCACCCAGGCAACCGCTCACCTGCCAGCCCCACCTCTGCTGTCCCGGCCAAGTTGAGGTCTTCGAAGCGGGAGGGGTCAATATTGTAAATCTGGGATGGGTTAGCATTCGGTGTCATTCCACAGCCTTCCTGGGGGAAGGTTGCAGGGGTCAGGTAATGGGTAACCTTGGCCTCCCTAATTCTGAGGCTGTCACCCCAGCTGTTCCTCTAGAAGCATCTGGAATTGCTTTTCTCTCCCGCACTGTGACTGACTTCCATGACCTAGCCCAGGGTGGTCTCCTCAGGGAGAGGGGGCCCCGACACTCGGGGTCTCACTCACAAACACAGCTCCTCTCAGAAGGTCTGGAACCACCATGGGGGTGAAGCCCTGCAGAGAGGGGAGAGGAATCAGCCCAAGGGGGGAGATAGTGGCTGCCCTGCCATTCCGCAGTCCACCCCTCAGCAGAGGACACTATAGAGGTCTGAGTCCTAGGTCCCTGTTATTGGGGGTTCTCCTGCTGCGAGCACCCTGCTCTCCCCGCAGTTCACCCCGCAGAGGGCAGCTGGGGGGGTGCCACTAAGAGAATTACAGCCCTAACATGTCCCTTCCCCACAAGAAGCCTCCCCAGTGCCATCAGAAAATCTGTGTGGCGAATGCCTTTAACCCCAAAACTTTGGAGGCAAGCAGATCTCTGAGTTTGAGGCCAGTCTGGTCTATATAGGGAGCTCCAGGCTACCAGCTAAGGTTACAAAGTCAGACTCTGTCTCAAACAACCAACCAAACAAACAAACAGAAAAATCAAAAAGAACACCAGAAAAAAAACCTGAAAGCCTGTGACATCCCCACCATGACTAGCAAGTCATCAACTTTGATGGCATAGACTCCTGGTCTCAGTGGACACTGTGTCCCTCAGGTACCCCCAACCTTGCAGCAGGAAGTGGGGGGCACTGATCACAAGTGCAGGCTCCAGGCCTAGCTCCTAGCCTTGAAGCTTTGATTCTCCAGTGCTGGATAACGTATGTGCTTCTATCTCTCTGTGTATGGATATGTTCCAGGGAATGGGAGCCAGGGCCTTATGCATGCCAGGCAAGCGCTTTCCCAGTTAACTGAGCTACGCTCCTAGTCCCCTTGAGCATCCTTAACCCATCTAAGCTTGGTACTGGTGCCACCCTGTCCAAGCAGGTCCTCAGGTAGACCATACCCTGCTGACAAGCTTGCTGAGGGTGAAGTTGACCAGGCCGTGCTGTAAGAGGGCTCCAGCCCCACGCAGGTAATAGGACCGGTGGCCAGACACGTGAGACAGGCGCCTAGAGACAGGCAGACAAACCAGCAGTGCCTACGGGCCAGGGTGGGTGGGGAAAGGGCTCGTGTATCCAGGGGACAGAGAGGCCCAGATGACAGGCGGGCCGGGCATCAAATATTGATGCTGGGTGGGCCCAGGCCTGGCATTCCACCTTGTGCCCTAAGGCTGCAGGAGAGACGCTAGCTGCCAGCTGTTAGGGCTGCCAGCTGTTAGCGTGGGGATGATGGGCTAAGGGGGGGAGGCCAGGGGAGGATGGGGTGGCGGGGGCTCACTTCTGCCGGATGATGTCCAATTTCTCGCCAATTTCCAGGTGGCCTCGGGGTTGGAAGGAGAAAGCTGGTTGTAGGTGGAACGCAATGGGGTAAGAGAGAAAGAAAGATCAATCGGAGAGCCAGGAGGAGAGAGGAAGGGTCATGGGGGAAAGGAAGGGGTAAGAGAAGCAGAGAGAAAGGAGGGAAGAGGGAGGTGAGGGGAAGGAAGGAAAAAGAGAAGGAAATGGATGAGAGAGATGGGAGAAGGGAAGGAGATCAAGCAGAGTGGACACACAGGGAAGGAAGAAAAGCTCCGAGAGTGGGGACCAAAGCAAAGCAAGCAAGAAAAGAGAGAGGCAGCCAGACATGCAGTCGCCGCGACAGGGTGGGCAAGGAGACGCCTCAGCTCAGGTCTGCGGGGCTGTTCCAGCTACGCCCCCAAGCCCCACCCTGACCCGAGTCCTGCCATGTCCCACTCCCAGCCTGAGCTCCCAGGGACCCTGAGCCCTGGGGTGTGACTTACCCGGCTTTTCGCCCACCACACGGACCACTCTAGCCTGGCTCTCATCCCCCACAGGCTGCGGGTAGAGGAGTGTGTCAGAGGGAAGGAGACAGCCCGGATGCCCAGTGTCCCTGGCAGCTGGAACAGCCTTTACCGTGTCTGGGTGGGTCTGGTTGGGCAGCTTCAGTGCCTGCTGGTATAGCTGCTCCTCCAGCTGGGTCTCTCGGGGGTACAAGGGTGTGAGCTGCTTCCGGATCTCCCGGCCACGGGCCCGCAGGCCCTGATATTGGGGGTCCTGGACAGGGCAGAGGGTTACCCTTGGGGCGAGTCGGGGATACCTCTACCAGTGTGACTTATCTTTGCTGGCAGGACCCCATGGAGACACTCTCCATTTCTTTCCTCTCAGCTTGGCAAGATCAGGCAAACAATGCTCAAGTCTAGCTAACTGGAACTTTCTCTTGTTTCCCCCTAACCCTGCCTGGATCAGAACTGTGGCCAACATGGCACCCTCCCTGCCCTCCCCAGCGACGGTGCAGACGTCAGAGCCCTGAGTACCTTCTGCACGTGGTCACTGTCTTGGTTCGCCTGGTGGAGAAGAGGGAAGGGGAGAAGGTGATTAGGTAATGAACTTGGGGGTTCAGAGTAGAGACAGCAGAGGTCAAAGTTCAAAGAGGAGCATGATATCTCAATTTCCCACCCTGCGGCAGGTTCTCTGCTGGTGAAGCCATGGTGGCAACGTGATGTAACAGGAATGACACCCAGCGCTGTGAATGAACTGTTGCCTCTGTGAGGGGGACGGGGGACGGGGATGTGTGAGCGCACCTCTTTATTTTACATTGCTACTTACTTTGTGCCAAATGCACAAATGTTGGGCCTTGCACATGGTAGGTAACACTGAACCACCCAGCAACACTCCTGGCTCTACTGGTGTGTGTGTGTGTGTGTGTGTGTGTGTGTGTGTGTGTATGCACGCGCCCTTGGAGGCCAGAGGAAGTGTCAAAACTGGAGCTGGAGTTACAGATGGGTATGAGTACCAGGCATGGGCGCTGAGAACCAAACTCAGGTCTGCAAGAACCGCTGGGCCATCTCTCTTTCTTGAGATTTTTTGGTTTTGCTTTGTGTTTGAGACAGGGTTTCTCTGTGTAGCCCTGGATGTCCTGGAGATTGCTCTGTAGACCAGGCTGGCCTCGAACTCAGAGGTCTGCCTGCCTCTACCTCCCGAGCTCTGGGGTTAAAGGTGTGCACCACCACCTCCCACCTAGGTTTTTGCTTGTTTTTTTTTTTGTTGTTTTTTTTTAAATATTAATTTATATATTTCATGTATATGAGTGCTCTATCTGCATGTGCCAAAAGAGGGGGGCATTAGATCTCAGTACAGATGGTTGTGAGCCACCATGTGGTTGCTGGGAATTGAACTCAGGACCTCTGAGTTCACAGTAACCAGTGCTCTTAACAGCTGAGCCATCTCTCCAGTCCCTGTCTGTAAGAGAGAAAGAAAGATGAATCCAAGAGCCAGGAGAGAGAAAGGGTCATCCTAGTAGGAACCGCGACACTAAGCTTTTTCTGTTTCATTTCTGCTTCATTTTGAGACAGGGTTCCACTCTATAGCTCAGGTTGGTTTTGAACTCATGGAAATCCTGCCATGGACGCTAAAGTGTTGAGATTACAGGTGTGAGACATGCCACCTGGTTGCATACTGTTTCTGTTTTGTTTGTTTTTTGCAGAGACACCTGGGTAAAAGGAGGCCTTCCTCAGCCCTCAGTAGAGCTGTCTGTCCTGTAGTCTGTCTTGTTTTTAAACGACTTTTGGGGGACTCACAGAGCTGGCCTGGAGCCTGATCTGTAGCTGTGGTTATTTTAATGAGAACGGACCAAACAGGCTCTCCTGTTTTCAGGCCTAGTCCCCAGGTGATGAGCCGTTTGGAAGGATGACAAGGAGTGGCTTTGTTAGAGTAGGTACAGACTTGGGGGAGATATGTCACTGGGCGTGGCCTCTGAGTATCAAGAGCACACACCAGGCCTAGTGTCTGATCTCTGCCTACTGGATGAAGATCACAATCTAGAGCTCTCAGCCACTGCTCTGGCCTTCCATGCCTACCTGCTTCCTGCCAGGACGACAATGGACTAACCGTCCAAAACCCTATGCCAGTCCCCAGTTAAACACCTGCCGGATCTCCTCACAGCAACACAACAGTGCCTAAGACACAGAACTCCTGATCCTCTGACCTCTACTGCCAGATGCTGGGATTACAGCTGTGCGCCACCGACACCCTTAAGACCCTACTAAGCCATCTGTGTGAATGCTACTGGTTGTCAAGCTTTGTAAATGTTGAACTGTGGACTCTATATGGGGGCACTGTAACTTAATGTTGGGGTTGCAAAAAAAAAATTGGCAACAGGTAAGGGGTCCTATATGTGCACTGACATAAACTAGTTACCAATCAAACATGTAAGAAATGTGAAGTGTTTCTGGTATAGGGGTGGTGGGTGGGGAAAGGTTAGAGCTAGGTGCTCTCCTCTCTCTCCCCCACAGACCTGACTCAGGCTGTCCCTCTCTAGACAGCCTTCAGTTCAGGACCATGGACACTGGCCCTGAACTAGCAGCAGTGGCTTTCACCATCCTGCTGATGACTGTCCTGAGGATGGGTGTCTGAGCTCTGGCAACAAGAGGGGATTGGTCTCCTTGCTCTTGGAAAAGACCTTGTCTCTGACCTGCTGGCAGCCATCTTGGGACTGGGATGGGCTCCAATCTATGCCCTGAAGTCGGGCACACAGAGAGTCTGGTTGGAGACGCTGAAGAGAGCTAATTCATCAGCCCTAGGAACATCAGGCCTGGGTGGCTTGTTTTATTAGGTAACAACCGTCTACACGATTCAAGCCCTTCTCATCGGGTTTCCTTGCTGCCTCCGGCCTGGCCTGGCCCGGCCCACGCAGGACCCCCGTTCCCCATGCTCACTCACCAGCAGGGCCCGCACTGCCTCTGCCACAGCCTCCTTCTCTGCCTCCAGGCTCCGGATCTGCTCCCGCAGCTGCCTCAACTCCTGCCACGTGGAGATCTGTGGGAGAACACCACAGTGAAATGGCCACCGCTCTAAAGTCTCATCTGCCAGGGACCTGAAGGACAGCGGGGGTGAGGGGGGTAGGGGTACTCTTTCCTTCCATTAGCACTCTGACACCCAGAAACCAGGGTGGGAACACAGCTGCCCTGAATCAATGCATCTCCCAGTTTACTTTGCAGCCGCCTCTGTTGATATGATCACGACCAACCAATGGGCAATCATGGAAGTGTGACTCTTTTATTTATTATTATTATTATTATTATTATTATTATTATTGGTTTTTCCAGACACGGTTTCTCTGTGTAGCCCTGGCTGTCCTGGAACTCACTCTGTAGACCAGGCTAGCCTCAGACTCAGAAATCAGCCTGCCTCTGCCTCCCAAGTGCTGGGATTAAAGGTGTGCACCACCATGCCCAGCTCGACTCTTTTATTTTATTTTATTTTATTTTATTTTATTTCTTTTGGTTTTTCGAGACAGGGTTTCCCTGTATAGCCCTGGCTGTCCTGGAACTCACTTTGTAGACCAGGCTGGCCTTGAACTCAGAAATCCGCCCGCCTCTGCCTCCAGAGTGCTGGGATTAAAGGCGTGCGCAGCCACGCCCGGCTCTGTCTTATCAAGGCAACAGAGTTGGGAAGATTCATCCATTACATTCGGAATTCACTACCGCCATGGTGGTCCCCAATTTTAGTTCCCTACAGGGTAGAATTATGGCGCATAATCTCAACATCTGGATCATATCTTAAATATCTTTTTAGCAGGTATTTATCCGTTCAACTCTATTCATCGGGTCGTTTATAGCAGAACGCAAAGCTCTGTCTCCAAGAGTCCCTCTGACTCACACCTCCCTCATTTTTCTTTGTGGCCTTCTGACCTAAGGGTGAGCCCGGAACGAAGTTTGAGTACTGGAGACAATGGTATTTGCGTTCCGGGACTACAGTAGATAACAACTGCCCAATTATGAAATGCATGCAAAAGGGCATGCAGGTCACAGAAGGCATCCACGACGCTCAATAGGGCCTCAGTTCTCTCTAGATCACTGGCACCTAAGTGGGTGTCATGCACAAGACATTGCCTAACTTGGGAAGGAACCCAAATTCCTGTTGAGTAGGTTTTTTTCCCACAACTGGAATGCATCCGGCAAACCCAGTTCGGTACCGCAGGCCGCTCCCGCAGGGCGCAGGCGCACTCACGATCGCAGGCAGGTCGGCCGGCCGCAGCGCCCCCTTGCGTAGCTCCAGGGAGCGCGCGGCTTTTTCTGGGCATGCGCACACCGACTCCATGTCCAAGTAGGGAAGCTCGCTGTAGCCCTCGCGCGCGTGTTCGTACAGGAGGTTCCGGACTCGTTTCTCCGTGGCGAAACTCCTCCTTGGGTTCTGGCTGCACACGCAGCGTCCTCGGGACCGGAGCCCCTGGCGAGCCAGGAAAGGCCACAAAAGCCGCGCCATGGACGCAGCCATCTTGGAGTGGAAGCAAGAAGTCACTCATCGTGGACGAGCCAATCAGACGCGCAAGGAGATTTCCCGCCCAGGCTTCAGAAACCCTTCCAATGAGGAAAGTGGAACGCAAATAGAATCTGTCATTGTCCAATCGTCATCCTTATCCCGCCCCTTCAGTGACGCAGGAAAGATCTAGCCAATCACTAAGGAGAAAGCCCGGAAGGGGCTGGAGGTGGGAGTTGGCGTGTGTGCGACCCCGCTAGGTTGGTAAGGTGGGTGCGGTTATCTGTGGTCCAGACATCCCTCTCCTCTCTCCTCAGTTTCCCCTTCCGGTATCCGCGCGAGGGCGGTTGGGTCCTTGAGGGCCAACTCCGAGTGAGACTGAGTTTGCGAGGGGACTTTCTGTTTTAGAGGAGATTCTAGAAGGCTCTGAGAGTGGGATTCTGGTCCCAACCTCCTTTCTGAATGTCTTCTCTCCTAATCCAGGGACGCAGCAGGCGGCGAGATGTCCTGGCCCGGCCTTCTTTATGGCCTCACCACGTCCCTCCGTCGTGGTAAGTGAGCATGGGCCACAGGGACGAGGATGGACGAGGACAACTCACGGCGACTTGTGTGCTTTTGCCAGGTTTCGCATGGTGTCAGCTTTAATAAGCACGGTGCCTTTTCTGTTTTGGAGACAGGGTTTCACTGTAGTCCAGGTTCGCCTCCAAATCGCTTTGTAGACAGGATGGCCTTGACCTCCTGACGAAGCCTTCAACCTCCCAAGTTCTGGAGTTACAGGCGTTTTCTACCACGCTCCCGTGGGCAAGAGGTAGAAAGGTCCTGTGTCCTTAGAGTTTAAGTCAGTCGTAGTCATGGTTCCCCTGCATAGATAGCGCTGAATCCCTGAGATTGTATTGCCTGGTGATATTCTGCCTTAGTTTGTGTGAGTGCACTCTCGATGTCCGTATAACAATCGTACCAACAAATGTTCGTTTCTCGGCATGTCTCCTGGCTAGGCGTCTCTCAGTTGTGTTTATTCCTTCAGTGAGTTTTTATTGATGACCCCCCGTGGGTGAGAAGTCCAAGCTAAGAAGTTTAGTTATTCATTCATGGGCTATTTTTCTAATTCTAAGACGTGCCACCCACAGGAAGGCAACTTTTATGTTCTTAGACATTGCCCAGACATCAGGTCTGTGCGCAGTGTTCTGAGGGAGGCATTGGGTATTCCATTCACGTGGGAATTTTACTATTCAACCTGCTCTACGAAGAGAGCTTCAGGACAGGCAGAGCTACATAGGGAGACCCTGTTTCAAAAAAAAAAAAAAAAAAATCAGTTTTGGTATAGGTTTTGCCTGTATACATCTATGCATCATCTGGGTCCTCTGTAAGAGCACCCAGAGCTCTTAACTATGGAGCCACCTCTTCAGCTCCACAAATTAAGGACTGCCTTGAAAACATCTCCAGCCTTTCCGCCTGCCTTTCTCACACACTGCAGCCTCCTGGTCTCTTTGTTGTCTGCTTGTCTGTTTTGAAGGTACCTAGGCCGGAGCAGCCTGAACAAGGAACCAGTGGGGAATGGGAAGCAAGGGCAGGTTAGGTAGGGGATGGGGTCTTCGAGAAGGCTTGGCCTCTTCTGCGTGCTCAGTTTATGTAAAATGTTTAAAATCTGTAAGAACATTACTATATAATTATGGGCATAATAATAAAGGCTAGCTGTTCTGTTATTCCTAGTAGTATATGAGTGTCTTACCTGCATGAATATGTGCAGTCATTATGTGCGGTGCCCTTGGAGGCCAGAAGAGGCATCAGATCCCCAGAACTGTAGTTAAAGATGGTTGCTAGCAACCCTGTGGTGCTGAGAATTGAACCTGGGTCCTCCGTAAGAGGAATCTTTCCAGCCCCTGTATGAATGTAAGTGTGTATGTAAGTGCAACACATGCGTGTGTCAGATCTTCTGGAACTAGAGTTGTGTGAGCCACCACTGTGGGTGCTGCGAATCAAATGGTCATCCTTTGCAGGAGCAACAAGTGCTTCTAACCACTGAGCCACCTGTCCCCACTGAAGAGTCTTACACTTGGATCCCTGTCTAGAATATGGAAACCTAGTAGTTTTCATAGTATTCCCTCTTGTGTCCCTCCAGGCCTAACCCTAACTCCCCAGCTCTGGGCCACCCGCTCCATGGCCACCCTGAACCAGATGCACCGCTTAGGCCGCCGGACGGAACCCCCTAAGCGTCTGGGCCCCACAGAGGGCCGGCCCCAGCTGAAGGGTGTGGTGTTGCGCACATTCATCCGGAAGCCGAAGAAACCCAACTCCGCCAACCGCAAGTGCTGCCGAGTGCGCCTCAGCACGGGCAAAGAGGCTGTCTGCTTCATCCCCGGGGAGGGCCACACCCTGCAGGAGCACCACGTGGTCCTCGTGGAGGGTGGTCGCACCCAGGACCTGCCTGGGGTCAAACTCAAAGTTGTGAGGGGCAAGTATGACTGCGGCCACGTGCAGAAGAAGAAATGACGGTAATTCACAATGGTCTGGTCCTCGATCCTTGGAAACGGGTTCTTCCTACTCCGGGGCAGCTTTGTGTCTTGGGCTCAGATCTTACTGTGATTCAGCAAGACTGCCGTTAACCTGCAAGAGTTCTGAAGGTGAATTGGAAGGAAGTATCCCTGTGCCTACTCCCTTGGCGTCCGCGTTCAGTGTCTGCAGGTTGACCTCATGTTTTGGGATGGGATTTGTAATAAACATATCTTCAGGTTGTACTGTCTGTCGCTCAGTGTGCAGTGTCTGTCCCCAGGTGTGGTGGCAAATGCCAAGCTGCGCACCTCAGTTCCCTCTTCCTGAACACGTGACTGACAGAGGAAGTGTTCTAGGTGCTGAGCATTATTAACCGTGTGCCCCACGTGCTTAGTGCACATGTGTGTGTGGTGGTGATGTGGGCTCTTTTGTTTGGGGGGTGGGTATGTGCATGTGAGTGCAGGCGCCCTGGGAGGCCACAGGTTCTGGGTACCCCAGGGTTCAGTTGTGAACTGCCCCATGTTTTCTCTGAGAGCAGTTCGTGTTCCTAACCTCTGAGACATCTGCCAGCCCCATTAGCACCTGTTTTATTGGGCAGATTGGAAGGACTTAGAGTTATGATTCAAATCTAGCAAAATTATAGTTATGAAGTAGCAATGAAAATAACTTTATGGTTGGGGGTCATCACAATATGAGGAACTGTGTTAGAGGGTTGCAGCGTTAGAATGGTTGAGAACCTTTGGTCTACTCAGACTAAAACAGTCATGGTGCGTGCTGCTCTCTCAGAGGACCCAAGTTCAATTCCCAGTACTCACATCAGGTGGCTCCCAACCACCAGTAACTCCAGCTCCCTCTTCGGACTCCTGCACTCATGCACATACCCACACACAGACCCACACATGCACATACCCACACACAGACCCACACATGCACATACCCACGCACAGACCCACACATAGACACACACATGAACATACCCACACATGCACAGACCCACACATGCACATACCCACACACAGACCCACACATGCACAGACCCACACATGCACAGACCCACACATAGACACACACATGAACATACCCACACATGCACAGACCCACACATGCACAGACCCACACACAGACACACACATGAACATACCCACACACAGACCCACACATGCACACAGACACACACATGCACATACCCACACACAGACACACACATGCACACAGACACACACATGCACATACCCACACACAGACACGCATGTACCCACAAACACAGAATTGAAAAAAAAAATTTAAGATTTATTTATTTATTTATGTATTTGAGTATACTGTGGCTGTCTTCAGTCACACCAGAAGAGGGCATCAGATCACACTGTAGATGGTTGTGAGCCACCACGTGGTTGCTGGGAATTGAACTCAGAACTCCGGAAGAGCAGTCAGTGCTCTTAACCACTGAGTCATCTCTCCAGCCCTGAATTAAATTTTTTAAAAGTCACTGTCTTATAAGTAGCTTTCTCCTTTTGTTATAATTTCAAACTTGGTCTATTGGATATTTTCTCTCTTTTTTTTTTTTTGGACAGGGTCTCATATAGGTCTGGCCTTGAAGTCAGTATACAGCTGAGGATGACTTTGAACTCCTGATGCTCCTCCATTTATCTAGATGTGGGGACCAGAAGTGTGTGGTCTCAAGTCTGGCTTGGCCGGCTTTTTTTTTGACAGTTTACCCACTAGGATCCACACATGGAGTAGTTGTCAGGCATAGCAGCCTAGAGATGTCTGCAGCACATCATGGTAGTCCCTGCTTGAGAGACAGAAGCCACGAACAAGCTGGTAGTCCCTGGTTTGTCACAGCAGGAGGAACACATAGGATCTCCTCTTTTCCCCAAATACCCATCAGCTGGGGACTGCAAAGTCACCTTTGGTTTTAACACCATCCAGGAGAAGGCAGTGTGTCCCGGAAGTTCCAATCAGACTGGTCAGCTAGGACAGATGGATCCTGACCCGCACACTGGAGTGGGTTACAAGGGCACCATAGTGTCCCACCCAGGAACGCGTGTCTCTTCCATACTGCTCAAAAGACACATACCGGATGCCCTTGCCAAAGTTAGTGAAGACGTGAGAGACCTGTGGGACAGGAGAGGGACAGAGCCAGGCTGGCGGACCACTCTTCCATCATAGCAGACTCCCTGAGCACCCAGGTGGCACCGGGCCAGACTCTAGGTGCTGGGGGCACAGCAGTGAGGTCATCAGCGAAAGAAGGGACTGGGTGCTGACACAGGGTCTGAAGTGCACAGGGAGGTGGGCATTCTCCAGGAGGTAGGCAGGTAAGTGTGAGAAGGAACAAGGAAACGCCTCATGGGGGCGATGTTGGAGGAGAGACCAGAGGCCCAGGAGCCATGTGAGGTTCTGGAGAAAGCCTTGCAGATGTTAATGCAAAGACCCTGAGGGGAGGGTAGGACTGGGTCTGAGTGTGTAATGAGACCATGTGGGGCTTTAGGGGACATGATGAGCCAAAACGTTAGCACCTCCCTCAATTTTATCTCCATTTGTTATTGGTTGATTGAAAGAGGCTCTATGTAGCCCAGGCTGGCCTCAGACTCACACAGATACACCTTGCCTCTGCCTGTCTCTCCAGTGCTGGAATTAAAAGGCCTGCACCACCACTTATTAAAACAGGGTTTCAGGTAGCTCAGGCTGACCTTGAACTCCTGATCCTCCACCTCAGTCTCCTCAGTGCTGTGATCTGAATGAAGTGTGCACAATCAGGCCTGGCTCCTTCATGCTTTTGGGAGACTTAAGGCCACTCAGGCTTTCTGTGCCTTAGCTTCTCAACTCTAGGATAATAACCGACAGGCCCAGTTCATGCATTACAGCACCTCTTTAAGGGTACCTCGAACATAGTAGGTGTTCAATAAACACTTCATGACTGGGCCATTGCTCTATAAATGGATTGATTCATCAGTAAACATCTTGGAGCAGAGTCTAGAGGTAAGGGCAGGTCAGGTCATGGAGCGGGTCAGGGCTGAGTGGACAGTCAGGACTCACTTTTCGGCAGCTCCTCTCAGTCCACTGAAGGACTGGGTTGGGTGAGGCAGAGAACTTGACCACTTCGTTTTCGTATTCATCCAGTAGGCGAACCCGAAGCCGGTAGATGCAGCCGCAGTTCTCACGGGCGCCCCACCTGTAAGGTGGTAGTGCATCTTCAAGTCCCTGCCACCCAGCCAGTTGTCTGGGTTGGAAGGAGGGAGGCTGAGGGCTGCGCTTTCTTGCACCTGAACCCAGGTCTATCCACTTAGAGCAGCTAGGCACTTAAGATACTGGGTGCTGGGGCGGGGCTAAATTATGTGGGAGGAGCCAAGCCTGAGGAAAGGGCTTGGAAGGCTTTGTTAATGGGAAAGAAGAACTATGGTGTTCTAGGAAGGAGCCGCCCTAGGCAGGAACGTGTTGACTGAAGAAAAGACCAAGAGAAAAGAGCCAATGCTTTTCAGAAGGCTTAAGCTCCATCACCCTCTCTGAGCGTCAGTTCTTGGGCCAGTGTTGCCAACTCATTAGAAGTCTTGACAATCCACAAGATTTTAGGGTTGGCTCTGAGTGGAACGATCGCATGGAGCCAGTCAGTGGGCTTGTGTGCATGATGCCTGCCTGCGAGGGAAGTCAGGAGGGAAGAATACAGGAAGGAGGTCTCGGCACTCAACAGTGTTCCTCCGCTCCCTAGCTCTGCTGCTGTAAGTACCTCCCAAGAAAGGGGAGCCCAACCCAATGGAGCTGATAGCAGCGAGACTAAACTATCCCTGTAGCCCACTCGAGCTACCACCGCCGTGGCTCCGGGCGGCCCTGTCGGTCTTCTCTCACCAGTCAGCTATGCAGATCTCAATCTGGCCACTGTCCAATAGCTCCTGCCACACTCCTTCCTCCACCAGGTCTACAAGCTGCCTCTTGAAGCACCACCTAGGGAGAGAGATGCTGGGGCTGAGAACAATCCTAAAATGACTGCCGGGAAGCCTCTCCTGATCGCCCTGCTTAAAGTGGCTGCTCGGCTTGCTTTTCAGGACAAGAAGGTGTATGGTGCATGATGCGTCGCTTACATCCACTCCTATTTCCACCCTGCTCCGCCTGCAGGAGGCTGATCTTCATGCTGGAGGACCCCACACATTAGGCAGCTGTGCAGGGAATTCTAGGGCCTCTTAAGATTCTGGGGGCCCAAAAGATAACAGAAATGCTTGTTAGTGGAAGTGAGCTGTGTCAGGACAAACCTAAGTATGCATGGGAACTTCATAAATGATAGAGAAAATAGACATGGTAGCGCAGGCCTGTACTGCCAGTACTTGGGAAGTAGAGGCAGGAGGATCAGAAGTTCAAGGCCAGTCTCACCTACACAATCAGTTAGAAGTCAACCTGGTCAATATGAGACTGTCTCAGGAGAGAAAAAAAAAATCAGAAAATTTAGAGTCAGATTATCTGGGTTCAAATTCCAACTCTACCATTTACTTTTTTTTTTTTTTTTTTTTTTTAAGATTTATTTATTTTACCTATGTGAGTACACTGTCGCTCTCTTCAGGAACACCAGAAGAGGGCATCAGATCCTATTCCAGATGGTTGCTGAGAATTAAACTCAGGACCTCTGTAAGAGTAGTCAGTGCTCTTAGCCACTGAGCCATCTCTCCAGCCCCTACCATTTACATATATATAGTCAGGATCTCACTATGTGGTTCTTACTGACCTGGAACTCATTGTGTAGACCAAGCTGGCCTCAAACTCACAGAGCTCTGCCTGCCTCTGCCGTGAGAATGCTGGGATTAAAGGCTTGCATCACGACTCCCAGCCACTATATTTTAATATTAGCTATCCTCTATGCTTTAGTTTCTCATTATAAGTGAAGGAAAGAAAACTGCCCACGTTAGTAGGTGTGGCAGACTTAGGGGCATGGTTCACTGCCTATCATTCCTGAAGTCCTGGATCTCATCCTAGTATCACAGAGACCACCAGCACCAGCATCAAACAAGGACCACAGTCAGCTGTGCTGCGGTAGCACGTACCTGGAATCCCAGCATGCCGGAGGTCAGGGGCTAGGGAGGTGGCTCAGAAGGTAAAATGCTTGCCTTGCAATGAAGATCTGAATTCCACCCCCAATAGTCACATAAAAAGCCCAGAGTGCCAGCTCCAGGGGATCTAACACCTTCTGGTCTCTTTGGGTGCCTGCACTCACAAGAAAACTCACGTCTGCACATATACACATAATAAAAAAATAATAATTAAAAATATTTGTTAGGTGAAGGCGGGAGGGAAAGAGAGTGAAATAGGACCAGCAGCCTGAAGTAACACCCTCCCCCGCCTTTGGACCCACCCCCTAAGCATCAGGGGGCCACTCACTCAAAAGAAGTCACGAAGCAGGTCTGTGAAGGAGCCCCTGGTACCAGCGTCAAATTCTTTTCCACGGCCCAACCGTTCCCGCCGTGCTCCACTTGCCAACCTCTGAAGCCTTCTGCAGAATACAACGGAACTGAGTATACAGCATTCACTCACCAGCTCAAGGGGCAAAGGCCTCCCGCATCAGCTCCTCGCCAGTACGTTACGTTTCAATCTGTTGGCTTCTTACTGATTCCGTCTTCCTGGCCCCACCGATCCTGTCACCTAACTTGTTTCTGCTTTCAGCTTTGTCAGACTCAGAGTCCTAAGTCCCCGCTTGGTCCCACTTTTCTATCTTCCATCCTTCTGCCTTGCCCTGCCCACCCACTCAGGTGGCGCACTGAGCGTTTTATGCAATGATATGTGCTTTCCACCCTTGTCCAATCCGCTACGTTTTACCCCCTTCCTAGGCCATGCCCTCTGAGCTGGTTTTTCTTTCCCTCGCTGCCCCTAAGCCCCGCCCCCCGCCTGGGTCTCCGGGCTTTAGGTCCCGCCTTCTAGGCGTTAGACT
Source organism: Mus pahari (assembly GCF_900095145.1). Lineage (NCBI taxonomy): Eukaryota > Metazoa > Chordata > Mammalia > Rodentia > Muridae > Mus > Mus pahari. The sequence goes on along the minus strand of NC_034590.1, from coordinate 1,731,470 downwards.
CCGCCCTCCATGGGTCGGGCTCACAGACTGCACATTCCACTCTCCAAGTCTCAGGCCCCACCCACCCACCAGAAGGTCCCGCCTCCGGGCGATGGGCCCCGACCCCGGTACCCACGTTCTCCGCAGGAGTTGTAGATGAGGTTGCGGCCAAACGGCGCTCTCAGGCAGAAGCGGGCCAGGGCACAGAATGGGAACTCGTCGTGGCGGTTGCCGTCGGCGTTGGCGGGATAGCGCTGGGCCAAGGCGTAGAGGGCTCTGCCCTCCGCACTGTGGTCGCGAGCTAGTTGCAGCAGCCATATACTGGGGCCATCTACCAGGTCGCGCCAGGCGCGGCACACGGGCCGGCAGCGGGTCACTAAAGCGCGAGGAGGCACGTGGCTCAGCACCTGCACCAGCAGCTCAGGGGGCAGCTTGGTCAGAGCCAGGCGCCGAGCTTCAGTCATCTGCCGTCGCGAGGGCCGCGCTCCCATGTCCTGCCGCTGGCGTCCTCTGGGTGAAGAGGGGTTGGTCTTCAGCCTCCCAAGGTCACGGACCGGGTCAGGATGCCTGACAGCAGACAAGGATATAGAGCACACCCGTTCCTCTGGGGCCAAAGACTCCCTCCAAATCTGATCTAATCCCAGCAGGGTGTGGTGGTGAGCATGCCTGCTTGTAATGACAGCACTCTGGAGGGAAAGGCAGGAGGATTGCCGTGAATTTGAGTCTAGCCTGTCCTACATAGCAAGACTTTTTTTTTTTTTTAAGATTTATTTATTTATTATATGTAAGTACACTGTAGCTGTCTTCAGACACTCCAGAAGAGGGCATCTTATGGGTGGTTATGAGCCACCATGTGGTTGCTGGGATTTGAACTCCTGACCCTTGGAAGAGCAGTCGGGTGCTCTTATCCACTGAGCCATGTCACCAGCCCCATAGCAAGACTTTTTAAAAACAACAAAGGTCAATGAGGGAAAACCATTTCTGCCCAGACTTGTGCCACCCACTTGGGCCTTGGAATTCACTATATATCTCATACTTTCTTCCCGAAGGCATCTAAAATGCAAGTCGCCGCTTACGCTGCTTCCAAACCTGTAGCGTCCTTGGTCCTCCGAGATGCATCCAGACCATTCCGCCTCCACCAGGCCTCCGTCTGAAGATCTCAGTCAGAGGGCAGTGAGTCTACTGCCCACCATATTCCGACCCAAGGCCCATCATTTCCTTTACTCTGTCACTTTCTCCAATGTCTTGGACATCCACAGCCTTTGGTATCCAGTCCTATGTTCCTGTACCCTTTCTGCTGCCTCTCACTCTTTCTGTACCTAGCTTCAAGTCCATGGCTGACCATTTAAAGTCTTGCATCCTCATCCCTGGTGTTGTTTGAATTCCAATTCTGAGTTCCCCTGTGCCTATACCCACAGGAACAATACAGTCTCACTTGGCAGCCTCACATCTCGGTGAAGCAAGCCTCTAAAGTGGAAATGTCTGGTTTCTTTGGAGATTCAGTTGTGTCGTATAATGTTTTCCTGGAAACTATCTCATGAGAGGATGTTTTTGCTGAAGCAGACACGTGGGAGGATGTCTTGCTGAGAACAGACATGTTTTTCTGGAAGCTGCCTGGAAGAGGGGTGTGTGATGTTTGCTAGAGCAGACACTGAGAAAACATGTGATGTTTGGAAAGGGTATAAATATAACCCAACAGACAGTGACGATGCTGTGTGGCATTGGTTTGCCTTGCCATTCTTTGCTGATCGTCCTTTGTCATGACTTCATAGAGAGAAATGAACCAAAGAACTTCTGGTGGCTTCTTGCCATTTCCTTGTACTGGAGCTGGACTGCCATTGCTGATTCATGACTAGTGTTTGCAAGTGGGTTGAGCTACTTTGAGTTGAATTACTGATATCCTGACACCAAAGATTGGAATCACCCCAAAGAACTATTTCTAACCAGGTCCACATCCTCCCTTGCCCTATTAACCTTCCCTTCCACTGCCTCTGGTGGGTGGTGGGCTAGAAGGGAGGGCAAGCATACAAGAACCCTTTTAAAAGTAGGTTTTATAAGCCTACAAGCCCCACCTCCATCACCCTCTTCAGTGCTACCTGCGGATCGGATCCTCATATTTACTCTTTCCTCTCCTCCTTCCTCACTCCGCCCCCCCCAACTTTATGTGTCTCCCTCCTTCCTTCCCTTCCTCCCTTCCTCTTCCCTGTGATGTCTGGGCTGTTGTCCTTAAGTCCAGGGCCCCTTTGCCTCCGAGTGTTAGCCATTGCCATACCATTTTTGTAAGGCTCCTCCATCTTGAGTAAACAATGACAATTCCCCAAACCAAAGTAATATGGTCCCTAGAATGATTTTGGTTTATTTGTTAGTTTGTTTTATGGTTTCTGTTTTGTTTTTGTGACAGGGTCTCACTAGCTGGCCTGGAACACCCTGTGTAGAACACATTGGCTTTAAACTCACAGAGATCCACTGCCTCTGCCTCAGGATTCAAGGTATGGGCCACCATGCCCGGCTGTTTTTCTAGATTCTCGACTCCCACTGGCACCCTACTCCACCCCTAATGACTGGCCACGGGGTAAGTTTCTGGATCCCTTGATTCTTTTTAACTGACTACTCACTGGTTAGCCCTAGCAATGGCTAACTGCAGACCAAGAGGGAAATCTTTCAGTTCCCTTTCCTGTATTCTAACCTTTCAGCCCCTCCAGCCTGTATGTGGGCTTGCAGTTTTGTGGTTTTCTGGGGCTGTCTCCTGCTGGCCTTTTCTTTCTTTCTTTCTTTCTTTCTTTCTTTCTTTCTTTCTTTCTTTCTTTCTTTCTTTTTTTTAGAATTATTTATTATTTTATGTATGTGAGTACACTGTAGAAGAGGGCATTGGATCCCATTACAGATGGTTGTGAGTCACCATGTGGTTGCTGGGATTTGAACTCAGGACCTCTGGAAGAGCAGGCAGTGCCCTTAACCACTGAGCCACCTCTCCAGCCCCCTATTGG
>NC_034590.1:1725456-1728374 GCF_900095145.1 Mus pahari | reverse complement strand
GCCTGCCTCTGCCTCCCAAGTGCTGGGATCAAAGGCGTGTGCCACCACGCCCGGCTTGGGCTTTTCTTGAATGTAGCCTTCCTTTACATAAATGCTGCAAATACAGACATGGCCATGCCAGGTTCTCTCTTACTCTTAGACTATCTCATGTCTTGCTACTCATCTTTCCTCCTATCTCTCTCCACACCCCCAACTCTCACGGCTCTGAGGGTGCAATTCTGGGCCTTGTGTGTGCTAGCCAGTTATTCTATCCTCGAACTGCACCTCAGACCTGCACTGGTAAATTCTAGGTAGTGGTTCTACAATTGAGCCAGGCCACACCAGGCACCTTTTGCCTCTTTAGAGTAAAATTTTTTCCCTCATTCCACTTAGGCATGCACAGTAGTGCATGTACCCATGATTCCAGAACATTCTAAGTTCTAGATCAGCCTACTGAACGTCTCTCTAAAATCAAGATCCAAGAACAAAAAAATTCCATAAACACCTACACCTGTGGTTTCTGCCCTCAGTATCTCTTGAATCTTTCCGTTTCCTCCCTCCCTCCCTCCCTCCCTCCCTCCCTCCCTTCCTTCCTTCCTTCCCCCCACCCCCCAAGACAGGATTTCATGTAGCCCAAGATACTCTCAAACTTGCTATGTAGCCAAGGCTGACCTTGAACTCCACCAGCCTCCACCTCCCACGTGCCGGTGTTACAGGTACGTATTACCATGCCCAGATGGTGAACCTTTTCCAAGCACGCTGTAACGTCAAGGTCCTCAATGACTGTGGAGCCATCAGCAGCGTTTTTCTGTTGTCACCTAGGTCCTAGGAACCTTCTCATTCTAGGCTTCTACCGGGGTTCCTCGCTGGTGGCTGCTCTGATGGCCTGTCAGAGATGACCTTTGAACCTTAGTCCTAATCAGCTGTCACCTGCACCACCACCATCTCCTGGTTCTGTGCGTCCTTCCTCATAAGCACTCAGGTAGGGGAAACATTTGGGTCGGGTGCTGTCCTGTGCAGCTCAGAACCCTCCACAACTCCCCGTTCTCAAGCTAAAGGCAGACTCCTCTCCAGGGGCCGTAAGGTTCCACCCTATCTGCCCACTGCCTCTCTGTTCTCCTCTCACTCAGGTATTCGCTTAAAGGTGGCCACATCTCTGAGCCTTTCCTTGGCTGCCTCCTTTATAATTGTAAGGCCTCACCACCAAACTACTCCCCCTTTTCTTAAACTTTTCTCTAAAAAAAATTCATTTTCTTGCCAAGTGTGGTGGCCTACACCTCTAATCTCAGTGCTCCTGAGGCAGAGGTAGACAGATCTCTGTGAGTTCGCACCATCCTGCTCTACACAGAGGGGTCCAGACCACCTAGGGTTACACAACGAGAGCTGGTCTCAAGAAGAGGAGGAGGAGAAAGAGGACAGACAGACAAATGGGGCTGGACCAACGGACCAGCGGTCAAGCGTGCGTGCTTCTCTAGTAGAGGACTGATTAAATTTCCCAGCACCTACACGGTAGGTCACAACTGCTCTAACTCCAGTGTCAGGGGACCTGGCACCCCCCCCTAGCTTCTGAGGGCACCATGCATTCGTGTGTTACACAGGGAAAGAAGAGGGGTGGGGAGCACGCAAGGCTGAGGCGAGCGAAGCTTGAATCCTGTCTGCAGCGTGTAGGGACTCCAGGTTTCTCTGTAGGGATGCCCATGGAGCATCACTCCCACAGTCTGGAGGCTGAATGTCAACCACTGGGTGAGACCAGTTTGGGTGGGGAAATCAGATACTGTCTGCTTGTTACTCAGCTACCGGAAAGAGAGTCTGAGCTGCATGTTTGTTGGTTGGTTATCTCTGGTTGGCATGGTAACTGGGGATGCTGCTAACATTCCATCTGTGAGGACCTATGACTGTACATTCCAAAAAGGACCATGATGGTACTTCCTATCTAACACGTAGCTCCATAATTCTTCGAGTCACAAGGCCTCTGTCACTGGAGAAGTGGCACTGCCAAGGGATTTTCCAGGTGGCAGTCTAAAAATGTCTCTGACTCCCTGTAGAGTCGCGATCCCTCTTGGGAGTCCTAGAGCGTTGCTAGGTAGTTAACAACTGGCTAGGTGGGGGTTGGGGGGTGGGGAGACTAATGTTTATAGCCTTGGTTGCTGCCTGGGGTGTGAATCACACAACTACACTGCCCAGCTGAGGCCCCAGAGCTGTGAAGTTGGAAAGAGATACACGCAGTTTATCCGCTTGAGCTGGTGCAAGCTGGCCCCAGCACATCCCTGCTGGTGCCAGCTGCTGACAGTTCAGCTGGCCACTTGAGGGTTCTGAGCTGAAGACAGAAGGGATGGGCCAGCTGGTTTAGCATTCTCAACATGGGTACAAACATAGAACCCATCACTGGGTGACCCAGACTCCTCTTCCATTTTGTAGCAATGACATATGAGACCCCTGAGTGTGGGCCAGTTGGCTGAGCCCAGTTAGTTCCCAGAGCATTAAAACAACATCATTATTTATGCAACCATCTATCTTTGTCCTCCCACTCCAAATCCAAGGTGGTTTTTTTTTGTTTTGTTTTTTATATTTTTTAAGGGCTGTGCATGCATGGGTGCGGGCATGTTAGAGAGGGGGGGGGGAGAGAGAGTTACTATGTATTCCTGGCTACCCGGGAACTTGCTAAATAAACAATGCTGTGAATTTACAAAGACCCCCCTGCTTCTGCCTTGGGAGTGCGGGATTAAAGGGCATGTGCTTGGCCTTTTAAAAGTTTTTTTGTTTCTTTTTTTATAATTTTTGTTTGTTTGTTTGTTTTTTGGTTCTTCGAGACAGGGTTTCTCTGTATAGCCCTGGCTGTCCAGGAACTCACTCTGTAGACCAGGCTGGCCTCGAACTCAGAAACCCGCCTGCCTCTGCCTCCCGAGTGCTGGGACTAAAGGAGTGCGCCACCACTGACT
>NC_034590.1:1711472-1725451 GCF_900095145.1 Mus pahari | reverse complement strand
TTTTTTTTTTTTTTTTTTTTTTTTATAATTACATCAATTTCAATTCTCTTTTTTCACCATGTGGATCATGGGGGATCAAACTCAGGTCTTCACGTGTGTCACCAGGCACCTTTACCCACTGAGTCTTGTCACCAGCCCTCAAGTATTCTGGAATCTGATGGTAGTTTTCATTTTTGTTGATGTTGTTATACAGGGTCTCACTTTAGTGCAAGTAGGATTAGAATATGCCTTAGCCTTAAGCTTTCTAGGATCATGGCACTGAACTGCTATAGAACATGTCAATGAACCATTTATTGAACTGAAATTAGGCCCCTAAAAAAGTCTTTTTAAAGTCTTTTTTCCTCTGATGGCTGCCACAATGCTACAGGTTTCCAGTAGGGGGCGCTGGAGGAGCGTGGCAGTTGGCTGGGCTTCTCTGTGGCATGGGCCTGCAGGCTCTGACGCATCTAAGGCATCACCAGGATTCTCCAGCGCCTGGCTCCTGCCACGTGCGGCTGGCACCACCATCTCGCTCCAGACACTTCCCGGTATGTGTTTTTGTGTGGCCTCCTACTGGATATGCACTTCCGGTAAATCCAATTCTAGCCTGGGGCTGCTGTCTTTTTAATTGTTCTTCCTTTTGATTTCTTTTTTCTGTCCCTTTAAATGTTTACCTTTAACACTTGTTTACATAGTGCGTGTGGTGTGCATGTAGATGTAAATATGCTAAAGCATGTGTGTGACAATCAGAGGAAAGTTTGTAGGCAGCAGTTCGTCCCTTCTACCCGGCAGTTTCTGAGGATGAACTCAGGTTGTCCAGCTTGCTGGCAAGTACCTTCCCCCTGAGCTATCTCAGTGGCTCTTGGTGTTTTTGGGACAGGTTTTAGGCAGCCAAGGCTGGCCTTGAACTTCTTATCCTTCTGTCTTTATCTCCCAAGTGATGGGATTACGGCTGGATGGCACCTCATTCAACTCTGTATGTGCTCATTTTTCTCTCTCTCTCCATGATTTCCTCTCCCCTTCCTCCCTCCTTCCTTTCCTTCCTTCCATTTCTTAGTAATGCTCTCCCTATGTTGCTCAGGCTGGCTTTGAACTACTGGGCTTAAATTACCCTCCTGACTCAGTTTCCCAGGTAGCAAAGAATACAGACATGTGCTTAGGCATACACACACACACACACACACACACACACACATATAATAAAATAAGATGATGTTTTTAAAATAATTATTTTATGTGAATAAATGTTTTGCCTGCATGGATGTAATGAGTGCACCACATCTGTGTCTGGTGCCTGAGACACAAGTCATCCTAGGGCATTGGGTTCCCTAGAAGAGACGTTAATCACGATTGTGACCATGTAGGTCCTAAACAAGAGCAGTAGGTGCTATGAACTACTGAGACATCTTTCCAGTTCCCAAAATGATGTTTTAAGTGTGTGTGTGTGTGTGTGTGTGCGCGTGCATATGCGTGCACATATAGAGATCAGCGGACAGCTTGCAGGAGCTGGTTCTCCCCTGCAACATGGGCTCTGGGGATGAAACTCTGCCTTGGTGGCCAGGATCTTTACAGGCTGAAGTCCAATGAGAGTTTTGGTTTCTTTGAAAACACAGAAGCATCATGGGAGTTTGGTTTCCTTTCACTCCCGGGTGTGGGCTATGGCCGCTGCTTCAGACTGTTCTCAGCAGCTGCCTATGATTTGTCTTGTGCTCTAGGAGGGGCGTGATTTTGCCAGCAGCAGATAGTTTCTGTGACCGTATGACATTTGGAATTCCGGGGAGTTTTCAGAGCGTATGGAAGCTAAGGCCCTGAGAGGAGGGGTAGGTTGTTTGCTGTTGGTTGTTGTTGGTTACTGTTTGTTAAGTGGTTGTAAGGAAAGAAGAAAACAAGAAGAAACAAGATAGATATCATGACGGTGAAGATCAAACTTGCCCCAAGGAACTCAGTGCCCCTATTCAGCAGGAAGCAGTCTGACTGTAAGTGCCCCCTTCCCCTCTCCTATTTAAAGTTAGGGGTTGAGAGGTAGAGAAGAGTGGAAGAAAGAACTCACAAAGTAGCCGTTCTCTTTGTTTTGTATTGGTCTTCCTAAGACAGTGTTGCTATTGTTGGCCTTACAGCCTGAGCCTCCCAAGCACAGAGATCACAGGTGTGTGCCGTAAACTCAAGAGATCTGTCTGTCTCTTTCTACCTCCCAAGTGCTGGGATCAAAGAGGAGCATCACCATTTCGTAGCTCCTGTTACTCTTCATAGCTCTGAGACATCAACAATCATGGTTGCAATGACTACTGATTCCAGGCTCCTGATTAGTCTCTGACTGACACATACCACACAGTCCCTGAACCTGGCTTCCTCCTTCAAAACAAACAGCTAACAGCAGCTCATCCACAGTGTTGGACGGAGCTGTCAGCTCCACTCCCTTTTTCTTGCTGAGTCATATGTCAGTGACCAGACAAACCACAATCTGTTTTATCCACTCACCTTGATGGACACTTGAGCTGTTCCCCATTTGGAGCTGTTATGAATGAAGCTGCTATGACTGTTCATGTATGAAGACCTATGTGGGCACAGTCTCTTGAGTAAATACCTAGGCATGGAATTAATGGGTCATAAGGTAAGTATGTATTGCACTGTAAAACAAAACAGTCAAGAGGGTTGGAGAGATGTCTCAGTGGCTAAGCACACTGGCTGCTCTTCCAGAGGATCTGGGTTCAATTCCCAGCACCCATATGGTAATTCACAACCACCTGTAACTTCATTTCCAGGGGAATCTGATGCCCTCTTCTGGCCTATATAGGTACTGTAGTCATGTGGCACACATACATACAATGCAAGTTAAACACCCATACACACTTAAAATTAATTAAACTTAAATAAACCTTAGTTAAAAAATCCATTGTGTGTGCCTGCCAGTGAGGGTCTGGGGCATGGTTCAGAGGTAGAGTGTGTGCCCAGTCTGCCCATAACTATGGAGTCATACACGGCACCATAAGGAAATAAAGAGAAATTAAAGCTTTTAGTATGAAAGGAAGCTTAAGATGGCTATAAGTTTATATCTGTGGGTCACAAAATGAAGGGGAGGAGAGATAAGGGAATTTAATCAGTTAACAGCTGTAGACCAAACCAACGGAAAAGCATTCTGTGTTAAATTTTTCTTTTTTTTTCTTTTTTCTTTTTTTTTCTTTTTTCTTTTCTTTTTTTTGCTGTGCATGAGTGTGCATGCCGTAGTGCGCAGGTGTGCAAGTCACATGACAACTGGGGGAGTTTGATGCCTCCCTGCAGCACACGGGGTCTTTACCTGCTGAGCCCCATCTCTGCTTCCATTATGCAGTTTTTTCCAGACAGGGTTTCTCTGTATAACAGCCCTGACTATCCTAAATTCCATCTGTAGACTAGGCTGGCCTAGAACTCACTTGCCTCTGCCTCCCCAGAGCTGGTATTAAAGGCATGAGGCACCAAACCTGGTCTAGTCTGCATTCTTTAATATTTTCATATCCCTGACTGGCCTGGAGTGTCTGCATACACTAGGAACTTGGAATTTAATGTGCATGTCAGTGAAAAGTACTCTATAATGGATAATTTAAACTCCGAGCACTGTAGCATCTTGCTTAGAGTTCCCCCCAACCCAGTAACAACCTAGGACTTCCTAGGATGGTATCCCAACCCTAAACTTTCTACTCATCATTGTCTGCCTGTCTATAGAGAAGATTCCAGAAGGCGTTCGTGCACATGTTTGCACTTGGCCTTGCAGCTGGTGGCTATGAAATTCATGCTGGGACCAGTCCTGCCCTGGCTAACATCCACAACAACTCAACGAGCACATACATTACACACAGCCCTTCACCGCAGAAGTTTCTATGTGCTTTGTGCTTTGCTGTGCTGGGGATCCAGCCAGGGCCTTGCACCTGCTGGGACAGCGAGACCATGGAACTCTGGCCACACCCTCAGCCTCCCAAGAATTCTGACTGAACAGAAAAGTCTAAGAAAATCAAAACTATGATTGCAGGTTTTTGTTTGTTTGTTTCATAAACTACAAGAGAAAGGAATAAAGCTAGTTTTGGTTCCTGCAGAAACAAAGCCAAAACAAAGCATGGAGTCCTCTGTCTTGGCAGTATTAGGCATTCTCACAGGGGCCCTTACTGGACAAAGATTACCTTTTCTACAAATGGTGCTGAGACGATTGGAAATTATTTTTTAAAAGATTTATGTATTTATTTTATGTATATGAGTACACTGTAGCTGTCTTCAGACACACCAGAAGAGGGCATCAGATCTCATTATGGATGGTTGTGAGCCACCATGTGGTTGCCAGGATTTGAACTCGGGACCTTTGGAAGAGTAGTCAGTGCTCTTAACCACTGAGCCATCTCTCCAGCCCAAAATAACTTCATTTATTTGTTTGTTTGTTTGTTTGTTTGTTTGTTTTTCAAGACAGGGTATCTCTGTGTAGCCCTGGCTGTCCTGGAACTCACTCTGTAGACCAGGCTGGCCTCCACCTATAGAGATCCGCCTGCCTCTATCTCTGCCTCCTGAGTGCTGGGATTAAAGGCGTGTGCCACCACCACCTCTCTGGAAATGGCATTAATTTTTAAATTTTTATTTTATGTGTATGAATGTCCCTGCATGTATATATGTGCCCCATAAGTATGCAGTACTGTGGAGGCCAGAAGAGGGCGACATAACCCCAGGACTGGAATTATAGATGGCTGTGAGCTGCCACGTGGGTACTGTTAGTTGAACCTTGGTCCTCTAGAGAAGCCAATGCTCTAAGGGCTTGGCTATTTCTCCAGCCCCAAGGAACCTATAGAAGGTGTAAGGAAGTGTGGGTGGGCTTTAAGGTTTCTCACTTCCTGTTCTCTCTGCTTCTTGTGTGGATGAAATATAACCAGCCGACTTTCTACCGTCTTCCCTGCCGCCACCATGGCACATCTCTCCCTCTGGTGCCCTGGACTAAAATGAACCCTTTCTTCTTTGGTTGCTTACCCTAATTGAAAAGTAACTAAGACACTCCCACAATGAGTAAATAAATAAATGCAAAAAACCCCCAACCCTTTTAAAAGGGTGAATTAGAGCTGGATCACGCACACCTGCAATCCCAACACTCTAGAGCAGTAGTTCTCAACCTTCCTAATGCTGCCACCCCACCACAGAACGTCATGCTGTGCCCTCCCAACCAGAGAATTATTTTATTGCTACTTCATAACTATAATTTTGCTTCTGTTATGAGTCATAATATAAATATGTGACATGTGACTCCCAAGGGGGTCTCAACCTATGGGTGTAGAACCTCTGATCTAGAGGTAAAGGCAGGAGGGTCACACATTCACAGAGTTAGAGGCCAGCCAGCCTCATAATAAATAAATGCACTTTAAAAATAAAAAATGTCTGGACTCCTAAAGCGTCTGGCTCCAGGCGGTGTGTTGGAGTCTGTGATGTCTAATAATTGCTAACATAACAGCTGTGGAGAAAGCAAATGCACTCGGGGCCCCTGATGAATGGCTCGCTGCAGTTGTCCAGGCCTTACTATGGTTATGCTGAGTGCCAGAATGTGGCCTCCATATGGCAGCCTTGATGCAGGGCAGGAGGAATGTGGGTGGAGACCTGTGTGAGAAACAGCTGACACAGAGGGCCTGTCTTACAGCCCCACTGGGCTTCTGGCCGAATTCAAAAAAGGCAGAGAATAGGTTCAGTTCAATATATTTCTGGGTTACCAAGTGATCAAGTGAGACTATGGGGGACAAAAGCTACATAAGAAGAAGGAAAGAAAGTGAGAAGAGGCTGGGCTGTAGGGTTGGTAGAGCACTTGCCTAGCGGTCACAAAGCTCTGGGCTTGATCTCCAGCACTGCATAAACCGGGCATGGAAGAGCACACCTGTGACCCCAGCACTTAGAGCTACGAGGGTCAGAAGTTCAAAGACATCCTTGGCTACAAAGCAAATGTGAGACCTGGACTGCCTAAAACCAAGTCTTAAATAGCAAATTACAAGAGTGGGTGCCAGGGCTGGAGCCCAGGAGACAGCTTGCCTCCCAGGCCCTAGGTAACCTGCAGTATGGCGGAAGGAAGGAAGGAAGGAAGGAAGGAAGGAAAGAAGGAAAAAAGAAAGAGATATTAGAGAGGACCCAAGAACAGTTACCAGTCTTCAGAGCTGAAGAGGCTACAGTAGTTAAGAAAATGTCTTTACTAGTAGAATGGAAGAGCCGTTACACTTACACACACACACACACACACACACCCTCATGCATTGCAACAGTGTCCAGAGAACACAGTGACTATCCCTTACAGATGTGCTGAGTGCACATCACTTTGCTCTAGGTTTCTGGGACATGTCTGGAAATTCTCATGGAGCAGATGCTGTTTTCCACCAAGGGAAACTGAAGATTGGAAGGGCAGAAGATATGTCCAACTCCCTCAAGCAAGTAAGCTGTAAAGCAAGGGCAGAGCACAGAATCATGGGAAACTCCCAGATTGAATGGGTGATATTCCGGGAGCGTGGGTGGGTGTGAGACAAGGTTTCTCTGCATAGCCCTGGCTGTCCTGGAACTCAGTGTGTAGATCAGGCTGGCTTTGAACTCTCTGAGACCTGCCTGCCTCTGCCTTCCCAGGGCTGGATTTTAAGGTGCGTACCACCAAGCCAGGTTCTATTTTCATTTTAGACAAGATCTTACTGTGTACTGAGGCTGACCTTGAACTCATGACCCTCCTGCCCTGACCTCTAGAGTGCTAGGATCACAGGCACTCACCACCATACCTGGTCACAGATCTGATGGGTTTTGATGGGAGATTTAAAAAACAAAGCAACGTGTGTTTGACAGGCTTTGTAAGGGGCCAACACAGAAACAGAATTGAAGGCAAAAGCCGACCAGCTAAAATCCAGTTGCGTCTGGTTTCCTTCTGCAGGAAATAGAAAGGACTGTCTTTACCGCTGACTCAGGTGGCCCTCTTTCAGGGATTTGTGATTTATTGGCTTCCCCGATTGCCTATGTGGCATCTGGCACCAATGGTTTGAGCAGAGGCCTCCCATTATGTCAGTCAATAGGTAGGGTGAGGAATCTGGTGCACACTCCTCTAGAGTCTGGACCCCTGGACCCATTCCATACTGGTTCATTTCTATCCATATCCCCTGAACTACTTTTTACCAGTATCCAACACTTTTCCAAAACTTTAAAACATACATGTTTAGAAAAGTTGAGCTAAGTGTGGTGACATACTGTCCTAGTAAAAGTGCACCCCTTTATCTGTTTTATTTATTTTTGCTGTGTTGAAGTTTGAACCTAGATTCTTCCCAGTTCTAGGCTAACACTCTACCACTGAAGCACATCCCCAACCCCTCACTGGGGCATCCTAACCAGGGACTCTACCACTGAGCCACACCCCAGCCCCTCACTGGGAGATTCTAGGCAGGGGCTCTACCACTGGACCATGCCCCAGCCCCTCACTGGGAGATTCTAGGCAGGGGCTCTACCACTGAGCCACACCCCAGCCCCTCACTGGGAGATTCTAGGCAGGGGCTCTACCACTGGACCATGCCCCAGCCCCTCACTGGGGAATTCTAGGCAGATGTGCTACTTCTGACCCATTCCTCCAGTTCAGAAATACAATTTTTAAAAATTAGTAAAGTAGGGCTGGAGAGATGGCTCAGAGGTTAAGCGCACTAGCTGCTCTTCCAGAGGTCCTGAGTTCAATTCCCAACAACCACATGGTGTGGCTGACAACCACCTATAATCAGATCTAGTGCCCTCTTCTGGCCTGCTGTACAATCAATCGATCGATCAATCAATCAATCAATCAATCAGTCAATCAATCAATCAAATTAGTAAAGTAGCAAGAAAGAAGCTAGGAGTAATGTTCTGCTTATAGGAAAAGGCAGAAATTGTGGCGCTGAGACAACTGTTTTCTGTTTCATACAAGGATTCAGTGGTTACATTGTCTAAAAGTTGAGAGATAACAATGTAACAATTTGTTTAAAAGCTCTGAAGTGGAGCCGGGCATTGGCTCAGAAGCTCTTGCTGCCCCTACTAAGGACCCTAGTTCAGTTCCTCGCTCCCACATTCAGCAGCTCACAACTGCCTGCAAGGGGACCCAGTGCACTCTCTCCATCTCCATGAGCACCTGCAATGGAGTGCACCCCTAACACACATACGCATACGTAAAAATAAATCACCCCACCCTCAGTCCATCCCCCACAACCCCTCCCCTGCTCTCTTGCCACAAGGTTACTCTATGTATCGCTGGCTGTCCTGGAACTCACTCTGTAGACAAGGCTGCCTCTGCTGACATTAAAGGCATACACTACTATGCCGGGCTAATTTCAGCACTTAGGAAGCGAAGGCAGGAGGATTTCAGTATATTTGAGACCCCCGTAAGGCTACATAGTAAGGTGTATGGGATAACTTTTTTTAAAAAACCATATCTCAAAAAAAAAGCAAAACCCATAACAAATAAAAAAGATTTCTAATTAGCTACCCAAGGAGTACAAAGCAGAATAAGGTAAAAACGATATACTAATGCTCGCAAATTAGCCATGCGTGTATGTGTGTTGGTGTGTGCTGCAGCTAGAAGTCCAGCTTAAGCACCCTCCCCGTGCTCTCCAGCTGTTTTCTGCTGGAGCTCACAGACCAGGCTAACCCGGATAGTTAGTAAGCTCCAGAGACAGCCCCACCCCGACCCGGCTTCCTTTCCTAGCCTTTCCAGTGCTGGGTTTACCTGCTCCTCTTGCTCTGGCTTTTTCTGTGGGTGCTGGGGATCTGAACTCAGGTCCCTGTGTTTGCCAGGCAAATGCTTTATGGATTTGGCCATTTCCCCAGGTGTACAAATTATATTTTTTGAAAGTAAACCTATTGCTATTTTAACTGGTTTTGTAGAAGGTGGGTGCTCCTTTAAGGAACCCTTTGCCTTCATATACATTCTGTCCCTCTGACTGGTCTATTTGTTGCTATTCTCTTGGGACATTTAGATAATTTGTCTTAGTTAGATTTTCTATAGCTGTGAAAAAACACCAAAAGCACCTTTGGGAGGAAAGGGTTTATTTTAGCTCATAGCCTGTAGTTCATTATCCAGAAATCAGGGCAGGGACCTGGAGGCAGGAGCTGATGCAGAGGCCATGGAGGGGTGCTGCTCACTGGCTTGCTTTTCAGGGCTTGCTCAGACTGCTTCCTTATAGAACCCAGGACCACAAGCCCAGGGGCAAAACTACCCAAAAGAAAGGGCTCTCTCACATCAATCATTAAGAAAATGTATTACTGGCCAAACTGATGGGGGCATCTGTTCAGTTGTGGTGCCCTCTTCTCAAGTGATGTTAGCCTGTGTCAATTTGACATAAAACTAATCAGCACACGGTCATTGTTTAAAATCAGATTTGTGCAGAGGCAGGCGGATCTCTGAGTTCGAGGCCAGCCTGGTTTACAGAACGAGTTACAGGACTGCCAGGGCTACTGGCGGAAAAGAAAAGAAAACACTAAAATCAGATTTGTGTTATTTATACTTCCAAGACAGGGAGTGGAATAAACTGAAGAAATGAACTCAGAAGAACAAACTTTACATGGAGAGGAGTAAACACAACTGAAATACATCAATGTAGCTAAGTCAGGAAATAGCCTGAGACTCGGAAACACGAATTCTGCAAAGGGGTGCCAGCCAGAGTGATCCAGCCGAGGCCTCGGGGCCTACAGTGAGAACACTGTTGGTCTGGGCAGACTTTTTTTTTTTTTTTTTTTGGTTGGCTATTTGGGGGTGGCATGGGTAGGGCTTTGAGAGTGGTGTTGGGAGAACCGTTTCTTTCTTTCTTTAAATTTGAATTTAAATAAAAAAATTAGATGTTATTGTTGCGCAAGTGTTTGATGTGTATGTGTGTTAGCATGTGGAGGTCAGAGGACAACATGCCTTTAACTCTGAGTCTTGAGAATCACCATGAGGCTTGGTGGCAGGCACTTTTTCCTGCCACCATCGACCCAGTAGACCTAGTTCCATAAAAACAAAGTATGTATGAAACTTGGGAAATGAAGCCCATTACTTTGTATGCTATCTTAAATGTTAGTTAATAAAAATAGTAGGGTGTGGCGGTGCACGGATTTAATCCCAGCACTGAAGAGGAAGAGACAGGAGGGTCTCTGAGTACAAGGTCAGGCTAGTCTACATAGCAAGGCCAGTCAGAGGTACAAAAGAAAAATTACACACACACACACACACACACACACACACACACGCACGCACGCACGCACGCGAGCGAAAAGTAAAGTCCTCTCAAAGTGGGACTTGTAGCTTTGCAACTTGCGCGTGTACAGCTAGCTCAGTGTAGAGTGCACAGCATAACGGAAGAGTCTGGGAAACGGTGTACAGCCTCCTGGAGACTGCGTCCCCGGGGTGGGGTGGGGTGGGGTGGGGGCGGGGAAGAGGTACACAGAGTCAGTGGAGAGACTCCTCCATTCTCCAGATTGCTCCAGCCGCTGGTATGGTCACGACCCTCGAGTCCCATCCCGGGTCCGTACCTGTCCGGGAGCTCACCGGGCGGCCTGCTCTGAGGCGGCGGGAAAGATCCAATCCCTGCCGGGAGCCTGGAGGCAGTCGAAGAGTAACCTCGGGTTCGGGGAGTCAGCCCCGTGATCTGGGATCCTAGTGGACCGTCCTCTTCTATGCTCAGGATCCCGGGGGCACCCGGTGACGTCCCAGCCTGAATGAGCCCGGCCCAGGGCCGCGGAGCTAGGCCGCCTGTCCCTGAAACGTGGCTGCCAAGGCCCTGGTGGACACCCCGGGCACCTCCCCTGTCCCCTTCCCCGAGACCCGCCCCGCCCCATTTTTCCGCCCCAGGCAGCTTTTCCTAACACGGTCGCCAGGGTAAATCCTCTGGTCTCTAGCGAAAGGCTCAGCTGTGGCTCTGACGGCAGATTTGAAACTGGAGGATGAAAGCGGAGACAGGATCGGTTCTTGGAAGCAGAATCGTCTTTAGCAGAACGGTTCAACACGCGGGCTTCGCAGCAGTCGCCACTCAGCTGTTTAGCTTTAGCGAACCCTTCCCCTCTAGGAAGATCAGCGACCCCCCATGACTCCTTTAATTTATTTATTTACGCATATATTCGCCACTACCACCACCACCACCCATCTCCCATCCCTCTATATCCAGGAACATTATGTACATCAGGCTGGCCTGAAACTCACAAAGATCCCCCTGCCTCTGCCTCTTGAGTGATAGGCTCCAAGGCAGATGCCAGTACCTCTCAGTTATTATTATTTTAGATGTATCATTTATTTTCATTTTATGTGTGTACTGGCTGGTTTTGTGTGTTAACTTGACACAACTTAGAGTCATCTGGGAGGAAGGGACTTCCGTTGAGAAAATGTCCCCATGAGACCCAGCTGTAGGGCATTCTCTCAATTAGTGATTGATGGGGGAGGTGCGGTCCCTGGACTGGTAGTCCTTGGTTCTATAAGAAAGCAGGCTGAGCAAGCGATAAGGAGCAACCTTCCATGGCCTCTGCATCATCTCCTGCCTCCAGGTACCTGTCCTATTTGGTTCCTGTCCTGACTTCTTTCAATAATGAACAGCAATATGGAAGCATGAGTCAAATAAGCCCTTTCCTCCCCAACTTGCTTTTCGGTAATGGTGTTTCATTGTAGCAACAGAAACCCTAACCAAGACAATGTATATGAGTGTTTGCCTCCCTGTGCCTATGTGAACCACATGCATGCAGTATCCACAGAGGCAGGCAGGGGTGCTGTGAGCCCTGGAGTTACAAATGGCTGTGAACTATTACAGAAACCAGGCCCAGGTTCTCTGTAAGAGCAGTCAACGCTTTTAACCACTGAGCCATCTCTCCAGTCTTTTCCAGTGTCTTTGCCAATCACTTTTCATTATTCATCTATTTATGTGCTTATTTATTTTTTATATTTTTTTTTATTGTGTGTAGATGCAACACATGCATGCGAGTGGCATTGCATGTGTGGGGGTCAGAAGTCATCTTTCAAAAGTTGGTTCTTTCCTTCAGCGGTGGGTTCCGGGGGTTGAACTCGGGCATCTGGCAGGCTAGCGACAAGCTCCTTTATACACGGAGCCATCTTGCTAGGTATACATTTCATTTTTCTGGATCAGGGTCTCTCAAATAATCTGGAAGTCCCCAGGATCCTTTTGTCTTTCACTGATTCGGGGCTGTGGTGACTGATGTCACCACACTTGGCTTTTTACGTGCGTGCTAGGGAGCCAAACTAAGATACTCATCCCTCAGCAGCAATCACTTCACCAACTGAGCGGCCATCTTAGCCTCTTACTTATTTTATTTTAAAACCCTTCTCACTCTCCATAGCCTGGGCTGGCCTCAAACTCACCATCCTCCTGCCTCTGTCTTCAGAGCATTGTGATATCGGGCTTCTGCGGTCATGCTGAGTTTGTGAGTGTGCTTTTAAGGATGCTCACAGAGGTTGTGCCTGTGGCTCACGCAGGGTGGGAAGCTTTAGGGAAGAAAGTCATGGCTGTCATTCAGGGGAGAGTTTTGATGGATTAACTGGGTTAAAATTCATTTACCTGCTAGCTCCAGAAACCTTCACTGTAGCTAGTGTAAGGGGCAAGAGGTGTATATATAGCCCAGTGTTAACTAGGAAGTCTTCCCAGCAGTATGGTGGTGTTCCCAGCAGCGTGGGGGTGGTGCTCCACACTTATGACATGGAAGTTATAAATAGGCTAAAGCAGCTGGGGGTGGGGGTGCTGCAGGCCTGCGATCCCACCACTGTGCAAGTGGAGGCAGAAGGACGGTGAGTTTGAAGGCTAGTGGGGCTACACACTGAGTTTCAGGCCAGCCTGTATTGTGTAACCATATCTAGCCAATCAGGTGCTTGGCTTAGCATGCAAAGGCACAGGATTCAGTCCCCAGCCCCACATCAACCCAGCTGGTGAGGGCGGTAGCCCCAAGCACTAGTGAGGGCCAGGCCGGATGGCGTCTGTAGCTGGAAATGAAACAGGGACTTTTTCCCCTGCAGGCCTCTTGTCTGTGGAGCAAAGTGTGTAACATTTTCATAAACAACACATAAGCAAAACTAGGGCAGTTTGTACGGACTCCAGCGAGAGTGCTCAGCTACATGAACACGAATCTGCAGAGTGAAGTGGGGGAAAGCAGAAGTGAAGACATCTGGGCTCTGAGAGAAAAGGGTTGAAATGGAGAAAAGGAAAAGACATAGAAAGCAAGCATGTGGCACATTTGGAAGGGCGTTTGTTTCTCGTGCACAAAGCCCTGGGTTCCACTCCCAACACTGGATAAACAGGCCCTGGTGGCTCCCGCCTGTGAGCTCAGATTGCAGAGCTCAGAAGGTAGAGACAGTGGCATCCCGCATCCGTTCAATTGTGAGGCCTGCCTGATCCAAAAGATCTCGCCAGTCTAACAGGAGGCAGTCTCCAGGGTGACAATGACAAAAGAGGCAAAGGTGACACTCCAACTAGTGACAGAGAGTGGCCAGAAAGTGTCAACCTGCATGCTCAGGTGGCCTTTATTTATTTATTTATCTATTGCCACTGCCAGGGATTGGCCCCATTGGGATGAACTTGATTTTGAGACAGGGTCTCACTGTGTGCCCCTGACTGGCCTGGAACTCCCTGTGTAAACCAGGCTGGCTTTGAACTCACAGAGATCCACTGCCTCCCTAGTACCTGGATCAAAGGTTTTCGTCACCACACCCTTCTCATGAAGATGAACTCTTCTTCCCCCCCAAGGTTTATAACATTTTTTATAAATTAATTGGGGATTTCATACAATGCACCTGATCACACGCACTTTCCATTCTTCCCAGGTTCACACTTCCAAGCTTGTGCACCTCCCCCTGCCCCAAATACATCATAGACTCATTGGAGTATGGTCAAACTCCCTTAAGAAAACTGAGTCCTTCCCACCCCACCCCACCCCACCCCACCAAAAGCCATCAACACTTCAGTATCTTTTTTTTTTTTTTTTTTTTTTGGTTTTTCGAGACAGGGTTTCTCTGTGTAGCCCTGGCTGTCCTGGAACTCACTCTGTAGACCAGGCTG
>NC_034590.1:1688089-1710414 GCF_900095145.1 Mus pahari | reverse complement strand
AAAAAAAAAAAAAAAAAGACCAGGGGGACCAGGCAGCTTAAGGAGGACCACCACCAGGGGTTCCCAGTAAATGCTTGATTATGCTATTCCTTTGGGCCTAGTGAAAAAAACCTGTTTCAGGGGGTTCTGCTCTAGCAGACCTCATGAATAATGCAATACCACAACCNCCCTATTTCCTAGGCCTTAGTAAATACTTGCATATGAAAGTAACTTGGCTGTAATGAAGATTCCTAAAGTATGCTTTGCTAAGCTTGCCCTGAGATTTCTAACTCTTATCCAGTAAAATACTAAGAAAACATGCAAGACTCTCCACAATATTGCAGGGACAAATCTGGGGTAGTCCTAGCTATGAGAATGCAAGGTTCCAGGAGGCTGAGTTTCCTTGAAACTCTTTGCCTCAGGGACTGCTTCCAGGTTTCCAAACCTGTAATGCAAATCTCTACTGGAGTGGATGTAGCATTCAATGTTTTTTGTTCTCAGTTATGAGTCTGCAGTCATTGATACTGTTGTAAAGAAAGCTTCCAGCCAGGCGGTGGTGGCGCACACCTTTGATCCCAGCACTTGGGAGGCAGAGACAGAAAGATTTCTGAGTTCGAGGCCAGCCTGAGTTCCAGGACAGTCAGGGCTACATAGAGAAACCCTGTCTGGAAAAAAAGAAAGAAAGAAAGAAAGAAAGAAAGAAAGAAAGAAAGAAAGAAAGAAAGAAAGAAAGCAAGCAAGCAAGCAAGCAAGCAAGCAAGCTTCCTTGACCAGCAGTTTGGAGCACCAGCATGGCCTCTGGAGGGCAGATGAACTCTCAAGGGCAGGGCCCTCCTGGTAGACAACAATCCAGAGACAAAATTACTATCCTGTCCTCCTTTTTTAAAAGACTTCTTTTATTTATATTTATGCACGTATGTGTGCCCACAGAGGCTGGAAAGGAAAGTCAGTCAGACCATCTGGAGCTGCAGTTACAGGCAGGCAGGCACTGGGAACAAATCCTTGTTCTCTGCGAGAGCAGCAGGTGCTCTTGACTGCTGAGACATCTCTTCAGCCTCATAGCCCGTTTCTTTGGGCAGAAATCAGGATTTTGAGTAGATCAGGAAGAGTTAAAGAAGATGATAAAAGGAATCTATGAATAGGCACAGTCAGGGGTTGGAGTCACTTAACTTCCTTTGAACAGTTTTATTGGGGGCAGGCACACACCATGGTTCTAGTGGAAAGATCAGAAGACAACTGGAGGCTGCTTCTCCCCTTTCACTGGGTGGATGCTGGGGATCGAACTTGCGTCTTCAGCCTTGTCAGCAAACATCCTTACCTACGGAGCCATCTTGGTGGCCCAGAATTGGGCTTCTTTCGATGGTGTCAACAAAGCCCTGCTACTTCCACCTTCCTCCCTATGGGTTAGCCTGTGATTATCTTTGATTTTTTTTCTCAATGGCTGCTTTCTTCCTCTCTCTCTCTCTCTCTCTTTTTTTAAAGATTTATTTATTTATTTTATGTATATGAGTACACTGTAGCTGTGCAGATGGTTGTGAGCCATCATGTGTTTGCTGGGAATTGAACTCAGGATCTCTGCTTGTTCCAGCCCTGCTTACTCCGGTCCAAAGATTTATTTATTTATTATATGTAAGTACACTGTAGCTGTCTTCAGACAACACCAGAAGACGGCGTCAGATCTCATTACAGATGGTTGTGAGCCTCCATGTGGTTGCTGGGATTTGAACTCAGGACCTTTGGAAGAGCAGTCAGTGCTCTTAAACACTGAGCCATCTCTCCAGCCCTGGCTGTTTTCTTTCTTCCCCTCTTCCTCCTCTTCCTTTCTCTGTTGAACCGAGGTCTCCTGTAACCCAGACTGGTCACAGGACCCACAATGGTGCACACTCAGCAACTCTCAAGATCCCAAGGAGCCCAGCATGGTGAAATTTTCAGGGATCTTCCCAGCATACCCGTGTCTCAGGTGTCCACGGAGCTCAGCCTCCACGTGTCTCAGGGGATCAGGGAGATGTTAGCCAACACTTCTGGGTGAGCCAAGCTTTGCTGCATTTGTGATTGGCCTTCAGGACTTCCTCAAAGACTTGGTGAAGGACCTTGTAACTTGGGTAAAGCTCTTGTGACAAGGAGGGGCCCCCTCTAAAGTCAGTGTGGGGGTGCCCAAGCTGCCGTTTGCCGTTCTTTAAGCAGCCCTTCGTTTGTACCAACAATGCGCTGCACTAGGAAGATGTTAACTAGGAAGATGTTATTATGAAACACAATTGATGTTTGTTTTCTGTTTGATTTTATCTATTCTCTTATTCTTACTTGAAGGTGCTGGGATGCCACCCATAGCTTTGTAGCCCTGCCACCCCGCCCCTTCCCCCCTTTTCTTTTGAATGTGTTTACGCTGGGCCTAGAGAGATAGCTCAGCAGTTAATGACACCGGTTGCTTTTCCAGAGGATTGGTTGCCTGCATCCACAAGGCTGCTAACAACCTTGCCTGTAACTCCAGTTTCGGAGATCTGGCGCCCTCTTCTGGCCATTGTGGGCACTGCATGCACATGGTGCACATACACACGTACGGGCAAAACACCCATACATATAAAATAAATAAATCTAAAATAATTTAAAAATAATTTACGAATATATATGTGCAGGTGCATTTGGATGCAGGTGCTCTTAGAAGCTAGAAGGCACAGAGTTTAAAGAATGAAAAGAAAGAAAAAGAAAATTATCTTTCTTAGCTACCAGAGTTCTACATACAAGCATTAATTCTATCTATAAATCTAGGAAATTGTAACATCCACTTTCAAGGCTTGTTTGATAAATGATCTGCCAAATCCAGTTTCAACAACTCCACAGCCCACTTAGAGTGGAAGTTAATTAAATTCTCTAAATATTCTGCTTTTACAAATTTAAACCATTCGATTTTCTCCAGCAGCTCAATAGAAGCACACGCAGCCACAGCACTTAGAACTTGTAATAGATTAAATACATCGAGCCCTTCAAACATCCCAGTACCACAGACTCAGGAGGAAGTACTCCTTCATGCCCTGCAGTTCAGTGAAAAATCCCAGGTCTGAAACAACACATTCCTCAGTGACATAATTTAGGTTGGACACATTTGTCACACTTTTTAAACGCTGCATTCTTTCAACATTAAAAGGAATCAGATGTGGGGGTGGGGTGGGGGCTGGAGAGATGGCTCAGCAGTTAATAGCATCTGCTGCTCTTGCTGAGGATTCAAGTTCAGTTCCCAGCACCCACATCTGGTGGCTCACACCTGCCTACAACCCAGCTCTGGGAGATGCCCTCTTCTGGCCCCCAAGGGGCCACACACATGGGACACACACACACACACACACACACACACACACACACACACGAAAATATCTGGGTATAGTGGTCCATGGCTTAACTCCCATTACTCAGGAGACAGAGGCAAGTGGATCTCTGTGAGTTCCAGGTCAACCTGGACTACATAATGAGTTCTGGGCCAGCCAGGGCTATACAGTGAGACTCTGCCTCAAACAAACAAACAAACAAAAATAACTTAATAAACAAGTATTACATGCCAACTAAATTATCCCCTCATAGTTTATTCTCTTCTCTCTCTTCCCACCATTCTCCCTCACCCCTCAAAATTCAATTAAAATATAATTACATAATTTCCCTCTCCTCCCTTGTATCCTTTCCCCTTCTCGTGCCCAAATTCATGGTCCCTCCCTTCTTTCACCATTGCCCTCACATAGCCATATAAATGAATCAACATATAAATCCAACCTGCATCCAGGTCTGACCATTGCAATTGGATAACCAATCAGGGCGATCCTCTCCCATTCCCCAACCTCCCCAGGGAAAACACATTCTCCCTCTCTCCCCAGCCCTTAATTACCTGTAGCTCTGTATCTGGGTGTTGGTGAGATTTGCCTCATCTACTGTGGGACACCAACTGGTGCTGGAATCGGTAAGGTCTTGTTTAGGCAGCCATGCTGTTGAGGTATCCTGGGTGTAGCTTCTGTGTCACAGCAAGAAGAAACAATGCCACAGCTGACTTCCTGGTCCTTTCACTATTAGTCTTTCTGCTTCCTCTTCCAGGCTGTGGCCTCAGCCTTAGGTGTAGGAGCTGTGTTGTAATTGTATCTATTGGAGCTGTGTTGTAATTGTATCCATCGGAGCTGAGTTGTAATGAGTTGTTTTAAACATTTGACAACAATGTGGCTTTCTGTCTAGCTATCTCTGCTACCTCTGTCTCCTCCTCCTCCTCCTCCTCCTCCTCCTCCTCCTCGTCCTCCTCCTCCTCGTCCTTCTTTTTTGTTTGTTTTTCGAGACAGGGTTTCTCTGTGTAGCCCTGGCTGTACTGGAGCTCACTCTGTAGACCAGGCTGGCCTTGAACTCAGAAATCTGCCTGCCTCTGCCTCCCAAGTGCTGAGATTAAAGGCATGTACCAATGCTGCCTGGCTTTCTCTTTCTTCTTTATTTCTTTTCTTTTTTCTTTTTTGATACAGGGTATAACAATACAGCTCTGGCTGGCCTGGAACTCACAGAAATCTTCTTCCCTCTGCTTCCTGTTCTGGAATTAAAGATGTGCACTACGGTGCCTAGGTGTTTTTTGTTTTTGTTTTTGTTTCCTGGCCTTTCCCCCCCCCCCTTTCCTTGTGTAGATTAGGTTAGCTACAAGCTTGAAATCCTCTTGCTTTCATCTTCTGAGTTCTGGGATCACAGGCACATGCTACCCTCCCTGGCTCCACTTATTTACTTTTTTTCAAGTATTTCAAAATTTATTTGTTTGTTTGTGTGTGTGTGTGTGTGTGTGTGTGCGCGCGCGCACATGTGTATGCTATAGCATGTGTGGGTAGTCAGAAGACAACCTTTAAGGAGTCTGTTCTCTCCTTGTATCATATGGATTCTGGGAGTTGATCTCAGGTCATCAGTCTTGGTGGCAAACGTGTTAACCCTTGGGACCCTCTGACTGGCCTTGTCCAGTGATTTTTAGATAATTACATAGAAGTGTTAATTCTGTAGGGTTGCCCCCCATTTCTTATCTTCACTTGTAAACCTTCTTTGTCATGAAAAGCTGCTTGTAAAGGCACGTGTTAAAAGGGCTAGGATGTAGTTCAGTTTGTAGGGTACCTTCTCAGCATGTGTAAAGTCCTAGCATCAATTCTTTTTTTGTTTTGTTTTGTTTTGTTTTGTTTTTCGAGACAGGGTTTCCCTGTGTAGCCCTGGCTGTCCTGGAACTTACCCTGTAGACCAGGCTGGCCTTGAACTCNGAAATCCACCTTCCTCTGCCTCCCAAGTGCTGAAATTAAAGGCATGTGCCACCACTGCCCGGCCTAGCTTCAATTCCTAAGAGTGCAAAACCCCAAAGTGGTGGCCTATGCTTGTCCTCTGAGCATTCAGGAGGTGGAGGCAAGAGGGTCAGTAGGTTGGTGTCATTCTCAACTGCATGGCCAATTCAAGGTCAGTCTGGCTGACAGGAGACCTTTATCCTTTCAAAAAGACATGAGGAAAAACAGTGCACAGCTGGGCATGGAGTGAGTATCTGTGACCACAGCACTTGGGAACAAGGACAGGCAGACCGTGGACACACACACACACACACACACACACACACACACACACACGATGTGGAAAGTACAGAATTCCTAGTGAGCAGAAGTTAATTTTGACTGTGCATTCATAAGACCCCAACCCTCCATCAGTGGTACTTACATTGAGACGCCCCACCCCACCCCCACTGAGATGCTGAGACTCAGACCAATGCAAAAGCAAGAGGTTTATTTTCCAGCGGATCAGTGGATCAGCGTTGACCTTCAATTAGTCCCTCCAGGTGAGGGACTAGAAGTCGTCCCTGAATGGCTATGACAAGCAGTTTTTAAACTTTTTAGGAGCACAGGTTACATCAGCAAGGTTACAGTTCAAATCTACTGGCTAAGCATGTTAACCTTTAAATCTATTGGCTAGGGGTAGGAGAGATGGCTCAGCAGTTAAGAGCACTGACTGCTCTTCTGAAGGTCCTTAGTTCAAATCCCAGCAACCACATGGTGGCTCACAACCATCCGTAAGGAGAGCTGACGCCCTTTTCTGGTGCCTCTGAAGACAGCTTAGATATATTAGGCTAGAGCGAGTGGGACCGACTGAAGCAAGCAACCGTCATTCCCAGCAATCACATGATGGCTCACAACAATCAGTACAGCTACAGTGTACTCATATACATAAAATAAATAAGTAAATCTTTAAAAATGTAAATCTATTGGCTAGCAAACATGGGCAGATCATAACACTTCTGAACTCCACCTGGGACTTTCCGGAGAGTCAGGTGACGACTATCCAGAGAGAGAGAGAGAGAGAGAGTCAGGTGACTGCCAATCAGAGAATTTTTTACTCAAGAATGTTCCTGTGGGTGGAGAATGGAACTTGGCCTAGCGTTGACACCAGGTGGGAGGGGGAAGCTGTAAAGAGAGTGTGGGACTGGAAAAAGTCCTTAGCGTCCCTCACATCGGAGGCTGATGATCTGAGGCCAGTTATAAGCAAACCCTCCTGAGCCTTTCTCAGCAGTCACCCCAACACCTGGTCTCTTGGGACAGAAGGGCCTACGTCTCAAGTTCTGGAGTAACAGTAACTCATTTTCCCAACCAGTGACAAGTGCTGGATGCTGCTCGGGCATCCACATTGGCGTGTGTGCTCTGGGTGACTACGGCTGCTCTCCTCTGCATTCTGTCTGTGATCCTGCCTGGCCAAAGCCCTCCTCCCCACCCCCACCCCACCCCACCCCACCCCACCCCACACACAGAAATGTGCTGATGGTATGGCTCGAAAGCACTCTGTCTGGCTTTTCTCCCCTCCAGGCAGAAGTTGGAGGTCCTAATGGACATCTTGGAGGGTCCCTTCGGAATGGGAATGGTTGTCAATGGGACAGATCATTTATCAATATCTGTTGCCAGAGTTCACAGTCTGAAATTCCCCAGTTCAATATTTTTCTTTCCTTTTCTTTTCTTTTTTTAAAAATGTATTTACAATGTACAATGTAAGTACATTGTGACTGACTTCAGATGCAACAGAAGAGGGCGTCAGATCTCATTATGGATGGTTGTGAACCACCATGTGGTTGCTACAATTTGAACTCAGGACCTTTGGAAGAACAGTCAGTGCTCTTAACTGCTGAGCCATCTCTCCAGCCCCCAACATTTTTCTTTTATCTATCTATGCTGGAAATAAAATTTTGGGTCTGGTACATGTTTATCAACAGACATTCTACCACTAACACGGGCAGCGCTCTACCACTGAGCCACACTCCAAGTCCATCACTGGAAAATTCCAGGCAGGGCATCAACTACTGAACTACACCCCAGGTCCTCACTGGGGAACTCTAGCAGGGGCTCACCACTGAGCCACATCCCCAGGTCCTCACTGGGGGATTCTAGGCAGGGGCTCTACCACTGAGCCACGCCCCAGCCCTTTACTGGGGGATTCTAGGCAGGGTCTCTACCACTGAGCCACACCCCAGCCCTTTACTGGGGGATTCTAGGCAGGGGCTCTACCACTGAGCCACACCCCAGCCCTTTACTGGGGGATTCTAGGCAGGGGCTCTACCACGGAGCCATGCCCCCAGGTCCTCACTGGGGATTCTTTTCCTGTAACACTTGCAGGTATCTCCCACATAAAGCTAAAGCTTGCAGGGCCTCCGGGTCAATGCACCATCCCCACCAGCTTTCACCGTAGCCTGGCCTCTTGCTGCACCTGTGGAGTTTACTTTAGCTGCATTTACCACTGATGCCTTGGGCAAACTATCAATTAGAGGGAAAAGAGATCGTTAAAAACAAAAGAGCTTAGGGACTAGAGAGGTGACTCAAGGGTGAGCTGTGCCTTACTGCCTCGTGTATAACTCCTAGCACTGAGTTATTGGTGTTTTTTTTTTCTTTATTTTTTAAATAAAGATTTATTTATTTATTTATATAAGTACACTGTAGCTGTCTTCAGTCACAACAGAAGAGGGCATCAGATCCCATTACAGGTGGTTGTGAGCCACCATGTGGTTGCTGGGATTTGAACTCAGGACCTCTGGAAGAGGAACAGTCAGTGCCATCTCTGAGCCATCTCTCCTATTTTATGTTTTGCCTACACGCATGTCTGTGAATCGTGGGTGTCTGCAGAGGTCAGAGGAGGGCTTTAGACATTCAGATTTCCTACACCTGTTGTTACAGATAGTTGTGGTGACCAAGTAGGTGCTGGGAATCAGACCCAGGTCCTCTGGAAAGGGAGCCAGCAATCTGGACTGCTGAGCCATCTCTACAGCTGTCTGAATAAAAGAAAGAAAGAAAGAAAGAAAGAAAGAAAGAAAGAAAGAAAGAAAGAAAGAAAGAAAGAAAGAAAGAAAGAAAGAGAAAAAAAGGTTTGCAGTGCACATAAGAGATAACATGATCAGAGAAAGCTGTGAAATTAAAACATGAATAAAAACCACTTTCACTTTCTGCCACCACTGGAACCAGAACATTACTCTCTAAAAGGTACAAAGTATCCATCTCCATAAATGATTTTTTAAATGATGTGATCTGCAGTGGCTGTGGAGCCAGGGAGACAACATAAGAGATCGACTTCATTTGGGAAGTTTCGCAGAGCAATATGTCTCTAGCTAACAAGTCAGGTTAAAATCAGACCCTGGCTCCCCTCCCTTCCAGGGTGCTTGCTTCCAAGTCACGGAACGCACTTTTTCTTTCCCTCTGAAAAAGTACTTCTCCTGTGTTGATTTTCATTCCTATCTTGTGCATTAGAATTTATTGTTTTAGAGTGGTTTCAGGTTTGTGCTAAGTTCCCATCTAACCCTTCTGCCACACCAATAACTGTCCTCACCAGGAGAGGTTGCTGCATTAGTGCTGTTACTGAGCTCACGCTGATACATGTTATCAACAAAGGCTATAGTTAATCAGGATTAATTCTCCCTCACCAATGCTAGGGATTGAACCTAGGCACCACTGAGCCACGCCCCCATCACCTCACTGAGGGATTCTAGGCAGGGGCTCTACCACTGAGCCACGCCCCCATCACCTCACTGGGGGATTCTAGGCAGGGGCTCTACCACTGAGCCACGCCCCCATCACCTCACTGGGGGATTCTAGGCAGGGGCTCTACCACTGAGCCACACACCCATCACCTCACTGGGGGATTCTAGGCAGGGGCTCTACCACTGAGCCACGCCCCCAGCCCCTCATTGGGGGATTCTAGGTAAGTGTTCTAGGGAAAGCCAACTGAGAATTGTCCTCTGACCTCTGCATGCCTAAGATGGTAAATAGAATATTCTCTCTATGAGTTTACCAAGAGACACAGTGTTGTCTTACTGTACACACACCCAAAACTAGTTCAGGCTGGACCAGCCTTTCCATTCTTCTACTCAAACATAAGGAGACTGAATATAATCTGTCTAGATATGACAGTTGGGGGAGGAGTTATCTTATTTTTTCAGAGAGTGGTTCTCATGTAGCCTGATGCAGGCAGGAGTCCAAAATTGCTAGATGTATTGTTTTGAGATGGGTGTGTGAGCATAGTACACGCAGGTAAAGGAGACGAGCTGCCAAGGACAGAGTCTAGGCCAAGTAGAGTCCTATGTTGCTAAACTATTCCCTGTACTTGCTTACTTCAGTTTGACTTGATTATAATGGGGAAAGAATAAGCATTCAGTAGAAGTCAAATTTGGCTTTTAAAAACATTTGTTGTTGTTGTGTTTGTTACAGGGTTTCAGTGGATAGCCTTGGCTGGCCTGAACTCAGAGCTCCACCTGTCTTTGCCTCTCATGTGCTGGGATTAAAGGCCTGTGTGTGTTACTGGGTATGGCACACGCTTGGAGTGGTTATTTTTGATCATTTCCTGGATCACAGTGTAAAAAATATGAAATATAAGTGATTTCTATCAAGTACTATAAAACTTGAGTTTAGGACAAGGAATTAAAAAAATGCTCCCCTAATACTTTATAAGACTTATATACTAGGGCTGGAGAGGTGGCTCAGCGGGTAAGAGCACTGACTGCTCTTCCAGAGGTCCTGAGTTCCCGGCAACCATATATATATATATATATATATATATATATATATATATATATATATATAACACAAAATCTTTAAAAAAGACTTTTATGCTAATATTTTAATCCCACCTCCCACTGAGACCTTCATTTACATACACCCCCTGCTGCATTCCAGGGGTCTGATGGTCAGGAGCAGAGACCCCCTTTTCCCCTTCCTTCATTTTCTGTGTGCCAGCCAGTTCTTTTCAGACAAGTCTTTGAGTTAAGACTGTGAAGTGGGAGCCGGTCGTGGTGGCGCACGCCTTTAATCCCAGCACTCGGGAGGCAGAGGCAGGCGGATTTCTGAGTTCGAGGCCAGCCTGGTCTACAAAGTGAGTTCCAGGACAGCCAAGGCTATACAGAGAAACCCTGTTTCGAAAAACCAAAAAAAAAAAAGAAAAAAAAGACTGTGAAGTGGGACCTCAGCCAACAGAGTGACACAGCCACCTGAGTAGAATTTAAAAGGCCCAAATGCACTTCCTGTTTCTGTGTGTTTGACCCTTCTGAGCATTATTTACTCTTGATCAAGAATAAAATTTGTAGAAGATACACTTCCGGTCGAGCGATGTTCTCTGTAAGAAAATAAATCCATTTTTCCTCCCAAACCCTGCTCCTAGAAATGATGACTTTGAGACTAATCATTTATTCATAAATGCCAAAGCCATAAGCCCTGACTAGCTCATAACTTATTTAACCCACTTGAACTATTCAGTGTCTCCACCTGGTTAGTTACCTCTCCTCAGCTTCATGTGTCCAAGGCCGGGACGAATCTCCTTCTTACTCTAGCCTGAATTCAGCTCCTGCCTGTTTACATCTGCCGCCTCAGCGTTCCTGGGCGAATCTCTCCTTTTATTCCATCCTGAGTTCATCTATGTGGCTGGCTACCTCTGCTCAGCTTCTGACGACCTCTATGTTCCCCGGTGAATCTCCCTTTATTCTAACCTGAATTCATCTGCCTGCTGGTCAGTAGCTTCTCCTTCAGTCCTGACATGCTTCATCCTTAGAGTCTTCCTTCAGTGTCTCTCCCAGAGTTGCCCCCTTTTATTCTCCTACCATTTCCCAGAATCCCCTCTCTTCCTGTCAGTGTCCCATCTGTTGCTTATAAGAGATTCTTTCTACAGTTCTCTTACTTTGTTACCCTAAATTTATTTCTAATAACCTGAGATCAATAATCTTTCCACCTGTTCAGTGATGGGAACCTTATGTGCTGGTTGAAACAATTGGATATCAAAACGCTTTTTATATGCTATTGTCAAATGGTTCAGATATATGTTTTTGAAACAGGCACTCATGTAATTTGGCCTGACCCCAAACTCTCAGGGATGACCTGACTGTGAGTTTCTCAATCTCCTGCCTCTAAGTGCTGGTTATGTTCCAGTATCTTCTCCGAAAGCAGTGTGTCAGAGCCCTTGATGGATCTCCCTTCACCTGCCTTAGCCACACTCTTCAAATATCCTGACGAGGCTGTCTCCACAGCCCATTGTATTGTCCCAGAAAGCCCATAGTATTTGGAAATGTAAGTCAAAATGCATTGAGTTTAATGCACAGGATGTCACACTTTCGCAGCACAGTGTCCGTACAGTGGAGCGTACTTATCTCTGTTACAGACCATGGGCCTGTCCATTGTCAGCCAGGGATCGTAGGGCGTGGTTCTGATGTTTTGATTGGGAATCTTCGTGTAAACACTGAAGGTCCTGTTCCCCAACTGGTTCTTGATCGATTAATAAAGATGCTAGCGCCCAATGAGCTGGGTGGGATAGGTGGGGCTTCCAGTTTTCCCAGGCAGGCTAGCAGATGCAGAGGAGAACAGTATTTGCCATCATGTGAGATCGGGGCTGAGTGGCAGATTTAGGGGGCTGAACAAGGAGAAAGTAATTAGAGGTGTTGAGCTGGGAGTGAAAAGAAGAGCGCGATAGCTGAGGAAGGCTTAGAAGAGCCCGGCCCCTGAGCTAAAGCATACACGTCAAAAAGAAGCAAACGTGTGTGTCTCATCTGCGGATCCGAGGGAGGCTGAGCAGAGCTGGTGATGCTTAAAGCTGGGTAGTAGGAACTACACGCTACAAGGGCACAAAGAAATGACAGTGTTGACTACTGGCCTGGTAAACAGAAGGACTGTTTACTGGGTAAACAGAAGCCTAAAGGTGCTCTTGTTCCCGCAAAGACCCCGCCCTGCTGTCATATAAAATCCGCTTGCTTTTCCACCTCTGCCCCATCTCCAGGAGAGAGACAGCATTGGGAGTTTGACCTCCAATAAAATGTTTTTCTACCCATGGAGTGTTCTAGTCCAGTGGTTTCTCTGTGGTCTCTCTTATAAGGAGAAGTCATTTTGTAAAGCCCGTTCATTTTGGCTGAACTTTGGCAGGCCCTGAAGCTACAGTAATTTGCCTTCCAGAACTAAAGTAACTTTTTTTTTTCCAGATTTTCTTTTCCCTCCCCACCCTCATAGCTGATGCAGAGACAGCCTGGACTGTGGGCATTCATCAGTTACGAGGTCTAGAAACTCTTCCTCTATAACCCATATGAAGGAACTCACATTTTGGCACATGGGCCTGCACTGTCCTCAAAGCCCATCAAGCTGCTGACATCTATGGCTTTAAGAACTTCTGGAATAAATCTCTCGGAGTTGGAGAGATGGAGCAGAGGTTAACAGCCTCTTCCGGAGGATTGGGGCTAAGTTCCTAGTACCCATAGGGTGGCTCACAACTGTTTCTAACTGCAGTTCTAGGTCTGATGCCCTCTTCTGGCCTCTACAGGTACCGCACACACATGGTTCACAGACATACATGCAGACAAAACACTCATACACACACATTGTCTTAGTTAGGGGTTTACTGCTGTGAACAGATACCATGACCAAGGCAATTCTTATAAAGACAACATTTAATTGGGGCTGGCTTACAGGTTCAGAGGTTCAGTCCATTATCATCAAGACCAGAGCATGGCCGCATCCAGGCAGGCATGGTGCAGGAGGAGCTGAGAGTTCTACATCTTCATCTGAAGGCTGCTAGCAGAATACTGGCTTCCAGGTAGCTAGGTTGAGAGTCTTAAAGCCCACACCCACAGTGACACACCTACTCCAACAGGGCCACACCTCCAAATAGTGCCACTCCCTGGGCCAAGCATATTCAAACCATGACACGCATAAAATAAAAAAACAAGTAATTATTTATAAATAAATCAATCTCCCACTCAGAGAGAAAACCTGGTAGTGCAGAGATTGCTCAGTGGTTAGAAACTGAGCACTGTTCTTACAGAGGAATTGAGTTCAGTCTCTAGTACTTGGGATGCAGAGGAAGGAAGTTGAGAAGTTTAAGGCCAGAGCTGGCTAGACAGAGAGCTTGAGGCCAGCCTAGGCTACATGAGATCTCGCCTCAAAAATGAAACAAAGACCTGAAGCAAGTTGGGCACGGGGTGCTTGTAAGCTTGCTGCCACTTGGGCAGAAGGATTGTCGTGAGTTCCAGGCCATAGGAAGACCCTATCTGATTTAAAAAAAAAAAAAAAAGTCAAAATATTGGCTGCAAAGGCACTCAGTGGGTGAAGGTGCTTGCCACCAAGCCAGATAACCCAAGTTTGATCCCTAGGATCTATAGAACTGACTCCCCCAAGTTGTCCTCTGATCTCTACATGCTCACTGTGGTCTACATGCACCACCACCAAGCACGCAAGGCACACGCACGCACACACACACACACACACACACACACACACACACACACACACACNCACACACACACACACACACACACACACACACACACACACACACGCAGCTGTATAGTGAGTTCCAGGTGAGCCAGGGATATATAGTGAGACCCTGTCTCAAAACCACAATAACAATCACATAAAGCATTAAAAAAAGACCAAAACAAAGAAAAAGATATGAACCAGTTTAGGCAAAATAATCAATTTATTACAGTGAAATTGGCAGATAGATATTGCCAGATAGATATTCTCTCACTGTTTGAGAAAATTAAAAATAACTTTAAATATTATACAATATAGACATCTTTGATGATCGGGGCCTGGACTCTAGGCACTTCCTAACTGTCTGGAGAAAAATCTGTGGGCAGATATACCCTAAGACACTCTTTAATGAGGAGGCTGGCTATAGCCAATAGAGCTTTGGTTCCTTACCCAAGGGAGCTGGAATTCTGCTAGCCATAAATCCTATGTTCAGCCCTAAGTAGAGGGCCTCAGTGAAGGGACAGAGAAAATCCCTGAGGCAGAAACAGGACGTGACCAGAGGGGACACTGGGGATGTTGCTCAGATAGTAGAATGTTTGCCTGGCATGCATGAAACCCTGGGCTCATCCCCAGCACTGCACAAGACTGAGTGGTACTGGTGTGTGCTTATAGTCCCAGCACATAAGTGTCAAAGGCAGGAGGGTTGTTGCCAGCTGGGATGCCCTGTCTCAAAAAAGGGTGGGGGATGAATACTGGGGACAGGGCAAAGAGGGTGAGTGAACTGAAATAGAGGCAGCTTGTGACCTGAGACCAGCATGCATCCATGCATCAGGGCACCCAGGCATCCATGCACCCATGCATCAGGGCACCCATGCATCCATGCATCTGGACACCCAGGCACCCATGCACCCATGTATCAGGGCACCCCATGCATCCAGGCATCCACGCATCAGGGCACCCAGGCATCCATGCATCTGGGCACCCACGCATCCATGCACCCAGGCACTCATGCTGTAAAGCAGCAGCAATAGGTAGATCTGAGAGAGGGCTTCAGTGTTACAGACTCTGAAAACAAGACCAAGGAGGACCCTTCACTGTATCCCAGAATTCCATGTGCCAGGGAGGTAAAGTTTTTGACTCATGAGGGATTCCAGCTGACAGCTCCAGGAAGGCACAGTCAGATTGTCTTGCCAAAATGGTGGCCTTTTGACTAGGACTGACAGACTCTTATGATCACACTCGAGTTTGTCACTCTGGCCCCATAGTGGCCAGCCCAGAACTGTGTGTCCTGGCCCCAGTGTTCAAAAGAGATGAAACGTACGCCCCTCCTGATGCCGGAGAACACGTGGGTGACCTGGAGGTAGAAGGAGTCAGTCAGCCTTGTATCACAGCCCTTCCGTCAGCCAGTCTGTGATTTCCCAGGTGATGGCCCTTCTGAAACCTTGCCATGTTCTCATTAGCAGGTGGGACCTGAGGCTAGGTGTGGTGACAAGCTCCTGCCATCACGGGGCCGGGGGACTGAGGCGGGAGGAAGGAAAGTTAGATGCTCAGACTACCTAGTCCTCAACAGTTGGGTTATATAGTAAGAAACTGTCTCAAAGAAAAAGGAACAAACAAACAAAAAACAAAAAAGAGGTTTTATCACCAAGTATGTGGCAGAAATTCTGGGCGGGGCTGTATACATCTGCAATTATTCCCAGCATTTGGGAGACAGAAGTGAGGACCAGGAGCTCAAGGCTAGCCTCAGCTACACAGTGAGTTTGAGACCAGCATAGGGGACATGAGTAGGTCTTGCCATGTAAGGTTTCTCTTGGCTCCCTTAGCCACTATGGGAGAAGTCTGTCTGCCCTGTGGCGGCCATAATGTGAGGAATCACAGTGTAGACTGGCCCAGAGATCTCATGCAACAAAGCTTTGAAACCAAATCAACAGTGATTCCTCATCTCACGGGCATCCCGGGGCGGGCAGACGGCCAGTGGTCATGATTACCCACCACCACCACCTTATCCTTCAGCAAAGGCTGAAATGCTATTGTTTGCACAGTAGAGACTTCATCCAGAACTGCCTAGCCCAGCTTTCTCCCTGTACTGACTCAGACGACATAAGAGGGCGGGGCCAGGGAAACAGCTCAGTTGATAAAGTATAAGGAACCCGAGTTAAGATCCCCAGCTCCCCACCCCCACCCCCAGCCAGGTGGCGGTGGCGCACGCCTTTAATCACAGTACTTTGGAGGCAGAGGCAGGAGGATTTCTGAGTTTGAGGTCAGCCTGATTTACAAAGTGAGTTCCAGGACAGCCAGGGCTATACAGAGAAACCCTGTCTCGAAAAACCAAAAACCAAAACAAAACAACAACAAAAAAGATCCCCGTGTTCTGAACTGGCTGTGGTCACATGTATATCTGTGACACTAGTGCCAGGACGGACTGTGTATCATCACAGCCCACTGGCCAGTCTGTCTAGCCAATCAAACTAGCCAGTCAATGAGTTCCTCATTCAGTGAGAGACACTGTCTCAAAAACTAAGGTGGAGGGTAAAAGAGAAAGACATATGACATAGTTCTTTCTGCCTTCCACATAAACAGGCACAGGCAGAGCCCCATGTACATATACAACACACACGCACAACCACATTAAAATCCAAAGATGGAGGGGCTGGAGAGATGCCTCAGCAGTTAAAAGCACTGGCTGCTCTTCCAGAGGTCCTGAATTCAATTCCCAGCACCCACATAGTGGCTTACAAGTGTCTATAATGGTAGTTCCATGGGATCTGATGTCCTTTTCTGGTGTGCATACATGCAGACAAAACACCCATATACATAGATAAATAAATCTTAAAAACAAAACAAAAACAAAAGCCCCAAGACAGAGATATGATAAAAATGACTGCCGTTGACCATATGTTGAAGTCGCCACCAGCCAATCCCCACCCAGCGAGAAGTTGCCACCAATCCCCACCCAGCGAGAAGCTTGGCTTTGGCTAGAGGCTCACCTGCAGGTAGACATCATTGTTCCACTGTTCAATGGGGTCTGGCACAGCGGAGAACTTATCTATGACGTTCTGGTGAGCATCAAGAAGTGTGACAAAGAGACGGTACTTACAGCCACTGTCGTGTCGAGCTCCCCACCTGTGGGAAGGTGAGGTCTCAATACATCACCTACCTCTCTGGGGGGGGGGGGTGTAGCTTCCCTGGGAGTACAAATTAAGTTCCTCACAGGGGTCTTGAGGGCTAAGATGGCTAAGTCAGTGAAGGGCTTGCTGCACAAGAATGACAGCCTGTGTTTGAGCCTCAGAACTCATGAAAGGTGCTGGGTGTTGCTGGGTGTGGTGGCAGAGGCAAGTGGCTCTCTGTGAGTTCAAGGCCAGTCTGGCCTGAAGAGAGTTCCAGGTCAGTCAGGATTATATAGCAAGACCCTGTCTCAGGGAAAAAAAAAAAAAAAAAAAAAGCTGACAAGTCAGGGATAGTGACACACTACACACTTCTAACCAGAGCACTGGGCAGGCAGAGAGCCGGGTAGCCCAGGCATGTCATTCCAGTTGTTTTAGAGGTATCTCAAGTACAAGGTCAGCCTAGGCAACTTGGTAAGACTCTGCCTCAAAATAAAAGCACAAAGAGACCTGGAGTGTGAGGTCCAGCATGCATGAGGCCCTGGGTTCCATCTTCAGTTCCTGTACTTGTCTCTGCCCCAGTAAAATGCACTCAAAGGATCTCTGGCCCTTGCAAAGCCATGTCTGCCTGGAGTGTCTGTTTTGGAGACCCAAGTCATACCAAATAGTCTACCATATTGATTAAGGACAAGGTCTGGCCATGTCCACAGACAGGCATAGGCCAAATTTTGTCACTTTAGAAAGAGCCATGGTGTAATTTAGGGCTGTGAGTTAATGTCTGTTGGCCTAGAGGCTGTGGTTAACCACAGGGGCAAGCAGCTAATTGGTCAGTCAATCCAGGAAGCCCCAATAAAGACTCTGTACAGAGAACGGACACTCTCACAGGCATCTGGATACAGGCAACCCGACTATCAGGTTGGTAACTCCATGGAGCTCACACTGGCATAGCTCACCTATGCCATCCTGGGATTCACATAATCCTTTTGCTTCAGCGTCCCAAGTGCTGGGATTACAAGTGTGTGCCGTGGGTCCCAGTGTGTACTAACGGGCTTTTCCTGTGCCCAGACTCACCAGTCTGAGACAGCAATCTCCACACCACCACTGTCCAGCAGCTCTGGCCACAGACCCTTCTCCACCAGGTCCACCACCTGCTTCTTGCGACACCAGCTAGGAAGGAGAGACAGAGGTTGGTCCGTGAGAACCCGCAGGTCTTTCTTCAAGGGCTCTGACCAGGGGGGGGTGGGAGGCGGGGAGGGCTTTCACCTGAAGGAAGTCACGAAGCAGGTCTGTGATGGGGCCCCAGGTACAGGTTTCCTGTTCTTCTCCACCACCCATCCATCCCCACCGTGCCGCACCATCCATTTGCGCAGCCCTTCTGTAGAGAAGAACAGTGGGGGTAATCGCAGTACCAGGGACGCGGAGGCTTTAGGATTGCCGCCGAATTCAAGCCGCGCCGCCCCTCCCCCACCCCTCAGCTCTGAAAAGAATCGGAAACCTGAGCAGACAGGACCGCTCAGTGGGAAAACTTTAGCCTAACCCTCAGACTTCACGCGGAAATACAAGGAGAAAACAGAGGATACAAAGTTGGCCGCTGAGCACCTACCAGCTGTACGCGAGGCTTGAGCCCTATAACACACACCAAAATAATTTAACAAATTAAAAGTTTCTGTCTGCAGACTATGTATATACGCCTGGTACCTCCAGAGGCCAGAAGAAAGGGTGGTCTCCCTGAGACTGGAGTTACAGATGTTGTGAGTTTCCACTTGAGCGTTTGGAACTGAGCTCAGGGCCTTTGGAGGAGCAGTTCTTAGCCGCTGAGGTACCTTTCCAACCCGCAGAAACAAAAAGCAAAACAACAAAGAAACAAAACCAAAATAGACTAATAAAATTGAAAAGCTTGGAACTGCTCTTCTAGAGGACCTGAAGTGAGTTCCCAGCTCCCAAGCCAGGAGGCTTAGCCTCCTGAAACTCCAGTCCCAGAGAATCTGTTTTGACTTCCAACAAGCACACATTGATGAAAATAATTTGTTAAAATGTAAAAGCCAATCAAGCAAGATATTTATGTGTTGATTTTAATTGCTCATTGGTGCCTCTCTGTGCATCCTGTCTCTCAGATAGAGGATCTGCTGTGTGGTCCCCTCCACCACTCTCTTATGTGGGTCAGGGGCTTCCAGCCACTCTAACTGGGTCAAGTGTGACCCCACTTCTAGCGCCCCCTCTGCTTCATCTGTAGACCTGCCTATCGACTTACCTCTAGGCCCCGCCCATTACATATCTTGTGACTCCGCCCTTTCCCCCCTCTCACTGGTTCCTTTCTGGTCTCACAGCCCACAGCCCACAATATCTCGTGACCCCGCCCTTAATCCCTTCGGGTGGATTTCTTCTTGGCTCTGTCTATTAGCATTCTTGGGGACCCGCCCTTTGTGCCTCAGTTCTTTCTTGGTCCCGCCCCTCAGCTTCCTCTAGGCCCCGCCCTCTCAGAACCTCACCTTGGCCACAGGGGTTGCTGATGAGGTTGCGTCCAAGCGGTCTCAGTGCGCAGAATTGGCCCAGGGGGCAGGGCGTGTCTTCGCGGGCAGGGGGCAGGCAGCGGCGGGCTAGCGTCAGCAGGGCGCGGCCCGCTGCGCTGTGGTCCCGGGCCAGCAACAGCAGCCATAGGGCCTGGCCATCCACCAGGGCGCGCCAGGCACGGCACACTCGGCGGCAGTGCATCAGCAGCGTGCGCGGGGGCACGTGGCTCAGTACCAGCAGGAGCAGCTCCGGGGGCAGACGGCTCAAGTCCAGGGCCTCCTGGGGGTCGGGCTCCGGCGTCGGGACCCGGGTCCTGGATGTCCAGGCACCCATGGTCCTCGCGCCCCGCTTGGCTGGGACTGCAGGAGAGGAGGAGTCAGATGTTAGTGATCAGCAGCCTCCGCGACTCGCAGCCTTTGCTGCCGGGTTTTGCAGCCGTCCACCCCGAGACTAACAGCCCCGAAGCCCTCCGCTGTCTCCCACGTCCCTTGCCGCCTCTCTGTCCCCAAAGCCTACCCTCCTCCCAACCCGCTGGTGCTCACCCGCACCCCTGCCAGCTCCCCTCCGCGGTCTGGAGGACCGCATAGTTATAACTTTGCCTAATACTATCGTTCGCAGGCGAAACCTCTCTGAGATTCGCCGAATGTCCAGCCCTGTGGATCCAGACCCCACCTCCTTCCGGCTTAAGACTGGTGGAGTTTAGGAATCCACCTGAGGACACAGATTAGGCCAGGGCTCTGACACAGTCCTAGCGGTTCCGCAACAATCCAACACTTGGAGTGACTTTAAATCCGCAGTGGACGCCTGGCATCTGGTAACAACTATTATTTCGGGTAGGCATCCAAGTGGAAGGCTCCACCCCTAAACGCCTTATGCAGTCCGTCACCTTTAATCCCAGACACAGTCATCGGGTCATCCGCGATTTACAGGAAAAAGCAGGCTCTAGAGGACAAAAAAAAAATGACCCCGCTAACCGAAAGCATCAGCGAAAGCTTACAGTTTCGAACTTCGCCAAGTTAGCACGTCTTTTTTTTTTTTTTTAAAGATTTATTTATTTATTATTTTATGTCTGTGAGTACACTGTAGCTGTGAGCCTTCATGTGGTTGTTGGGAATTGAACTTTTAGAACCTCTGCTTGCTCCCGTAGGCTCTGCTTGCTCTGATCAACCTGCTGTGAGTCCCTGCTTGCTCCAGCCCAAAGATTTATTTATTTATTATTATACATAAGTACACTGTAGCTAACTTCAGACACACAATAAAAGGGCATCAGATCTCATTATGGATGGTTGTGAGCCACCATATGGTTGCTGAGATTTGAACTCAGGACCTTCGCTTTGGAAGAGCAGTCAGTGCTCTTAACCACTGAGCCATCTCTCCAGCCCCTCCACCCCCACCCCCACCCATCTCTGTCTTAACACAGAAAAGGAACTGAGGCTCTTAGAGGCCATGACCTTCCTAAGTGACAGCACAACTAGTAGGTGTAGTGAGTGAGTCATGAGTCTAGCTCCAGAATTTTTTTTTTTTTTTTTTTTTTTTTTTTTGAGACAGGGTCTCACTTTGTAGGGCTGGCTAGCCTGGAACTCACTGTGTAGGCAAACTGAGAGACCTGCCTGCCTCTGCCTCCTGAGTGCTGGGACTAAAGACATGTACTACTATGACCAGCTCTTTAAAAATTACTTCTTAGCCAGGCAGTGGTGGCGCACGCCTTTAATCCCAGCACTTGGGAGGCAGAGGCAGGCAGATTTCTGAGTTCGAGGCCAGTCTGGTCTACAGAGTTCCAGGACAGCCAGGGCTACACAGAGAAACCCTGTCTCGAAAAACCAAAAAAAAAAAAAAAATTGTTTAATGTTTGCCTGCATTTGTGTCTCCACCATGTTTGTGCCTGGGGCCTGGGGAAGTCAGAGGGGGTATTTTCAGGATTCCCTGGAACCGGAGTTACAGATGGTCGAGAGCATCTGTGATGCTAGTCAAACCCAGGTCCTTTGGAGAAATTGGTCATCTATCTCTCCAGCCCTACTTTGCAACTGAGTCTCAGGTAGAGCCTATGCTGTCCTTGAACTCACTAAGCAGCCAAGCCTGACGCTGGACTTCTGACCTTGTGCCTCTGGAGAACTGGAATTACAGGCAAGCGTCACCATACCCTATTTGCAGATCTTTTATTTTAACTTGTGTAAGACTCCGGGGGAGCCTTAGCTTACTGAGGACCCCTGAGTTAACCATGTGGAGCTGGGATAGATGCAAAAAGCAAAAGGAATTTATTGTTCCAGTGCACTGGGATTTCCCAGACCTGAAAGAGAGGTGGTGGCCCCCAGCACCTGTTCAGTGAGTTTTTATATGGTTTCCAGGATCAGAACAGAGCATCTAGGCACAATATGACTGGCGGAACAGTGCACCCTTTAAACTATTGATCTTTAGCGAATGAGGTGACAAGGACATCTCTTGTCTGAAGGTGGGCAGCAGTCTCTCCTGTGGAATATGTCCCCACCTGCAGGTCAGTTCCTGCCCTGTGGTCAGAGGAATGTTAATTAGCCTCTCCCTTCTGGAGGGGCAATTGTTTCATGACCTTACCAACGTTCCTGAGCTGACATTTTCACCTGTTTGTCACTCTGTCCAGTGAGTCAGAGGCATGCTACTAAGTATCAACAAAGAAAAGTGTGTCTGGGTTCCTGTGCTGAGCTTGCTTTATGGAAGGAGACACATGACCAATAAAATAGGCAGACATGAGAAGCAGCTTGTGTGCATGTCTGTCTCTGTGTGTATCTGTTGTGTCTAATGTTTGCTCTGTCTGTCGTCTGTCTGTCTGTCTGTCTTTCTGTTTGTCTTGGGCAACTAATTAAAAACTCTTACCTGGATATGGTGTTGATTCCAGCTATTTGGGTCTGAGGCAAGAAAATCTTATATTCCAGAACTGCCTGGACAATTTAGTGAGAGCCTGTCTCAAAATAAAAAGTAAAAAATGGAGCCGGGCGTGGTGGCGCACGCCTCTAATCCCAGCACTCGGGAGGCAGAG
>NC_034590.1:1686236-1687379 GCF_900095145.1 Mus pahari | reverse complement strand
GAGAGAGAGAGAGAGAGAGAGAGAGAGAGAGAGAGAGAGAGAGAGAACCTAGTAACTGCCAATCCTCTCATGAGTTAATTAGTGAAAGAGCATTTACACACTGTCCTTAGTCAGGGTTCTCTAGAGTCACAGAACTTATGGAATGTCTCTGTGGAATTTATTGTAATGATTTAAATTT
Organism: Mus pahari; assembly: GCF_900095145.1. Taxonomy (NCBI): domain Eukaryota; kingdom Metazoa; phylum Chordata; class Mammalia; order Rodentia; family Muridae; genus Mus; species Mus pahari. The sequence goes on along the minus strand of NC_034590.1, from coordinate 1,687,201 downwards.
ATTGTAATGACTTAGTCCAAGTTAGCACATCTCGGTCTTCACACCACAGAAAAGGAACCGAGGCACTTAGAGGCCATGACCTTCCTAAGTGTAGTGAGTGAGTATAGCTCCAGAATCTTCGTTTTGTTTTGTTTTGTGAGACAGGGTCTCGAGTTGTAGGGCTGGCTAGCCTGGAACTCACTGTGTAGGCAAACTGAGAGCTGGGCTAGCCTGGAACTCACTGTGTAGGCAAACTGAGAGCTGGCTTGTAGGTTCAGAGGTTTCAGTCCAGTATCATCAAGGCGGGAACATGGCAGCATCCAGGAGCCTAAGGGTCAGCTATAAATGGGAAGTCCAAGAATCTAGTAGTTGCTCAGTCCCATGAGGCTAGCTGTTTCAGCTGGTTTTCTGTAGAAGCAGATTCTGACAGCTGTGTTAGCAAGTGAGTACAAGCCATAGATGAAGCATTGGTCTTCCTTCTTCCATTGTCCTTATGTAGGTCTCCAGCAGAAGGTGTGGCCCAGATTAAAGGTGTGTGCCATCAAGCATGAATTCAAAACTTGCTTTGTCCCAGCTGACCTTGAACTCAGAGATCTGCTTGCTTCAGTCTCCCATAACTAAAGGTGTGTACTGCATTGCCTGGTCCTAAGCTTTTTGTGGCCATTATGCCTCAAGTTCTCCATGTCAAGATCCAGGTCAGAAACTTGTCTTCTAGCCTCAAGATCTGGATCACAGGGGTGCCCTCCAATTCTGGATTGTAGTTCAATCCAGATGTAATCAAATTGACAAACAGGAATAGCCATCACAATCTACCCCTTGTCAAGTTGACACAAATCATATCTCAAGTCCAAATGAAACGATAACCAGGTCATAAATTCGCCTATGATATATGATATAACTATACCTTGCTCAGTCACAAACACATTGTAAATTTAGAATAGGTCAATATCCCTTGGGAACATTCTTTTAGTATCTCAACTTAAATA
>NC_034590.1:1684090-1685351 GCF_900095145.1 Mus pahari | reverse complement strand
CTCTCTGCCTCTCTCTGCCTCTCTCTGCCTCTCTCTGCCTCTCTCTGCCTCTCTCTGCCTCTCTCTGCCTCTCTCTGCGCCTCTGCGCCTCTGCGCCTCTGCGCCTCTGCGCCTCTGCCTCTGCCTCTGCCTCTGCCTCTGCCTCTGCCTCCCAGGAGCTGGGATTAAAGGCATGTGCCACTACTGCCCAGCACAAATGTGTTCTTAACAAAACAGAAGCATTCATACCACTTGTAATCTTCATTTCTGCAACTGGTCATGTGGCCTTCCCGGCATTTATAGCTACTTCCCCCTGCTGCCCTTTTCCTCCACCCTCTACAAGCACCTCTGCACAACCTGATTCCTTTCCTGGACAAATGACCCACACCTTCCTTCTTGATGGGTCTGTGCCCTTTATCTTCCTTTTTGGATTAGGCTATTGTAGGTTCCGATTGACTTTAATCACAGGACACAGTAGCACTAAAAGATGCCCGAAAGGATCTCTGGAACTCCAGACAATCCTTCTTACCTCCATTATGGAGAGGCAACTGAATTTCCCCATGGTTATCTGGATCTACCACCCCTCCTAACACTGTTATTCTTTCTTAGCCTGTTGGTTTAAAGGCATTAGAAGCCCAAAATGACCAGGGGGAAGTCTGAACTTCCAGTTCAATGGAATGTTTGTTGTGCTTCCTGGCAGGAGCACTCTCCCTATTAGAACCAAAACTTCTAGGCAAGCAGAACCTAGGGTTGTGGGGACAGGAAGCAAAAACTTTCCTAGTGGGTCTCTAGGAGTGATAGTGAGTGGAACAATTTCCTTTTCCACACCTAGATTCTTGGTCCCGTGGATCCTGGCCATGGGAGAGAATGTACCATTGATCAGACACTGATTCAAAGCATACACTGCCTTCTGGAGAACCCTGCCCCAGCCATCTATGCTGCTGCCACCTAATTGTGGCCGTAACTCCGTCTTCAAAAGGCCATTCCATCTTTCTATCAGACCAGCTGCTTCAGGATGATGGGGAACATGGTAAGACCAGTGAATTCCATGATCGTGGGCCCACTGTTGCACTTCTCTGGCTGTGAAGAGAGTCCCTTGGTCAGAAGCAATACTGTGCGGAATACCATGACAATAGACAAAGCGTTCTGTGGAATACCATGACGATAGATAAGGCGTTCTGTGGAATACCATGACGATAGACAAGGCGTTCTGTGGAAGACCATGACGATAGACAAGGCGTTCTGTGGAAGACCATGACGATAGACAAGGCGTTCTGTGGAA
>NC_034590.1:1683012-1684045 GCF_900095145.1 Mus pahari | reverse complement strand
ACCATGACGATAGACAAGGCGTTCTGTGGAAGACCATGACGATAGACAAGGCGTTCTGTGGAAGACCATGACGATAGACAAGGCGTTCTGTGGAAGACCATGACGATAGATAAGGCGTTCTGTGGAATACCATGACTATAGATAAGGCGTTCTGTGGAATACCATGACGATAGATAAGGCGTTCTGTGGAATACCATGACGATAGACAAGGCGTTCTGTGGAATACCATGATGATAGATAAGGCGTTCTGTGGAAGACCATGACGATAGATAAGGCGTTCTGTCAGTCCATGGATGGTGGTTGTGGTGGTTTGAATATGCTTGGCCCAGGAAGTGGCACTATTTGGAGGTGTGGCCTTGTTAGAGGAGATGTGTCACTGTGAGCATGGGCTTTAATGACCTCATCCTAGCTGTCTGGAAGCCAGTCTTCTAGCAGCCTTCAGATGAAGATGTAGAACTCTCAGCTCCTCCTGCACCATGCCTGCCTGGATGCTACCATGTTCCCTGCCTTGATGATAATGGATTGAACCTCTGAACTTGTAAGCCAGCCCCAATTAAATGTTGACCTTGGTCATGGTTTCCGTTCACAGCAGTAAAACCTTTAACTAAGACAGTGGTTTTGGTGGAAGCATTACATGCAGGAAAGGCAAATCCATAACCAGAATAAGTATCTACTCCAGTAAGAACAAAACACTGTCCTTTCCACGGAGGAAGTGGTCCAATGTAGTCAACCTGTCACCAGGTTGTGGACTGGTCACCTCAAGGAATGGTGTCATATCTGGGGCTCAGTGTGGGTCACTGCTGTTGGCAGATCTGGTGCCTAGCAGCAGCTGTAGCCAGGAAGTCCATGTTGTTAAGCTCAAGCAGAACCCCCATCTCGGCCACCATGGCCACTTTGTTCATGTGCCCATTGGGCCATGACAGGGATGGCTGGGGAGAGAGGCTGACTGTCCACAGAACGGGTCATCTTATCCACTCGATTATTGAACTCACCTTTTGGTGAGCATTTACATGGGACACAAATATCTTCACAT
>NC_034590.1:1680890-1682362 GCF_900095145.1 Mus pahari | reverse complement strand
AAGTACCATCAGGTCTGCTGGATCATATGGTCCAAGTGATACAGCAGCCTGGACCTGTTGAAGGGCCTTCTCCTGTTCCAGGCCCCACACACTTGGTAAATGGACCTGAGTAACACACCCTAGTGAGGAATGTGCTCTCTGTAGAACCCAATAGACCCACTAAAGGTAGTGCTTCTTTCTTTGTGGTGGGAGGGGCCAGGTGCTATAACTCATCTTTCGCCTTAGAAGGACTATCTCTGCATGCCCCACACCACTGACTTCTAAGAATTTACTGAAGCAGACGGTCCTTGAATTTTGGTAGGATTTATTTCCCATCCTTTGATACACTTATGTGTTACCAATGAGTTCAAAGTAGTTGCTACCTGCTGCTCACTTAGTCCAATTAGCAGAATGTCATCAATATAGTGCACCAATGTGATATTTTGTGGAAGAGACAGATGATCAAGACCTCTTCTAACTAAATTATGACACAGGGTAGGAGAGTTAATATATCCTTGAGGCAAAACTGTGAAGGTATACTGCTGGCCTTGTCAACTGAAAGCAAATTGCTTCTGGTGGTCCTTGTGGACAGGTACTGAGAAGAAGGCATTTGCTAGATCAGTAGCTGCATACCAGGTGCCAGGAGATGTATTAATTTGCTCAAGTAACGAAACTACATCTGGTTCAGCAGCTGCAATTAGAGTTACTACGTGATTTAGTTTTCAATAGTTAACTCATTCTCCATGACCCATCTGTCTTCTGCACTGGCCAGATAGGAGAGTTAAAGGGAGATGTGATGGAAACCACCACCCCTGCATCTTTCAAGTCCTTGATAGTGGTAGTAATTTCTGCAGTTCCTCCAGAAATATGATACTGTTTTTGTTTTTGTTTTTTCTTTTTTGATACTGTTTTTGATTCACTATTTTCTTTGGCAGAAGAAATTCTAAAGGCTTCCATTTAGCCTTTCCAACCATAATAGCCCTCACTCCACAGGTCAGGGAACCAGTGTGAGAATTCTGCCAACTGCTAACTATATCTATCCCAATTATACATTCTGTGGCTGGGGAAATGACCACAGGATGTGCTCAGGGACCTACTGGACCTACTGTGAGACGGACACCAGCTATTAATCACATGGCCTCCATAAGCCCCTACTTTAACTGGAGGGCCCCAATGTTTCTTAGGATCTCCTGGGATCAGCGGCAATCAGAACCCGTATCTACCAGACATTGGAAGGTCCCATCGTTTCCTTTCCCCTGGCGTACTGTTACTCTTGTAAAAGGCCGTAGGTCCCTCTAGGAAAGGAGTGGAGAAAGGCTATCAGCAAATCTTTTAGGTGTTGTATTAGTTAGGGTTTTACTGCTGTGAACAGACACCATGACCAAGGCAAGTCTTATAAAAACAACATTTAATTGGGGCTGGCTTACAGGTTCAGAGGTTCAGTCCATTATCATCAAGGCAGGAGCATGGCAGTATCCAGGCAGGCATGGTGC
>NC_034590.1:1670239-1679885 GCF_900095145.1 Mus pahari | reverse complement strand
TTTATTTATTTATTATATGTAAGTACACTGTAGCTGTCTTCAGACACTCCAGAAGAGGGCGTCAGATCTTGTTAAGGATGGTTGTGAGCCACCATGTGGCTGCTGGGATTTGAACTCTGCACCTTTGGAAGAGCAGTCGGGTGCTCTTACCCGCTGAGCCATCTCACCAGCCCCTCTGACACCTTTTCTTAACTGTGCAAGATTCCATATTAAACCTAGAATCTCCACTCAGAGGGCCCATGTCAATAAACTCAGCCTGCTCTAGTTTTATGTTCTTTGAAGTCCATTCCCACACATATTCCCCAGACTTCTGCTTGAATGAATTACCAAACTCATTAAGCTCCTTAGTAGTGTAGCACATTTCTTCATGGACGACACTTTCTACCTCCCCTCTAGGGGCCTGCTTTGCCTTGAGTCTGATTAAGGACTAGAAGAATCTATTGGTGGGCCTTGAGAAACATCAGTATTGTCTTGTCTGGCATTTTCTTCAGAGAAAGTCACTGCTGGTTTATCAGACTCTGAGGGATTAATGTTCTCATGTGAAAAAGCATCATTTCAGGGGGTGGGGCTAAGGGTGCTACCTCCTCAGTAATCTGAGGATTCAAAGTTCTCAACTTCAACAGGGCTCTCCCATACAACCTCACCCCAAGTTGTAGGACCCCATCCTTGTCCCATTCAAATTAATGCCCTTACTTTAACAGCCGACACCCTCTGAGGCTCAGACTTGAATTTTCACTGTAATTCAGCCAACCTTATAATGAGGGCTTCAGTTTGATTTTCTGCAACTCCAGCTTCATGGCTGCTGCAGAGAAGATTCTCTTCAGGGCACACGCAGAAACCTTTAGCTTGTTTACTTGCATCTGGAGCTATTCGATTTTATTATACAGCTCATTCTTCTCCTTCCTCAGTTTGTCCAGAGACACTAAGAGTAATAAGCCAGCCCGATCGTTTTCCTTATCTTCCCCCAAATTGTAGAAACCTTTGTATATAGGATCATCTAATTCCTTGCCACTCACAATATCAAGATAATCAAAGGCATTAGCTTCTTTAAGTTTAAAATCTAGTTTCCACCATGGGCCTTCTTTGTTCTCGGAGCTCCCAGGAGAGAGAGTACCTGGAGAGATTCTGTAGTTAAAGGTGCTGACGAATTATTAAGCCAATTCCAGATTCTATGCTTACTCCATCTTTCTCTTTCTGTGCCTTTCAGGGTGATAGCCTTGGTTGGCAGTTTGAGCCCAAATAAGCCTTCCTTTGCACTGAGCACCCCTGTTTACAAGCACAAGCTTGTGAAGGCGAGAGGACAGCTTGTGGGAGTTGATTCTCGCCTTCCACGTTTATGTGGGACCTGGGACTAGTTCTCAGGTCATTGGGTGTGGCAACAAGCACCTTTACACACCCCTTTATTCACTAGTTTCCTTAACCTATAGGCTGTCAGTAAATACTCTTGAGACGCTCAAATGCGTTTAAAGGAAGACGAGTGTGCCAACCACTCAGTCTGGACAGCTAACCTCCCGAGAGGCTGCCCTCTTGGTGCACAGCTGCAAGCCCAGCACCTTGCTGGTAGAAGCTAAGTTCATCCACTGCTCCAGCTCTATAACCGAAGGCCATCTTGGGCTACAGGAAACCCCATCCTAAAGGAAAAAGTTGGAAAGATGGTTCATTGGTTAAGCGCACAGACTTCATTGCAGAGGTCTGGAGTTGCGTTCCCAGCACCCACACCAGTCTCTAGGGGCTGAGAACTACCTGTGACTCCAGCTCCTGGGGGTTCAACACCCTTTTCTGGCCTCTTCAGGCACTACAGTCACATGCACAGTACACATAATTAAAGATAAGATGAATTTGAGCTACTCATGGTGACTCAGGTCGTTGATTCTAGCACTCGGACGGAGGTAGAGGGGCAGCGAGGCAGAGGGACAGAGTGGCAGAGGGGCAGAAGCAGAGGGGCAGAGGGGCAGAGGGGAAGAAGCAGAGGGGCAGAGGGGCAGAGGGGCAGAGGCAGATCTGTGAGGTCAACCTGGTCTACACAGTGAGTTCAGGACACCCAGTGCTACGTAGTGAGACCCTGACTCAAAAAAAAAAATCTTAAAAATTTTATATAAAAAAAAACCCAAAGTAGCAAAGCATAAACACTAATCAGTTCCCCTTTCTAGTCCCCAGTTCTTTTCTTAGAAGCAATCCCCCTCAGTTCCTGGAATTACATCGGGGCTATGCTCTGGGGGGAAAATGTCTATTCAGATCACGAATGTGAGTAGAGTCTGGTATGGTGGCTCACACTGGGAATCCCAGCACTTCAGAAGATGAAGCAGGAGAACTTAGGGTTCAAACTGTCTGGAGTTTGGAGAGTGTTAGGCCAACCTGGGTTACATTATGTCAAAAAAGAAAAAGAAAAAGGGAAAAGAAAAAGAAACAAAACAAGAACTGAAACAGTAAAAAGAAAAGAAGAAGCATCCTGAGGTGGCTTGGGAAACTCTGGGGACTTTGTAGGCAATTCTATGGTGAGTGTGGCTCGGGAAGTCAGGCATGCACAAAGCCTTGACTAAGCAACTGACTCCACAGAGGACACAATCCAGAGTGGTCTAGTTTAAAGATTTATTGGCTTTTACTTCCCCTTCTAGAGCCCAGTAACACCTCACTCTACAATGGCTGTTCTGAGGGGCTGAGCAGAAAGATGGAGGAAGCTGGAGAACACCGGACAGAGAACAGAAAGCAGACATGTCATTTCACAGAGCTTTCCATGAAATGACTAACAAGGCTCACTCGGGACTCCTGGGCAACTGGGCAACTGTTTCTCACCAGCCATAAGGAAGGTGTAGAACTTTAGCCTCAGCCACTCCAGTGTGGTTTTGTGCATAGGGCCTACTACCGAGCTCAGCCCAAACGGTCAGTCGGTCTGTCTGTCTGTCTTCTAGCTACCTTTTAAAATATTTTAAGGTTGATTTTGTTTTCTGTGTTGAGTGTTTCTGTATGTGCATGATGTACATGCCTAGTTCCTGCAGAGGTCAGACTTATTACCTTATGAGTTGGATCCCCTGGAACGCGCTGGAGTTCCAGACAGTTGTGAGCTGCCATGTTGGTGCTAGGAATGGTAGCGTACTTGCCTAGCATTGAAGAAGGGCTGGGATCACTCTCCAGCACCACATGGGCATGATGGTGTTGTGGGTGCCTATAACCACAGTGGGCATGATGGTGTTGTGGGTGCCTATAACCACGTGGGCATGATGGTGTTGTGGGTGCCTATAACCACGTGGGCATGATGGTGTTGTGGGTGCCTATAACCACAGTGGGCATGATGGTGTTGTGGGTGCCTATAACCACGTGGGCATGATGGTGTTGTGGATGCCTATAACCACGTGGGCATGATGGTGTTGTGGATGCCTATAACCTTAGCTCTGAGGAGATTGGAGGCAACAGGATCACAGATTCAGGCTATCCTTGGCAATGTAGGGAGTTCTAGGCTAGCTTGGGCTTCTTGAGACCCTGTCTCAAAACCCAAACAAACCAGAAAAACAGCTTGTGGATATAAAACCACAGTTCTCACCTGAACAAAAGGCAGTTTATTCTGGAGCTAAATATGAGTGTCCATGGCTCGGAACAATGATTCAGATACAGGTTTTCCATTAATACCATGTTCTCTCATGCCAGGGTTTCTCTGTATAGCCTTGACTGTCCTGGAACCTGTTCTGTAGACCAGGCTGGCCTCGAACTCAGAAATCCACCTGTCTCTGCCTCCCGAGTGCTGGGATTAAAGGCGAGTACCACCACGCCCAGCACATTTGGTCTTTTTTGAGATGAGTCTCCTGCGCAGCCTTGGCCTGCCTGGAACTCACCATATATATATATCAGCCATTCTGCCTCCAGCATATGTAGCCATACTCCGTTTGTTTCAGATTGTGGAATTCCGGGCTGGTGAGATGGCTCAGTGGGTAAGAGCACCCAACTGCTCTTCCGAAGGTCCGGAGTTCAAATCCCAGCAACCACATGGTGGCTCATAACCATCCGTAACGAGATCTGACACCCTCTTCTGGAGTGTCTGAGGACAGCTATAGTGTACTTGCATATAATAAATAAATAAATCTTTAAAACAAAACAAAACAAACAAACAAACAAGAAAAACAGATTGTGGAATTCCTCCACACCTGCTGGACCACAGGCTGATTAAATGGAACTGGAGAGGTTAAAGTGTTGCAAGTCCTGAACCTAGTTATCTTGAGCAAATCTTAACCTCCATGGCCATTTCTTTGTGGCTGTTAGGCAAACCTTTTGGAATGTAGCACAGAATACTAGCTCCCACCAACCAAAATGCTAAGACTTCACATAGCATCTGAGGCCTGTAGCTGAGATTCCTCACTTATCTGAGCTAGGCTCACTTGTTACGCCCATCCAGGTATTTTAGAGGTGTCTGGATACAAGGGATACTTGTGAGTTCCAGGACAGCCAGGGCTTTACAGAGAAACCCTGTCTCAGAAAACCAAAAAAAAAAAAAAATATTGGAAGCAATTGGGGCAAAATAGTAAAGTTTTATAATATAACTGACAGATAAGTGTTGCTGAAATAATATGTTCTCAGTGTTTCTTAGAATGAAAACAATTTTTAAAGATTTGGGTTGAAGGGAAATGAAATTTAAAATGAAATTTAAGGCCTGGGATTCATGCAACTTATGTCCAGAGAAATAGTTGTTTGTAAGCTTGGAAGCCTGAGGCAGAGAACACAGTGAAACAGGCCTGGGTACGCCCAGGCAGGCCATTGTTGGAACATTCCTGGGACTGAACTAAATGTTCTGCTTACCCGCCCCTCTAGTCTCCTAACACTCCTGCCTTTGCACGTACCACTCTGCAAATGTGTGGTCATTCTGCTGATGTTTAAATGAGCCAATCTTTGGTAACCACACCAATTCTTGCTAGCCCCGACCCCTCCCCTTACAAAAACCCCTAGCTTTCCAGCTTCATGGTCGGTGCCCCTACCTCCTGCGTGAGGTACGCATTGGCCAGGAGCTCCACCATTAAACTACCTCATGTTTTTTACATCAAGATGGTTTATTCTTGGTTTTTGGGCGTCGCCTTCTCGAGTGGGGAGGGCTCCCCACGAAAGTCTTACAGGGTATGGTTGCCAGGTAGTGGTGGTGCACGCCTTTAATCCCCAGCACTTGGGAGGCAGAGACAGGCGGATTCCTGAGTTCAAGACTAGCCTGGTCTACAAAGTGAGTTCCAGGACAGCCAGGGCTACACAGAGAAACCCTGTCTCGACCCCCCCCTCCAAAAAAATTGGGTATGGTTATAGTTCTGTTTCTGGTTAACTGTTGTTAACAGAAGCATGTCAACCCAGGATATGGTTTTTGTGCTTAAAAGTTTACCCCGAGAAAGACTTGGGGCCCACACTGGGACCCTGAACACCCATCGCAGTCACCAGACCATTAATTAAGATTTTCTATTAGCTTAAACGCTTGTTCAAGCAATCTTCTCTGTTGGGTACTCCATGACATGTCCTTGGGACCCTGTCCCTCGGTCCTCTTCCTGACAAGTTTTATTATTTTTCTTTTTCTTGTTTTTTTTTTTTTTTTTTTTCCAGACAGGGTTTCTCTGTGTAGCCCTGGCTGTCCTGGAACTCACTCTGTAGACCAGGCCAGCCTTGAACTCAGAAATCTACCTGNTTTTTTTCCAGACAGGGTTTCTCTGTGTAGCCCTGGCTGTCCTGGAACTCACTCTGTAGACCAGGCCAGCCTTGAACTCAGAAATCTACCTGCCTCTGCCTCCTGATCTTTTTCTTAATATAAAGCTGAAAAAGGAGATTTATTCAGGGTGGCCACATTTGGGAGAAGGACAAATGACCCAGGGAAACTGTTTTGGGGGCCCTGAAGCGAGATTAAAATTTAAGCAGAGTCCAGAGATCTGCTGTTCGAGCAGTCTGTGTCAAGGTGTGGCCCAGCCCGGCTGTGCTTCAGGCTCTTCCTGGAAGGGGGTTGGAGGTAGAGTGAGAGCTCTGTGGAATCTCCATGGAGACAAGGCTCTGCTCTGCCTGGGGCTTCTCCTTTCTTGCAGAAGGAGATTCCTGCGGAAATGTTCATTTCTCTGGGATCCAGTGTTTCAGTGGTCTGATAGACTGAGAGACACAAGGGTCTCATTTGAATACATTTATTCCTGCCAGAACAGTTACAAGTCCCCACTTTTAGGTGGTGGAAATGGGGAGAGGCTCTGGCTGTCTTGGAATCGACTCTTTAGACCAGGCTAGCCTTGAACTTGCAGAGTTCTGCCTGCCTCTGCCTCCTCAGTGCTGGGATTAAAGGCGGGTAATACTTTGGCCAGCTGAATTCCTCACTTTCTATATGTCTATATTGGAAACAAATGTAAACAGAATACAAGTAGGGATCAAGTTCAGAACCCACGGGTGTCAGGTGGTGAGCAAACGTGTTTCCATAACCCTTCGGCCTACCTCCCAGCTCAGCCCCTCTCAGCTCAGCCCCTCCCACTCACCTGTGTTATGGACACTTGTTTAGATCATTTACAAGAGTTACTGCCTTTGTTCTCCGTTTCCTGTTTAAGGAAGTGAAGATGAAGAAAGGATTGCAGGCAGCAAAAGATTTTATCTGGTTCTCTAGTGGGACCTGTAGAGGCGTGACTTGCTAGGGGTGGGGCATGGCTGGGTTTTTTTTTTTTAATATGTTTTTGTTTGCTTGTTTGTTTGTTTTTCTTGCCTCAAGACATCTGCCTTTTTTCCAGGTGTGGATTGTAGGTCTTATAATTTTGGTCATATGCATGCTGAGTCATGTCTAGGCAGGAGCTGATCAATGGAGGCTCTTCTCTCCTAGTACACACTTGTACCTAGAACTGACTCAGGTGGGCTGGCCTCATGCTCTCTAGTACTAGATCTGGCTGCAAATTAGTCACACAAGAGTTGCTGGGGAAGAACTGGGTCGGACTTTGCCAGGAACGGGTTGCGTGAAGGTGTGCACGGGGTGGGGGTAGGGTTTCCCCGAGGGGTCAAACTGGTGCTAGACTATCTCTGTCTCTGTCAACAGCCCCTTTGCCTGCTCCCCTCTGCCGGCCTGAGTATCCTCAGCCCTAGTGGTAGCTAGACTAGGAATTAGATCCGCCCTGACCAGTCAGGATGGCACCCTGACACCTCACCTTTGACTGTTGTAGCTGAGGACATTGACTTCCTAAAAACAATAGAGACAAGGCAACCTACCTTGCGCAGCTTGGCATTCACTCGGTCCCTCTTCCATACTCTTTTCTTATCTAGATATGTTTTGTCTGCATGTCTGTCTGTCTCAGGGTGTCAGATTCCCCTGGAATTGAAGTTACAGACAGTTGTGGGCTGCCATGTGGATGCTGGGAGCTGAACCCAGGTCCCTTGGAAGAGCATCCAATGCTCTTAACCACTGAGCCATCTCTCCAGCCCCTCACAGCCCTTCCTTAAAACACCAAACAAAAAATCAGAAACAGCAATCCACTTTTAGGATGTTCCCTACTGTGCTGTTTGGGTAACCTGAGTTGTAACCTCGCTATGGCTCTCAGAACTCTGCCTTGGTCCCTCCACCCTCCCACCCCCATACTTCCTACGCCTTATCCTCCATCCTCCCACCCCCGTGCTCTGCCCCAACCCCGCCATTCAATAAACCCGTGTTACTTTTGCACTCGCCTGTTGATTGTGTTGATTACATGTTCCATTTCTAGGACCCATGAGATAAGAACTTGGTGTTAGCCTCGGGCATCAGGAGTTCTGGTGACCCTTAATCTCAGCACCCTTGGACCAATACTAAGCCCTCCTGATCTATTGGCCGGATGCCAACTGTTAGCACCAGGACACTCCAAGCCCCACCTAACCATGTGACCCTTGACCTGTGTTGCCAGGACAATGACCTTCTATCCCACAATCCACTTGGCTCAGTTCCTGCCCTCACTGGTGTGAGGTCATTTTCTGTATAAAATAGGAAGCCATCTTCTCGCTCTCTTCGCCCTCTTTGCCTTCTTCTCTCCCCCCCTCTTTCTCTCTCTGCTCTTCTCTACCCTTCTACCCACTCCCCCCCCCATTCCCACATAATAAACCTCTCCCACGTGGAACACCTTGGCCTGGTCTGCTGCTTGGTTTATCCGCCCAAAATATAAAACCAACGAACTTAGATCACCCAAGTCTCATTTGGGTGGCCCGTGCAACTCGGAGTGCCTCATGCGACGGCCTCGCGCTCCCCTCTCTCCCACTGGCTATCTCTGTTTAATTAAAATGGGAACTCAGGTCTGACCCAGGGTGACATCCTAGCTTTTAAAGAAAACCCAACAGACCCTAATTCTTTTTCCAAGGAGTATGGCATCTTGGGCTGTGACTCCGGTCCGGATCACCCGTGTGGTGTGATTTACATAGATGGGGCGTGGCTCCTTCCTGCCCTTCCCACAGAACCCCAGAGTTTCCACTTGCACTTTTTTTTTTTTGGTGTTTGTTTGTTTTTCGAGACAGGGTTTCTCTGTGTAGCCCTGGCTGTCCTGGAACTCACTTTGTAGACCAGGTTGGCCTCGAACTCAGAAATCTGCCTGCCTCTGTCACTTTTGCTTTCTTGAAGACATTTTTTTCTTCCATATTTGTTTTTTTGTTTTTGTTTTTCCCTCCAAAATAAAAAAATAAAAAAGGACCCCTGTCTTGGATATCATATCATTTACAGCTTATGACACAGATCGCCAGACTTTAGAGCTTCCCTAACTGGGTACCTCACATACATGATGGTTCAAACTGTTTGAGTCAAACTGAGCACTAGAAAATTACTTCTTTTGCTTCAAAGGGAAAGAGGCTACTGGTAAGGTCTCTACAAGATCTTATGGCCTAGAGTCCGGAAGGAAATTGGACTTCTCAGTGAGTTTATTCTTGGGAACCTTCTCAGTCCCACAATCAGAGAGGACCAATTCAAATCTCTAAATCCCTGAAATCTGTCAGCTTCATCTATACCCCTGTCACCCACCCGGGACCCTGCCTCCCCTCCCTAGCCTCCCCTCCTCCACCTCCCAGCCTGGAGGACCCCGGGCTATACTGATAGGAACAATTTAATACATTATCTTGTGTCTGGTTGCTTTTGCCAACATGTATATATGAGCACCACATACATGCAATGCTCTTGGTGGTTAGAAGAGGGCATCCGATCTCTTGGAACTGGAGTTAGCAGCCAACTGTTGGCCTTGTGCAAGAGCAGCCAGTGCTCTTAACCCTGTAGCTATCTCTCCAGCCCTGCAGGACTTCGTATTCTATACGGTGAGAACACACTTGCTCTTCATTCTGTAGGATGGGGAAGGGGTGTGCACACAAAGATCACAAGCAGCCCAGCACACTACTAATGTTTTGTTCTGAATTAATCCTCAACTTAAAAGATTCAATTCCTATTTTTCACCTATATGTCATGGGTGGGGACCCATTTGCTTTCACACTCTTGGTCACCATAGCAGAACTCTCCCATAAGTCACTGAATTAGCTGAGAGAATCTCAAGATTGCTTTGGGGTTCTAGGGGCAAAAAAACTCCCAAGCAGGAATGGCAGTGATATTTCACTTGGGGACGCTCCTTTCCTGAACTGGGAGCTTTCCGTGGCCTTTAGGACTGGTGTGCTTTTCCGACTTGGTTCCTGGGCTAAAGCTTGTCTCTTGCCTCTGTTTTTTTTTTTTTTTTTTTTT
>NC_034590.1:1667753-1670011 GCF_900095145.1 Mus pahari | reverse complement strand
GTTTCGGGGATTCAGATATCACACAGACATTCATGTGCACAAAACAGAGATACATAAAATACAAATAAATTGATCATTTAAAAATATTTAAAAATTAAAAAATTTTTTTTTTTTTAAATTTTTTCTAAGGGGCTGGAGAGATTGCAGTGGTTAAGAGTTCCTGCAGAGGACCCAGGTTCAATTCCCAGCACCCACATTTTGTCTCAGGACCATCCACAACTCCAGTTCCAGGGGAATCAAACCCTCTTACGACCTTGTCATACCAGGCTCAGTGGGGAGATTGAATCTGACCTTGGTTTGGGGCTGGGCTTTGGTCTGTGGTTAAGGGTACCAGGATGGGGCTTCCACACTTAAACCAGGAGCTTTGTACAAAGATAGGCTGATGCACTATGCCAACTTCAGATGCTGCTAGCAGGGGAGCTGGGTTTAAGCTCCCAACCCAGGCACTTCAGAACTGAGAGCCAAAACATACCTCTTATGTTTCACTTTTTTTTCTTTTTAAAAATTATATGTATATTGATATTTTGCCTGCATGTATGTCTGTGTACTACATGTGTGTCTGGTGCCTGTGGAGGCTAGATTGGATCTCCAGAAACTGGAATTACAGATGGCGTGAGGCACCATGCAGGTTTGGGGATTGAACCTGGGTCCTCTAGGAGAGTAGCCATTGCTCTTGACACTGAGTTGTCTCTCCAGCCCATAAATATTTTCTTTATAAAGTGCCTAGCCTTAGATATTCTGCTATTTCAACAAAAAATAGACTCATGGATTCTTCTAGTCAGAGGCAGGCATGCCACAGAGGGCTCTGGGAGGTATCCGAGGAGGGACTGTGTCAGCCACAGTGCAGCTGGTTAAGAGCTCTACCCAGGTGGAGCTGTGGTTCTTGATTGTACTGCAGAAAAGAATTTCAAAATAAGCGGAAAAGAACTAAAGTTGGAGTTTATCAAGGGGGGAACAGGGGTGGTGGTGCACGCCTTTAATCCCAGTACTTGGGAGGCAGAGGCAGGCAGATTTCTGAGTTCGAGGCCAGCCTGGTCTACAAAGTGAGTTCCAGGACAGCCAGGGCTACACAGAGAAACCCTGTCTCAAAAACCTAAAAAAGAAGAAGAAGAAGAAGAAGAAGAAGAAGAAGAAGAAGAAGAAGAAGAAGAAGAAGAAGAAGAAGAAGAAGAAGAAGAAGAAGAAGAAGAAGAAGAAGAAGAAGAAGAAGAAGAAGAAGAAGGGGGCTAGGGGTGAATGTGATACTGTTGTGGGGTATCTTTCTTTCAGAGACAACTACTCAGAGGCAAGTCTGAGCCAATAGAAATAGAAAGCCTTCATTAGATGTCTAGTGACTACGCTGGCTGTTTGGGATCTCAGTGTAGCACTGAGTCTTTCTCAGGGTGAGCTTTTAACCACAAAATCACATCCTGGGTTGAAATACTTAAGTTAGGCAGAAATGGAACTACAGAAGCAGAAAAAGCAAGGTTTGAACACTTAGAGACTTTCCCTGAACTATGGACTTGGATGGCTTTAGGCCTTTATTTTTCTTTGGCAGGCGGTGCTGCCTGTGAGCGGAGTTTTACAGCCTGGAAGTACTCAGTACTTCCATCACCGAGTCAGTTGTGGGGCTATTACAACACTATTCCTGGGGAGACATCAGTAAATGTCTACTCGACCCAGATAGAGAACTGATGACAAACCAAAGTACAGATGGCAACAAAGTAACAAAGTCCAACTTGTGAAACAGTGGGTTTCACTGGAGTTACTTACAGGAGCAGAGATGAGTCAAAGACATCTGCATCCCAGAAGCCCACCCCTGCATGGGCGACACCTCACATGGCAGCCTGGAGTGTGCTACAGTACAACACAGCCTTCAGGCAGGCAGTGGTGTGTGTGTGTGTGTGTGTGTGTGTGTGTGTGTGTGTGTGAAAAACCAAGGGTATCAGCTCTGACTGCCTTGAGTCATAAGGGTGCCAGGATGTGGAATAGACGTGTGTGGAAGTTTGAATAACAGTGTTTTCTATGGCCAGACAGTGGTGGCACGTGCTTTTAATCCCAGCACTTGGGAGGGAGAGGCAGATGGATCTCTATGAGTTCTGGGATAGCATGGACTACACAGAGAGACCCTGTCTTGAAAAAAAAAAAAAACAAGCCGGGCCGTGGTGGCGCACACCTTTAGTCCCAGCACTCAGGAGGCAGAGGCAGGTGGATTTCTGAGTTCGAGGCCAGCCTGGTCTACAAAGTGAGTTCCAGGACAGCCAGAGCTACACAGAGAA
>NC_034590.1:1663966-1666553 GCF_900095145.1 Mus pahari | reverse complement strand
AAAAAAAAAAAAAAAAGAAAAAGAAAACAGTGGCCTGGGGGCTGAAGGGATAGCACTGTGGTCAAGCTTGTGCCTGGGGCACTGAAGGCGGTGCTTTTCACTCTTGGCACAGCCACCCTGATGGGCCCCACGGAGTGGCTTTTGAAAGAAGGACTGGGTGAGGTGTAGATGGAAGAGCAGCATAGAGCCTCCTCCCCGAGGAGTCCTCCTGTCCAAAGTCTGCAGGACTCTGGTCTACTTGGCTATCCAAACAGAACACTGGACAGCATTGGATGCTAGGCCGAAGGGCAGCTTGGAGGAACTGATTCATGGTGGGGCACCATGACCAACCGTATTGACCCACTGTAACCATCCTTTCAGAGACTAAAGAGTAATTCCATTGATTACAAGTTACCAGTAATTCCTCAGCTATGAGAGTGATTTTATGGGGTTTTGTTTGTTTGTTGGCTTGTTGAGACAGGGTTTTTCAGTGTAGTTCAGGCTGTCCTGAAACTCGCTCTGTAGACCAGGCTGGCCTTGAACTCAGAGATCTACCTCCTTCCGTCTCCTGAGAGCTAAGATTAAAGGCGCGAGCCACCACTGTCCAACTATAATTATTTTTAAAAGGGAGACTCGTTATTTCTTGGAGGTGTATATAGAATTATCTTGGGAGGAAGCAGCATGTCTGGGATTACTTTAAAATAACCCAGTGGGTAAGGCTCAGTAATTAAGAGCACTGACTGCTCTTCCCGAGGATCTGGGTTCCCATAGCAGCTCACAATCATGAGGAATTCCAATTCTAGGGGATTTGATGTCTTTCTGGCATCCGTAGGCATTAGGCATGTATATGTGCACATACATACATGCAGACAAAACAAGCATACACATAATTAAAATTAAAAATAACCCAGTAGGACATTGGTAGAAATATAGATTAAAAACAATAGCAGCAGTGTACCGAGATGGATGTTAGAGTTTGTGCCACTAATCCAGGCACTTGGTAAGTAGAGACAGGAGGATGGAGAGTTTAAAGTTGCTCTAGACTACATAGTGAGACACTATCTAAAAAAAGAAAAAAATAGGTGAGTGCCTGGAGGAACGGCTCAGTGTTTAGGAGCACTTGCTGCTCTTGCAGAGGACTGAAGGACTTGAGTTTGTTTCAAGCATCCATATCAGGTGCTGACAGCTGCCTGCTACTCTACTTCCATACATTATCTCCTGGCCCCTGTGGGGGACTACACTTCCATGCTCCTACCTACACACACACACACACCCGTGTGCATACGCGCTCAAGCGCGGATAGACACATAACTAAAAATAAAATCTTTAGAGGCAGGTGGATTTCTGAGTTCAAGGGCAGCCTGGTCTACAGAGTGAGTTTCAGGACAGCCAGGGCTACACAGAGAAACCGTGTCTCGAAAAACCAAAATAAATAAATAAATAAAATAAAATAATAAAATGTTTAAATATAACAGGCCACACATGATGTAGAAATATAAAATTATAGCAAATTTAACCTCAAGGATTGGCTCAGGCTCAGTGATAGGGACCTGTTTAGAATCCCCAGTGAGGGGCTGGCGGAGTGGCTCAGTGGTAGAAGGCTTGCTTAAGCATGCTGGAGTTTTGGGAGCCATGCTGATTCAAAGTTTTTACCTAAAACTCTGATGTATGGAGAAGGGAACCAGGAGTATGTCTGCCAGCAAGGGCCTGCTCCCAGGGCCTTTTGGGAGCTGCAATTTTGGATCCTGGAAACCTAACTTTTCCCCTCTAAAGCATTATGGCTATGGGTCCCAAGGCTGCTGTGATGTGCTTGTGACATCCTGGGTTTCTCTTGCACAAAGTGGCTTGATTGGCTTCCCGCTGACTTCTTCCATTGTGTGACAGTTTTCGGCTGACTTGTCCCCCCCCCCCCCAGCAGTATGTAAGATGCTGTATTGCTTAATAAACCTGCTGCCTGATCATTAGTCAGGCAGACCTCCATATCCCAGCTTTCTGTCCTGTTTATTTTCTCATCCCTGATCCCTCCCCCTGCACATTCTGCATTTTGGTACCCTTTTATTCCTGCAGGGTCAGGTTACTGGAGTCCCTTGGTTTCATCGCCACTACTGCAAACAACACAAACAGAATTTCTAACTTAATTGGCTTTAATTGGAAGGTCAGCACGGCAGAATGAGTGTTCTGGTGACATGAGCCAAGGAGGTTGGCTTTATAGCCATGAAGAGACCTAGGGAACAAAACAGGATAAAACGAGGGATGGAAGCCAGCGAGATGGCTCATTGGGTAAAGGGGCTTGCAGCCAAGCCTGACAACCTCAGTCTGATCGCTGGGGTCCGCATGGGAGAAGAAGAGACCCAATAGTGTGGTAGAAGAGATCCAACTACCAGGTGTCCTGTGACCTCCACCGGTATGCTGTGGTATATGTGCACACATATATATAGCACCCCTCCACTAAGTAAATAAACATAATAGAAATAATAAAGCCGGGTGCGGTGGCGCACGCCTTTAATCCTAGCACTTGGGAGGCAGAGGCAGGAGGATTTCTGAGTTCGAGGCCAGCCTGGTCTACAAAGTGAGTTCCAGGACAGCCAGGGCTACACAGAGAAACCCT
>NC_034590.1:1661559-1663426 GCF_900095145.1 Mus pahari | reverse complement strand
TCTCTCTCTCTCTCTCTCTCTCTCTCTCTCTCTCTCTCTCTCTCTCTCTCTCTCTCCACACAAACTCCACTCATTTTGTCTATTAATTTTTTAAATTCATTTTACATCCCTAACACATCCCCCTCCCTCTTCTCTTTCCAGTCCCACCCTTACAAATTCCCTCCTCCTATTATCCCCACCCCTTCTAAGATAAGGGGAGCCCTCCTTGGGTACCACCCTACCCTGGGCATCTAGTCTCACCAGGACTAGGCACATCCTTTCTCACTGAGGCCCATCCAGGCAGTCTGGGGATGGGAATCCAATGGCAGGGGACAGAGACTGAGACAGTGAGAATCCCCACTTGTTAGGGGATTCTAACACTCTTATCCCCCCCCCCACACACACACTCACACAACTAAAACCTTTTTTTTTTTGGCAAGCAAAAGAGAGCCGATGTAGTCTGTGCCCACAAAAGCTGGCCTGTCTGGGAGCCCAGCCTTTCTCTCTCCTGGTTCCTTGAACAAACCAATTCAGCTCCTGTTTCAGCACGGGGAGTGCCCTGTGGTTTGGCCAGTTGGTTCTGATGAAGGAAGTGGATAGAAACCAGCAACCTCACAGCCACCTGTAAATCTGATTTGACAGTTCCAATAAACATACATGAAAGGGTGATTAGCTTCCTTAATCACCAGGAGAACACAAATTGAAACTATTACACAGCCCCAGATGTGAAAACAAACAAACAGCGTTTATTGCTGAGGCCAGATGAGACACTCTCCCTCCTCGGACTGGCACAGGAGTGGGGGTTGGAGTTGCTGACTTGCAAGAGTGGCAGGCAGTTCCCAGCTGCAGTTGAGCGAGTGCTGGGCCGTGACTGGCAATTGTGCTGTCACATGCTCAGAGAAACGCGTGCATAGGTGCATACCAAGATTCTAGATCGTTCGCTGCAGTCTTATTTTTCACAGGCTTAAGTGAAACAAACCAACGTCTGCCTACGGTGATGGTAAGTCAATACTCCGCAAGCCACAAACCCTCGAAGACCACGAATACAATGGCAAGGAGCTCAGACAATTAAGGTTAAGGAGATAAGCCAGACAGGACAGAGCAAGGAGGACACAGTTCAGGACAGATAGCGCTCTTCTCTGTTTGGAAATGGAGGTTGGCTATGCGGTCCTGGCTGGCCTGGAACTCACTTGCTGTGCGTGGAGCCCTGGGTTTGGTGCATGCAAGGCAAGCACTCTCCCGACGGAGCCATGTCCGCAGCCTGCTTCTTGTGTTTCCGGTTCCCTCTAATAGATATCCGAAACCACAGATGTGCTCGGTCACTCACAGTCTAGACGGCAGTGATTCAGGTGTGTGGCGAATCTCCCATGAGGCATATGATTCTTCAGCCAGCACCTGCTGGGGGTCCTCTAATTCAGTTCAGTCCCAGCATCATCTGCCTTGGAAACAAAGCCTTTGGACTCAAGACTGTCCTCTACCACAGACAGCCATAACAAGCCCTGGTGCAGTGAGGGCTTTGTATCAACTGCCACGCACCTTTCTTGGGTTCTATTAATTTTATAGGTTAGCTCATAGACCTCAGGAAACTTAAGTTTACCCTTCCTTCCCTCTGTCCCTTCATAAAAACGATTTGTTACTTCTATTATTATTATTATTATTATTGTGTGTGAGGTACATGCACAGTGTATGAGTGTGTCTGTGTGTACAGGTGTGTGTTAATGCATGCCCGTGCTCCAGCATGAAGGTCAGAGGACACCTTGCAGGAATTGGTTCTCTCTCTGCCATGGGTTCGGAGAACCCAGGGATTGAGCTCAGACTCTCAGCCGCACATGGCAGACACTTTCACCCTCAAACTACATCACTGGCCTTCCTCCCCTTCTCTCCCTCC
>NC_034590.1:1656597-1660410 GCF_900095145.1 Mus pahari | reverse complement strand
CCTGGCTGTCCTGGAACTCACTCCACTCTGTAGACCAGGCTGGCCTCGAACTCAAGAAATCTGCCTGCCTCCGCCTCCTGAGTGCTGGGATTAAAGGCGTGCGTCACCACGCCCAGCTCTGTCTCTGTCTCTTTCTGTCTCTCTTTTCCCTTTCCCCCCTCCTCTCCTCTCTCTGTGTGCCTCACCCCCACCCCCCATGGTGACTCCCCTGGCCTCAGTCCTTGGGGCCAGTGACTCACCAATAAACGTGCCTTTAATATAATCTAATCTGGCTTGAATTGACTCATTCCACCAGCTGAGAAATAACCTATCAGGAATGAGCTGGGGGAGGAAGCCCCATCTATATAGCCTTAGTTTTATATTTTGAGTGGATAAACCAAGCAGCAGACCAGGCCAAGGTGTTCCACGTGGGAGAGGTTTATTATGCGGGAATGGGGGACCGCGAAGCGGGTAGAAGGGTAGAGAAGAGCAGAGAGAGAGAGAGAGGAGGGGTTGGCTTCCTCTCTTATACAGAAAATGATGTCACACCAGTGAGGGCGGGAACTGAGCCAAGTGGATTGTGGGATAGAAGGTCGTTGTCCTGGCAACGCAGGTCAAGGGTCACATGGTTAGGCGGGGCTTGCAGTATCCTGGTGCTAACACTTAGGAAGTCACATTCTATGTCACATGCAAGCCTTCCAGTGTGGCTGCGTTGGGGCTACCCTTGTCCCTGCCCATGACCCTTGCCCACTGCTCTGTAACTAAAGCCTAATAAACACACTCATTGGCTCCGTCAGGGTGAACTCTGAAGAGTTGTGCCTTGGTGTGTCACTGGGGAGGAGAGCTTAACAGAACCAATCCTCAGGCTGGAGATGACTCAGCTGGGAAGGAAGAGCACTTGTTTCTTTTGCAGAGGACCTATGATTGCCAGCAAGCACCCATCACTCCATCACTCCAGGTCCAGGGGACCTGATGCCCTCTCCGACTTCTGTGGAACCCAGTTTCTCTGCAGGAGCAACAAGTGCTTTTTTTTTTAATTAATTAATTAATTAATTAATTAATTAATTTTATGTGAGTACACTGTAGCTGTCTTCAGACACACCAGAAGAGGGCGTCAGATCTCATTACAGATGGTTGTGAGCCACCCATGTGGTTGCTGGGAATTGAACTCCGGACCCTTGGAAGAGCAGTTGGTGCTCTTAACCACTGAGTCATCTCTCCAGTCCCCATTTTATTTTATTTTATTTATTATATGTAAGTACACTGTAGCTGTCTTAAAACACCCCAGATGCCAGGCGTGGTGGCGCACGCCTTTAATCTCAGCACTCAGGAGTCAGAGGCAGGTGAATTTCTGAGTTCGAGGCCAGCCTGGTCTACAGAGTGAGTTCCAGAACAGCCAGGGCTACACAGAGAAACCCTGTCTCGAAAAACAACAACAACAACAACAAAAAAAAAAGACACCCCAGAAACCCCAGAAGAGGGCATCAGATCTCGTGGATGGTTGTGAGTCACCATGTATGCTGGGATTTGAAGCAAAATAAAGTTGTTTTGTGTGCATGCTTTTTGGTTTTACCGAGTCTCAAATATCCCAGGCTGGCCTTCAATTTACTGTGTATTCAAAGATGACCTTGATTTTACCTTGAGGTATGGTACCACATCTGGTTTATGCTGTGCTGGGGATGGGACCCAGAGCCTTGGGCACTCTAGGCAAGCTTTCAGCTGAGCTACATCCTCAAGCCTGGTGTGTGTGTGTGTGTGTGTGTGTGTATCATGTGTCTGTGTGAGTGTGTGTACATGTGTACCATGACACATGGGGAGGTCAGAAGATAACCATGGGTGTTGCTCCTCACCTGTCACCTTGACTGACACATGATCTCTCTGTTGTTACCGATACTGTGTACGCTTGCCTAGCTGACCCCTGAGCTTTCTGGGGATTTCCTGTCTCTGCCTCCCATCTCATCACAAGAACACTGGGATTACAGATTTGCAACACCACGTTTATCTTTACCTGAGTCCTGGAGCTTTGAACTGAGGTCCTCATATGTGGGCTTTCCTCACTGAGCCTCAGACCCATTTTCTCTATATGACACCTATTCTCAGGCATTTCCTTATTACAACACAAAACAGGCTAATACAGAGAATGAGCCAAAATCTCGGTTCCCATAGTGAAGCCCTGCGTTTTCTTCACTGTGGGTCAGCACTATTATCCAAGATCCTGCCATCAAAGGTCATAGTGAGCATGCCTGTAATCCAAGCCCTTGGGAGACTGAGGCAGAAGTGTGAGTTCAAAACCGGCATAGGCTACATAGTGACTTTGAAGAGAGCCTTGGCTACATAGTAACAAATAAATAAATAAATAAATAAATAAATAAAACAGAACAAGTTGGAGACAATGGCACACAGCTGTAATCCCAGCGTGTGGGAAGCAGAGGCAGGCAGATCAAGCGGAGGCCGGCCACAGATCTCAGAAGTTTGAGGCCAGCCTGGGTGAAGAACAATACCTTGTCTCATTAAAAAAATCGCTGGTGTGTGTGTGTGTGTGTGTGTGTGTGTGTGTGTGTGTGTGTGGCACATGTCTTTAATCCTGGCACTAGAGAGGACAGAGGCAGGCGGATCTCTGTGAGTTCAAGGCCAGTTTGATCTAGGGATTTCCAGGCAACCCAGAGCTAGAGTGA
Organism: Mus pahari; assembly: GCF_900095145.1. Classification (NCBI taxonomy): domain Eukaryota; kingdom Metazoa; phylum Chordata; class Mammalia; order Rodentia; family Muridae; genus Mus; species Mus pahari. Next base: position 1,657,756 of record NC_034590.1, on the reverse strand, counting down.
GATCCCAGCTCCAAAACAACAAAAAAAGATAAACAAGTAGAGGCTGGAGAAGTTAAGCTGGGACTGAGAGGACCTGAATTCACACTTGTGGCATAGACCACATGCACACATAGAGATAAAAATAGAATAAACCAGACGGCGTGGTGGCGCATGCCTTTAATCCCAGCACTCAGGAGGCAGAGGCAGGTGGATTTCTGAGTTCGAGGCCAGCCTGGTCTACAAAGTGAGTTCCAAGGTAGCCAGGGCTATACAGAGAAACCCTGTCTCAAAAAACAAAACAAAACAAAAAAGGATAAACCTAAAAATATATAAATGAAAATAAAAAAATTAAGGGCCTGTAATTAAAACCCGCAGATAGCTCTGCAGAGGGCAGCCGGGCTGTAGCTGGCTGGTGGCCTGCGGCCCTGGGTGTTTCCCAATAAGAGATGCTATCAAGGCCAGCTGCCCATTATCTTATTGTCTGCTTCCCTCAGTTAAGGCCATCAATCAATCCACACATCCCAAAGAATGAGGGCGTGGCAGGCACCCGGACAGCAGGTGTCCCAAGTTGCCTTTGTCCTCCGCACTGCTAACTAGATGGGCTCCTGGCCACACACCCACCATTCTTCTGCTCCTTGAACTGCTGGACCCTCCAGAATGGTTCTGATGGATCCCATTGACTAGAACAGAACCAGTTACCTGTTCCTGAGCCAGTCATGCTCAGTGAGAAAATAACCGAAGGGATGTGGGACATCCTCCACTCTGCTCCAAACTGAGGACTGGGAGTCATTGTTGCGCATTCCTTTGGTTTCTCAAAAGGTTTTCTGTAACACTGGATCCCCACTGAAGTTGACTCCCCAATACTCAATCCATTGATTTCATGTATGGACCCTGAGAGTGTTTGCTCCCTGCTTTGAGAACCTATGGCATTGACAGAGAGCCTCAGAACCCTGTGTGTTAACCTATGCCTGTAATTTCCAACACTTGGCAGGCTGATGAAGTGGATTGCCATGAGTTCAAGGATAGCCTGAGATACACAGCAACTTTGTTGTCTCCAAAAGAGACACTCTGTGGAGAAAAGAAAAACCTGAAGAGACTCAGTGACCACACACACACACACGCACACACACACGCACACACACACACGCACACACACGCACACACACGCACACACACACAC
>NC_034590.1:1637027-1656182 GCF_900095145.1 Mus pahari | reverse complement strand
AGAGAGAGAGAGAGAGAGAGAGAGAGAGAGAGAGAGAGAGAGAACAAACAGTGGTAACAATGAAACTATGTAGGGCACTTATCTAAAATGTACTAGTAAGGGGCTGGAGGCGTGGCTCAGTGGTAGAGCCCCTAGAATCCCCCAATGAGCGGCTGGGGGCGTGGCTCAGTGGCAGAGTCCCTGCCTAGAATCCCCCAGTGAGGGGCTGGGGTGTGACTCAGTGGTAGAGCCCCTGCCTAGCATGCAGAAAGCCCTGGGCTCCAATTCCAGCAGCACACACTCATGTACACACAAAAACAACCTTTATAGAACGTAACTGACAGGTAAGCAAGATGACAACTGTAGTCGCTGCTTTGTGTCTGCAGGCTGTGGCTGGCCAGTGCCTCATGTGCCATGGCACCTGGATGCTGATGTAGAGGACAACTTGCAAGAGTTGGTCTCTCCTTTTACCTTGTGGGCCCTGGGGTTTAAACTCAGGTTGCTGAGCTGAAGCGCCTCACCAGTATCTGTCTGGGTGTTTTTAGATCTAGATTTTAATCTGTAGTCCAGGCTGACTTCAAACTTGTGATCCTCCCTGCATTAGAGTTCTCTAGAGGAGCAGAACTGGTATGGTGTGTCTGTCTCCTACCTGTCTGATCTATCTATCTATCTTACATGTCAGAGGAGGCCATTTGGGACAAAGATCTCAAGTTCCAAGCCAGCCTGGGATACATAATGAGATCCTGTCTAAAAAGAAGAGATTCATCCCAGCATTCAGGAGGCAGAGGCGGGCCAATCTTTATGAGTTCAAGGCCAACCTGGTCTACTTAATGATTTCAAGGTCAGCCAAGGCTACGTAGTGAGATTTTGTTTCAAAACTAAACAACAAATGCATACATTTTAAAATCAAGAGCAATTAAGAGCACTGGCTGCTCTTGCAAAGGACCTAGGTTTGGTTCCCAGCACCCACATGGTAGCTCACAACTGCCCGTAACTCCAGCTCCAGGGGATGTGATGCCTCTTCTGGACTTCTCCAGCACCTGCATACATGTGGTACACTTACATCCGTGCAGCCAAAACACCCATATGCTTGAAATAAAAGTGGATGGATTTTATTTTTGAGACAGGGTTTCTCTGTGTAGCCCTGGCTGTTCTGGAACATATTCTGTACACCACGCTGGCCTTGAACTCACAGAGATCTACCTGCCTCTGCTTCCCGCCAAGTGCTGGAATTAAAAGTGTGCATTGCGAGCCGGGCATGGTGGCGCACGCCTTTAATCCCAGCACTCGGGAGGCAGAGGCGGGCGGATTTCTGAGTTCGAGGCCAGCCTGGTCTACAGAGTGAGTTCCAGGACAGCCAGGACTACACAGAGAAACCCTGTGTCGAAAAAAAAAGGAGTTTTATTTATTATTTATTTTATGTATGACTACACGATAGCTGTCTTCAGAAACACCAGAAGAGGGCATCATATTTCATTACAGATGGTTGTGAGCCACCATGTGGTTGTTGGGAATTGAACTCAGGACCTCTGGAAGAGCAGTCAGTGCTCGTAACCGCTGAGCCATCTTTCCAGCCCTGAAATAAATCTTTACAAGAGGAACAGCAGATAGATGGTAATACTGAAGGTTGTGGGTTAGGGGAAGTCTGATGGAGAAGGTGGCTTTTTAAAAAAACAAATCTGTGCTGGTTAGTTTTGGGGTTTTGTCAACTTTACACAAACTAGAGTCATTGGAGAATTGTTTTTATCAGACTAGCCTGTAGGCAGGTCTGTGGGAGCATTTTCTTAATTAATGATCAAGTCCAGTCCTTTGTGGGCGGTTCCACCCCTGGACAGGTGGTCCCAGGTTATGGAGAAGGCAGTATGAGCTCGCCTGTGAGAGCCAGCCAGCCAGCAGTGTGACTCCATCAGCCTTCAAGTGCCTGCACAGAGTTCCTGCCTTGGGCCCTCCCCAATGATGGTCTATGGTCAGGATGTATAAGGCAAACAAACGCCCTCCTCCACAAGTCGCTCTTGGTCCCGGTGTCTGTCTCAGTTACAGAAAGCCAATAAGGGCAGCATCTCGGTACTCAAACTGGCTCTGCACTCACTGTGTAGCTGAGGATGGCCTTGAACTCCTGAACGTCCTGTCCTGTCCTCGCTTCTGTTCCGGGATCAGAGGAGTGTACCACCACTCCAGACTTAGGAGGTTTAGAGGAACAAACCCAGAGCTCGCTATGCAAGCACTCTACCAAGTGAGTTACACCCCCAGGCCAGAGGTGGCATTTAAGCAAGAATTAGGGTGGGGAGGAAGGCAGAGTACTGAGACCTAAGGTGGGTGTTTCCTCACATGAGGACGGCTACAGCAAAGGCTTCGTGGTGCCAATACAATATACCTTAGGCTACTGCTTTTCAACATGTGGGTCTTGACCTTCCAAGGGGTCATATATCAGATATCCTGCATATCAGATATTTACATTATGATTCCTAACAGTAACAAAACTACAGTTATGAAGTAACAACGAAAATAATTTTATGGTTGGGGGTCACCACAACAGGAGGGACGGTGTTAAAGGGTCACGGCATTAGAAAGGTTAGGAACTACTCATTGCCTAAGGCTGTCACAAGACTGATGACTAATGGGGTAGGTAGAGAGGCCACTGGGTCAGAGAGATGATAGGGTAGATCATGAGGGATCTTGTGGACCACAGCTAGAGCGTCACCTTTTGCTCAGAGACAGATGCTCAGGCCATGGGGGGCTCTGAGCTAGCTGTCCCAAGTTCTTCATGGATGAGTGGGGTAGAACTCCCCGGTCCAGGCTAGGGATGAGAGTGAGCAGGTTCAGAGAGGCATCACAGTGGAAGGAGAAGCTGGCAGGTGCCAGGTAGGGCTGATGAAGCATTGGCTCTGGGCTGGTAGTGGGTGTGACAAAGACTTGGCCTAACAACCTGGCCGGACCAGGTGGGGTTCAGTCTGTAATGGGGTTTCCCAAACCGACCGTGCAGAGGACTATGCGGCTCCGAGGCCTCTGAATCATAGGGTTGCTGTGGAGGCAGGCACCTGAAGGTGACTGGTCCTAGGTGTGCCCCCAAACCAAGGCAGCAGTTTCTTTTGGCCTTTGCAAGGTCTCTGGAGGACGGCAGCACCTAGGCAAGGTGTGGGTATAGAGATGATCCGAGCAAGGCAATCACACACGCTGGAGCCCCCAGGCCTCAGAGGCCTCAGTGCCCTCAAGATGGGAGGATCTGTGAGCACACAGGTGGCCGGGGATAAATGGCGACCATGACCATCCCCACCCAGAACCTGCAGGAGGTGTTGAGGTGGGGATGCTGCACTGGGGACTACAGGCTTCCCTAGCTTCTTCCTCTTGCACCCCCTTCCACCCCATCTCCCATCCCCACTCCATCCCTCCACCCCCCACCCCATTCCTAAGTCCAACAGTCTAGCATTTAAGGGTGGGACACTCCCCATCCTTCAATAGCACAGAGAGAAAAGACTGTTCTGTAAAGCAACATTTTGGGGATTTCTTAGAGACCCATCCCCAGAGTGCGCACGGCTTCCTGCCGTCTCTCTTCATCCCTTCAGTTAAAGGGTTCTGTGGTTTGCTGTGGTTTACCCATTAAGAGTTCGAAGGCTTCAGGCTCAGTCCCCAGTGTGATAATGTCACGGGGAGTGTTTGTGAGTCCCATCCCATCTTCTGACTTTCTGTATTTAAATTCACTTCTCTCTTGCACAAGTAGCGGCCACCACGATACAGTCTGCAGGGCTTCCACACCAGAGGACCACGCTGTTTGGATTTTTCATGCCTCTTTTCTTTGCAGGACCTTGGGGATTTCATTAGAGTAACTGACAATGCTCACATTCTGTCCTACTTGATCCCTGTGTAGATGAAATACTCGCTTGTAATTACCTGAGCCAGTACTGACCCATCTTACTCAAACACATGTAAAAAGTTTACAGTGAGGTGGGCAGATAAGATGGCTCGTCAGGTGAGGCTACTTGTCATAGAGCTTGATGACCTGAGCTGGCCTGAGTTCAGCCCCTTAGCCCCCACGGTGGAATGAGAGAACCAACTGCCACAAGTTATCCTCTGACTGCCACGTATACATTGTGTATATATACACACACACACATACACACACATCATGGTGCACATACACACATACTCTATTGTGTACATAAATAATTGTCATACAAATGTACATTTGTACACACGCATCCCATCATGTACCTACACAATTGTACAGATACACACACACCATCATATACACACAAACACCCTCCATCATATACATATGTAATTGTGCACATACACACACACACACCATCATACTCAAACAGATGTTACATAAATGTAATAGTAATCTTTTTCCAGTGAAGCAACTCATTTACTGGGTAAAACAAAGGCAATCTGCTCACTGCTCACCTGAGTCACAAAGACACCATGCTGTTTCTGTCTTCGTTTATGACTGCATTTGCAGCATTCAGCAAAGCCTGCCCCTAGCAGCCCTTCAGAACCTTATAGTTTAATCAACCCTTTTTCATTAAAAATACTTCCAGTTGATTCTAAGATCTGGGGAAGGAATAACTTTTTAAAACTTTTATTTACAAAGATTTATTTATTTATATTTTATATGTATGAATGAATGTCTTGCTTGTATGTGTGTCTGCGTATCTTATGCATGCAGTACGCAAGGAGGACAGAAGAGGGCACTGGATTCCTTGAAACTGAAGTTACCGATGGTTGCAAGTCACCATGCAGGTCCTAGGGCTGGAACGCAGGTCCTCAGGAAGAGCAGCAAATGCTCTTAACCACTGAGCCACCTCTCCAGCCCTATTTATGTGTATTTATGTGTATGCCTGCTTGTTAGGTGTGTGCTATGTGAATGCAGGTCTCCAAAGATGTTAGAAGAGACATCGACCCTCCTGAAACTGAGGGTACTTCTAGGTGATTTTTGAGCCCCAAGATGTGGGTGCTAGGAGCTGAATCTGGGTCCTTGGCAAGGGCAGTAAGCATTCTTAACCTCTGAGCTATCTCTCTATCCCTCACTATGTCAAACTTTCACATTTTATTTATTATTATCAGTGTGTGTGTGTGTGTGTGTGTGTGTGTGTGTGTGTGTGTGTGTGTGCGCGTGTGCCTGTGTATGTATGTGCAGGTGTGCATATGCCACACTGTCGTAGGTGTGGAAGTCAGGAAACAACTGTCATCCTTTCTCTTCTTTGATTGATTGTATTCTTCTTGCCTAGCCTGTGTGAGGCCCCATCACCCCTGCCCACCCCAAACCCCTCATCTTTTCTCATTTCTTCTTCATTATAGAGGGGCATTATCTTAATCTAAAAGCAGTTCACATGTGGGTATACTATATTATCCATAAATCTCACTTCAGAATAATGAAAGAACATTAAAAACATTTATTATGACATAAATCCATGATGATAAAAATCAAAACAGCAGTTACCCCAGGAGTTAAGAAGTGGGTGGTGAGAAGACTGTCTATAAAGGGCTCAAAGGAACTTTCTGGAATGCTGGAAACATCCTCTCCTTGGAATGGGGTGGTGTTCAGTTGTCAAAGCCCATCAGTTGGCACTGTTAAGGTAGGTGGATTTTATTGCAACTCAACAGTAAATTATACCTTACACAGGTAGAATCAAGCATAAGTTTAAAAATATCTGTACAGAAACTTAAAAATGTATTTGGCCATTTAATCTCTAATCTCAGCCCTTGGGAGGTGGAGGCAGGAGGATCAGGAGTTGAATTTCAAGGACATTATCAGTAAATTTGAGGCCAGCCTGAGCTATGTGAGACCCTGTCTCAAAAACAAGAAATAAAGAAACAAATGATGCCTGCAGTTTGGCTCTGTTAAGGCCTTGAAATGGATACAATAGGATCAGACTGGCATTCGGACAAAGCTGAGGGCCAGAAAGATGGCTCAGAAGGAAGGGTAGGTACTTCCTGCCAAGACTGAGCTTGAGCCCCAGGAGCCACACGGAGGAACAAGAGAACAGTTCCCTACAAGGAGGTCACCCTCTGACCTCCACACACATGCTAGGGTACAGATGCCCTCTCTACACGCAAACTAAATGAATGGAAAACTAAAACTTTGAGGACCAGCAACATGACTCAGTGGAGAAAGGTTCCTTCCACCAATCATGGCAACCTCAGTTCAGTGTCACATAGGAAAGAAAGAACTCGTTGTCCTCGGAACTCTACCAGCGTGCATATAGACACACACACACACACACACACACACACACACACACACACACACACACACACATATGCACGCACTCACTTACTCACTCACATACTCATGAATGAATGTATGCATGCGCATACACAGTTCACACACACATTCACACATGTAGGCATGCACAAACATACACACACAAGCACATATGCACTCATGCACACAATAGTCAAGTGCACACATGCGTACATACACATGCACACACATGCACACATACATTTGAGTGCACACACACATGTACATATGTATGCATACATACACACCTGCACATACTAAATAAAATGCAGTAAAAACTAAACGCCAGCACTGAATTAGAGATTGTTTAGGGCCCAGGGATGTGCTTCTGTGGGAGAGTACTTGTCTAGAATGTGCTGGTGAGGGCTGGGTGCTCCTGTCAGTGATGGGGCATTTGCCAATCATGTGTGAGGCTCTGGGTTTTCTTCCCTGCACGAGAAAGAAAGAAGCTAGGCAGTAGCGGTGAACAGTTTTAATTCTAGCCTCCAGAGACAGAGGCAGAAGGATCTCTGTGAGAAAAAAAAAAAAACAACAAACCAAACGGGGGGGGGGGTCAAGTTTGTGAGTGTGCACACACACATCCAAGTACATGTGTGCTTGTGTGAGCACGCATGTGGAAGCCTGAAGCCGGTGCTTACTGTCTTCCATCATTCTCCACCTTATTTCTGGTTGTGATCTAGTCTCTCCTCACTGAAACTTCCTATGCGGCTAGACTGTCTGGCCACTGAGTCAGGGGTCCAACTCCCTCTGGACTCACTGTTTTAATTGCACACGTGTGTGTGTGCCAGGCTCAGCTTTTCTGTGGGTTCGGGAGATGGAATTCAGGACCCTAACCTTGTACAGCAAGCACTTCATTGACTGAGCCTTTCATTCATAAATTCATTCATTCCTTCATTCATCCTTTTTTTTTCCCCTCAGCAGTATAGCAGATGGGATTGGATTGTCATGGTTTATACCTGAAAAGCTTGCTAGTCAGGAGCTTGTTGTGCAAGAGGATTAAGTGTGTGGTACAGGGACTTCTAGTGACAGAAGTGACAGGCAGGGTAAGGGCGTTATGTCCCCATCAATCGTACTGAGGAGGTCAGAAGTAGTTTTTTAAAATTTGATTCATCCCTGAATTAACTCTAACAAACAAACGTCAAAATACAAACCAGATGTGCCGTGCATATAATCCTAGCGTGGAGAGGCCAAAGCAGGAGGATTGCCGGGAATTCAAAGCTAGCCTGAGCTATAAAGTAAGACCTGTCACCATAGAACAAGAAATACCAATCACATTATACACACAAACTCTATAAAGAATAAACATATATCTACATAGAATATATATGCATGTGTCTCCCACAACCCCCTCCCCCAAAAGGAATGATCCCCTAAGGAACATAGGCACCTAGAATATGGACAGGCAGGTCATGAGACAGGAAATGAAAAGGTTTCTTGGGGCTGGAGAGATGGTTTCTTCACTCCATGGTTAAGAGCACTGTCTGCTCTCCTACAGGACGCAGGTTCAGTTCCCGGCACTCCCATGGCAGCTCACAAGCTGCTGAGCTCCAGCTTCAGGGGTTCTGACTCCTCTGGCGTCTCAGGGTTCCCATATCTACCTGATGTACCAAGTCATGCAGGCATACGCTAGCCACATTTAAAAAAAAAAAAAAAAAAAAAAGCCCAGCATAGTGGCGCACAACTTGAACCAATTGGGAGGCAGAGGCAGGCGGATCTCTGCAAGCTTGAGGCCAGCTTGGTCTAAAGAGCGAGTTCTAGGCTATTTAGAACTACACATAGAGACTTGGTTTCATTTAAATAACTAAGTAACTCGTTTTGTTTTGTTTTGTTTTGCTTTGTTTTAATGGATCTAAGCAGCTAGGCAGTAGTGGTACAAGTCTTTAATTCCAGCAGATCTCTGTGAGTTCGAGGCCAGTCTGTTCTACAAAGCAAGTTCCAGGACAGCTGAGGCTACACAGAGAAACCCTGTCTCAAAAAAATGGATCTTGGAATGTGGAGCTGTTAAAATCGTTTGCTGTGCAAACTTGGGGACCTGAATTTAAATCCTCAGCACCCAGTGAAAAGCTGGGATAATGATATGTGTTTAATCCCCACCACTGTGGGAGAGGGAAGTGTGCGTGACAGACAGACAGATCCCAGACGCTTAACGGCCAATCAGCCTACTGGAAATGGTGAGCTTCATGTTCAGGGAGAGACCCTATCTCAAAGGAATTAGAGGAGCGCATGAATGCCCTCTCCTGGCCTCTGACTGTGCACACACATGTGCACACAGACACAAGGATTCCAAAGTGCAAGGGAAGATAATGGAGTGTGACATAGTAAAACAAACCCAGGTTAGAGCCACAGACACAGGCAGGGAGCTGCACACTGGAGGGGATAGGGCTGTGAGGCTTACGGCTGCCTGTGCAATTTGCCAAGACCCCGTTGCAGGATATTTGACCGCATTGTGAACCCCAGGCGTGTGAACTGAACAAACCTTGTGGTGGTGTGGTTCAGCCCTAGCACACACCTTTTATCCTAGAACTTTCTGTGAACAGGATGAAATAAAGTCAACCCTAGGTCAAGAGGCAGACCAACAACCAGCTGACATAGAGTGAACCTAAGAAGGGCATCGATTTGGAAGGTATTTAACACAGTGTGGAGAGGGAGAAAGGGCTTTTTCCTTCTGGGGATTGGTGGAGAAGGAGGGTCAGCTGGGTGCTTTCTCTGCCTCTCTGAGCTCGCAGGTTTTGACCACAGTGTCTGGCTCCTGGGTCTTCATTGGTAAAATCAAATATACATATATCTCCCAGGCATTTGATTTTTTTTTTTAAAGTTTTAAAAAAACAACAAGACCAGCTAAGTGGTGGTGGTACACGCCTTTAATCCCAGCACTTGGGAGGCAGAGGCAGGCGGATTTCTGAGTTCGAGGCCAGCCTGGTCTACAAAGTGAGTTCCAGGACAGCCAGGGCTACACAGAGAACCCCTGTCTCGAACCAAACCAAAACCAACCAAACAACCAAACAACCAGATCCTCCCTCAAAATAAAATTAACTCAGTGGTTGAACATGTACTGAGTTTGCAAGACTCTAGGTCCTGTCTCTGGTAGCATCCAGGGACACACATACACACACACACACACACACACACATCATGTTTTACAGTAAATTTAGTTGGTAAAATCCAAAAAGCTTGGTGATGAGTTCATGCTGGTCCTCAGGGCATGCATTGCGCTGGTGATACAAACAGGTATAATCTCTATGGGGGACAGGTTGCAACATCCATCGGTTGCTATATCTGTGTCAGAAATGTACCCAACTGACTGGCTCAGGACTTTACATCTAGGACAGGGACGCCTGTGTGCAGTTACAAAAGATGTCACAAGGTTTTTCAGAGTCACACTGTATGTGACACAGCAAATGATAGTGAGCAAGTGAAAAGACCATCAGTAGGGGGACTTGTTACACAAGGTGAGGACAGAGGACAGACAAGATGGTTCAGCCAGTGAAGGTGCTTGCGGCCAAGCCTAAAGACCGAGGTCAATCCCCGGGACCCATACGGTAGAAGGGGAGAACTGACCTGTTCTCCAAAGTTCTCCTCTGGTCCCCACATGTGTGCCACAGTACACACCTGGCCCCATGGGTGCTCATAAAATACATTTAAAAAGTGTAATAGACATAAATGAGGCAGGGATGGCCGGGGTAGAGGGTGAGTAAGCTGCACATTTGCTTAGACTCCACCACTGAGAGTCTGGGGTGTGATTCTGCAGTAAAGGCTGGGCAGGGAGTGAGGCAGCCTATGCAAGATCCTGGGTTTAATCTCCATTACAATGAAATAAAACAAATAACCTCCCAACACAAATACAAAACCCACATGGTATTCCTAGTACAGCTTATTGTATGATCTGGAAAGCAAATCCTTCAACAGCCTCAGGCCTTTTACCACAGCAACCAGAAGTGACTAATATGAGCCTTTTGGCCCCACAAACCAATAAACTGCCAGGCTCTTCTTCCAGCCCTCGGTTCTGAGTGCTTAGATTATGGTGTAAGTCCCTTTATGCATATACTGCCACACCATGCACACATGCCTACTACACACACACACACACACACACACACACACTCCCACCATAGACACACACACTCCCACCATGCACACACACACACACACTCCCACCATACACACACACACACTCCCACCATAGACATACACACTCCCACCATGCACACACACACACACACTCCCGCCATGCACACACACACTCCCGCCATGTACACACATACACACTCCCACCATGCACACACACACTCCCACCATGTACACACACACACTCCCACCATACACACACTCCCACCACAGACACACACACTCCCACCATGCACACACACACACATACACACTCCTGCCATGCACACACACACACTCCCGCCATGCACACACACACACACACTCCCACCATGCATACACACACACACACACACACACACACACACACACACACTCCCACCATACACACACTCCCATCACNACACACACACACACACACACACACACACACACACACTCCCACCATACACACACTCCCATCACGACCTCACCGGCCCTTGTACAATACAACCAAGCATTCCTCAGTCAAGGCAGAGCCTATGGTCTATCTGACCTTAGACTTTTAGCCTCAAAGCCAAGAGCCAAGCAAAGCTCTCACGTGGTGTTGTCTAGCTTAGGGATACTTTATACTGGTGGAAAACAGTGCAAAGTCGACATGGTGACACGTGTCTGTCATCCCAGCATTTGGGAACTCATGCTGAAGCAGGAAGATGAGTTAGCCCAGCTATCCAGTAAGACCCTGTCTCAAGAACACAGATATCAGAGCGCGGAGCGCGGTGGCACACACCTGCAATCGTATTTGAGATGTGAAAGTGGAGGGTCATCCTGAGCTTAAATAGCAAGCTGCTTGACTGATTGACTGATCTAGTGTATGTGCATTGGCATGTACATGTCATGGTGCTCATGTAGCGGTCACAGGTCACAGGTCACGGAGGTCAGTGCTCTCCCACCACCTCGTGAATCCCGGCCATCAGACTCAGGTTGTCAACTGCGTTAGTAAGTACCCTTTCTGCTGAGTCACTGCACGAGTCCCCCCACAAAAGAAACATAGTTTTAAACTAAGAGAAAAAATTAAAACTATAGATGAAAAGATGGCACAATAGTTAATCGCACTGGCTGCTCGTCCGGAGGACCCAGCTTCCATCCCCAGAGCCCACGTAGTGCCTCCAAACCAGCTGTAACCCCAGCTCCAGAGACCTGACAGCCTCTTCTGGTCTCCTCAGTCATGTCACACACATGGTGCACAGACATACATGCAGGCCAAACACACAAATAAATAATAATCTTTTGTTTGTTTTTTGAGACAGGGTTTCTCTGTGCAGCCCTGGCTGTCCTTGAACTTGCTCTGTAGGCCAGGCTGCCCTTACACTCAGAGAGATCTGTCTGTCTCTGCCTCCCAAGTGCTAGAACTAAAGGTGTACACCATCACCACCCAGCTATAATCAATCAATCAATCAATAGAAAAAAATAGAATCCTGATTTTCCTACCCCAATATTTTCTCCTTTACTTACCTCAGCAGAAGCATCTCTGTCTCGCAGCGGCTCAGCTTGTCCTGTTTTCTAACATCTGGGACCCATCTGACATCAGATTCCCTCAGACACCTGTCTGCCTTCACAGTTGATCTGACGTGTGTGAATCTCTCCTTACCTCCCATCAGGTCCCCTCTCCCACTCGCAGGTAGGTACCTGCCTGTTTATCTATGCCCACTCAAGTGATGAGGGCAGAACTGGCTGTGAAAACGTAGGACTCTCACAGCCTTCAGGATGGCCATGGAGGTAAAGGCGCTTGCCCCAGAGCTGACAACTTGCCTTGGATCCCAGAGACCCATCTAGTAGAAGGAAGGAGAAAACTGACTCCTGCAAATCGTCCTCTAACCTCCACGTGTGTCACATGTCAGGGTTTCGCCTCCCCACACTAAACAAATCAATAAATGCATTTTTTAAAAAGGAAAAATGTTTAGGGATTTTAGAACAGGAAGAGTATCAACTTTTAGGGGAAGAATTAGCTCCTTTTTGTTGCTGTGCTAAAACATGACCAAGGCAGCACTGAGTTAATTGGTTTATGGTTTCAGAAAAGTCAGAGTCCCTGATGGCAGAGGAAAAAAGTGACTACAAGAAACAGCTCAGAGCTCCATCCTGGTCTGCAAGCAGGAGGAGAAGGGGCACACTGAGGATGCGGGAGACTTTCGAAACCTCCAAAGCCCACCCACACACTTCCAACAAGGCCACGCCGCTAATCCTTCCCAAATTATTACACCAACTGGGCATCTGGTATTCATATATAGGAACCAATGGAGGCTGTTCTCGTCCAAACCATTGCAGGAGGTGAGGAGACAAATGAAAATGACAACCACCACCATCGTCAAAGGACCCAGAAGCGGAATGGTCATCTAGGTGTCTGCTGTACCTACTTGGAAGAGGCGGAGGTGGGAGAATCTTCATTTCAGGTCACCCTGAGCTACACAGCAAGACACCGCGGCAGACAAACAAGCAGAATGTTCTGCATTTCTCAGGAACAATACTGCAAATGAGAAAGGCTGCTGCTCTACCATGGCCCAGCCCCTCACTGGGGGATTCTAGGCAGGGGCTCTACCACTGAGCCACACGCCCAGCCCCTCACTGGGGGATTCTAGGCAGGGGCTCTACCACTGAGCCACGCGCCCAGCCCCTCACTGGGAGATTCTAGGCAGGGGCTCTACCACTGAGCCACGCGCCCAGCCCCTCACTGGGGGATTCTAGGCAGGGGCTCTACCACTGAGCCACGCCCCCAGCCCCTCACTGGGGGATTCTAGGCAGGGGCTCTACCACTGAGCCATGCCCCCAGCCCCTCACTGGGGATTCTAGGCAGGGGCTCTACCACTGAGCCACACCACAGCCCCTCACTGAGGGATTCTAGGCAGGGGCTCTACCACTGAGCCATGCCCCAGCCCCTCTCTGGGGGATTCTAGGCATCTGTCAAAACTCTCTAACAAAACTGATTTCTGTCAACAAAAAGAAGAGTATGGAAGCCTTTTCAAGTGTGAATTCATGCAGGTATTCCCAAGAAGCATTTCCCAAAAAACAGGATAAGCTGGGCTCAGGACACAGTAGACCCAGTGCAGGAGGAGATGTGAGAGGAATTCCCAGGATGAGGTAAAGGCAGATTCCTGCATGGCATCTGGTCATCAAGGTCATGGGGCAAGAGATCTAAATAAGACCATGTGACTCACGAGATAACTGTGAGATGTATGGACTATAGTCACCGATATGCTAACTTTCAAACTCAGGTCCCTAGGCTAGTCCTTAATCTAGCACAGCAAATGCTTCTTGCCCATTGAGCCATTTCCTTGGCCCTAAAGAGATGTAATTGTTACAACTAATGCCGGGCATGGTGACACACACCTTTAGTCCCAGTACTCGTAAGGCAGGGACATGGGATCTCTCTGAGTTTGAGGCCAGCCTGGGCTACATAGTGACAGCCAGAGTTCCATAGCAAAAACTTATCTCAAAAATATTTTGTGTGTTTTATCAGTGTTTTGTGGGTCTGTCTGTCATGAACTACATGCCTGTCACCCGCAGAAGCCAGAAGACCTATCAGATGCCCTCCAAGTGGAGTTACAAGTGGAGCTAGAAATTGAACCCGAGGTAGAGTTATTGTGTAGTTGCTAGAAGCTGAACCCCTGGTTGGTGCTCTCAGCTGCTGAGCTGTCTCTCCAGCCCCTAAGAGCTTCTTTTTCAAAGGCCATTTTTACTGCTCACCTTTGCCTCTCATTCATCGACTTTAAAGCCCTCTCTCACCCTCTGGCCTCACTCCGGTGGGAAATGTGACCAGTGTTAGTTGCAACAAACATCTGGACCTGGAAGACAACGCTGGACTTGAGACCTGAGTTCCAGTGTGCAGCAGCAGCAGATGTGTGGACAGCATTTAACATTTGTTTAAAGTTATTTGTTTGTTTAGCGAGTTGTGTGTAGCTAGAAATGCTCGCTTAGCTCGTGTCTGTTTCCTCATCTAAAAAATGGGGGTGTTAGGACAGACAAGGCCCATGTACCATCATGCTTAGTGAGCACTTAGTGTGAGGGGTGCCAATGACCTCCTCGATGGGGCTGCGTGGAGTGGGGGGCTGCACTGAGCCCACTCCAGTAGCTTCCGAAGTTAAATTAAGTGAGTGACTCAAGCTTCCGTTCAGGTATAATTGAGGCAGGTGACGTGCTTCAGGAGGTGAGCTGTGTGTCCTGGGCACGCCCCTCACTTCCGCTGGCTCACCCGGTCCTTTGATGCATGATAACACGCACAATCATGATGAAATCAAACCCCATTTAGGAAGAGGGGAAATGGGTCTCCATCTCCTTCCTGCTCCCAGGCTTTGATCCCTGTCCCTGGGGCCCTTCTGAAGGTGAGCTGGCACTTGGGTGTGGCCATTGTCTGTGCTGACCAGTGTCAAGGAAGGTGACATCAAGAGAGAGCAGGTAGAGAGTAGGCACATTGTGGCAGTAGACATTAGGTGACATGCACCTGCGTAGTCATTTCGCAAATCCCTGATGTGTGCACCTCTTGTGACAGATAGACAAAAATCCCAGCCTCCCTGCATGTGACAGTCAGTGGGGGAGCCCTTCAGTAGATGAACAAGCAAGAATGACCATCCCACAGAAGTGATGGAGGCCCTGAGAAATGTCAGACACAGCAAGCCTATGGCAGAAGGCAGTGAGCAATGGCCCGTGGGCCAAACCCAACCTGTCAACTCATGGACTATGACATTTAAGGGTTTTTGTTTTTGTTTTGTTTTTGGGTTTTTTTTTTGTTTTGTTTTGTTTTGTTTTTTCGAGACAGGGTTTCTCTGTATAGCCCTAGCTGTCCTGGAACTCNCTCTGTAGACCAGGCTAGCCTCAAACTCAGAAATCCACCTGCCTCTGCCTCCCGAGTGCTGGGATTAATTAAAGGCATGCACCACCACACCCAGCTTGTTTTTGTTTTTAATATATATATATATATATTATTGCTCTCTTCAGACACATCAGAAGAGGGCATCTGATATCATTACAGATGGTTGTGAACCACCACGTGATTGCTGGGAATTGAACTCAGTGCCTCTGGAAGAGCAGTCAGTGCTCTTAACCGCTGAGCCATCTCTCCAGCCCTGACATTTAAGTTTTTGCTGTCACTGAGACAGTGTCTCCTGTAATCTAGGGTGGTCTCAACCCTGCTCTGGAACCAGCGTCCAATTCTCCTGCCTCTGCCTGCTTTGTGCTGAGATTACAGGCACGTGCCAACATTCCCAGCTTGCTAAAGTAGAAATTTCTAGACTTTAATTGGTGTAAGTATCTGTGTGTGGTGGAATGCCATGCTGGGATTAACTCAAGAATTCCTTAGAGTCCCTTCAGGCTGCAGGGCCAGGTGCGTGGCTGACTCTTGTACTGTAACCAGAAAGAGTACAGCCGTCTTCCAGCTGCTTGCTGGCAAAAACAGGTGTGCTGAACCACGAGCTCACATCCTTGCTGGCATCACCGGTTCTCGTAAATGTTTACATTTGATCTGCTCCTGGATGCGATGAGGTTCAAACCTCCAATCACATTTTGCTGCCCAAGCACCATGGGCCACCCAGCCAGATAAAGCTGGAGGATCAGGAATCCCTCCCTATCCATCCTCCACAGTGCTGTCAGTTTGAGGCCAGCCTAAGCTACCTGAGGTTGAGTCTCATAACAAACAGGGGCTGAGATGGCTCAGCACTAGGAGTACAGCTGCTCAAATATAGGGGTGAGAGATTTTAAGTCCTAGCGTTCAGGTCAGGCAGCTAGCTCACAAACTCCCATAACTACAGTGCCAAGGAATCTTAACACACGGTTCTAGTGCCCCGGCACATATGTGATGTGTACATATATACATACATATGCACATAAACAAAACAAAAGTTGAACACTGCGTTCAGTGAAACTCTTTTGTACATAGAACGCTCAGCACACACTGAGAAATCTTTTTCTATGCTGGATTTGCTGTGACTGTTACCACATAGCCACACAGATATTAAATATTTTCCCCAATAGTTTGTAAAGAACATTTCAAACAAGGGGAAAAAATACGTAGGGCTTTAGGGCTTTTGACAAGGAACACATGCACACGCACAGACACTCACACACCTGCAGAACACTTGGATTCTGCTGTCTGCAGCTTACTCCTGCTTGGTCTCACACCAGCTGGTACTTTGAGCACCTAACAGTCCAGCATGTTTGATCATGATGAATTATAAAACCCTGGGAAATTTCTGACAGGATCTTGAAGGAGTTGGGCACGGCAGCACATACCTCTCACTCCAGCGCTAGGACACCAAGGCAGGAAGATAGTTAGAGGCCATCCTGGGCTATACACACAGATCCTACTTCAGACAAAACAAAACTAGCTGGCCAGTGGTGGCTCACACCTTTAATGCTAGCACTTGGGAGGCAGAGGCAGGTGGATTTCTGAGACCAGCCTGGTCTACAGAGCGAATTCCAGAATAGCCAGGGATACACAGAGAAACCCTGTCTCAAAAAACAAACAAACAAACAAAACAATATCAATGACAAAAAGCCAAACAAAAAATAAAATAAAGTAACCAACAAAATTCAACACTAGATCTGGCAGCCCTGTAATCCTAGCTACATGCAATTTAGTGACTTCTCAAAACTTAAAACTTACAAAATGAGGACAGAGTGATATATCTCCATGGTAAAAACCCCCAGTGAGCGGCTGCTGAAGGTGTGGCTCAGTGGTAGAGCCCCTGCCTAGAATCCCCCAGTGAGGGGATGGGGGTGTGGCTCAGTGGTAGAGCCCCTGCCTAGAATCCCCCAGTGAGGGGATGGGGGTGTGGCTCAGTGGTAGAGCAGATGTCTAATTTGTTCAAGGGCCTGGTTTCCATGCCAGTACCACAACAAAGAAATAATTTCGAAGACTCGGTTCCATACCAAGCATGAATTTTAGCTGATTTTTCTTGATTCATTCACTCATCCATCCTCCCTTCAGTTCTCTAAAATACGTCAAATCCAAAGTATAGCTGTGGCTGTGTGAGTGTCCCTAATTTTACAGGTAAGGAAACTGAGGTATAGACAGGCAAAGGAACTGCTAAATATTTGGAGTTGGACTTTGAACCTGGACCGTTTGCCTCTGAAGCCCTGACTTTCCAACTGTGTGTGCTGCTGCCTTCTTCTCCGAGTGGGAAAGAGAGCGTTGCAGTGGGCTTTGGAGGCACACTAGAAGAGCTGGACGTGGTGGAATCCCAGCATGCGGGAGGCAGAGGCAGGCGGGTTTCTGAGTTTTTAGGCCAACCTGGTCTACAAAGTGAGTTCCAGGACAGCCAGAGCTACATAGAGAAACCCTGTCTCAAAAAACAAAACAAAACAAAACAAAAACAAAAACAAAAACAAACCAGAAAAACAAAAACAAAACAAATAAACAAAAAACCACTGCACCATCACATGATCAAGGACTAACCCAAAGTGTGTCCGTGTTACTGATGAATGCAGAGGGATTAAATGAAATTTGGGAATAATTACAGCTATTATTTACCAAGCTCCTTCTTCGTGCCCCACCCCGTGTTAGCTACATGGGAAGTATGTTTCTGAGTCCTATGCAGGGAGGCCCTGCTCTCCACAGGCAGGACAACAGGGCACCGAGCCTTAGAGAAGGTAGGTCACCCAGCCAAGGACAGCAAAGCAAGAGCTGGACTCAGAGCTGCCAGTTTGCCATCATCCTTCCCTGATTCTTCCTGTTTCTTCTAGGTTGGAACAACTGTGTTCATAACGGAAGAATCTTTGTTTTTAAAAAAGGAAGTCTTGGGAGACAGTTCAGTGGGAAAAGTTTGCTGGGCAAACCCTATGACCTGTGTCTCTGTTCCTGGAATCCTGTCAAAAGCCTGACATTCTGGAATCTGTAATGCCAGCACTCCCAGGGCGAGGTGGAAGGTGGAGCCAGGAAAATCACCCAGAAGCCCAAGGGACAGCTGGCTGGAGTTCACAGTAAACAGGGTATCAGGCAGGACCATCAGAAGCCTCCGACTGCCACAGGAGGCAGGACCCACATGGAGGCATACATGCAAATGAATACAATTGAAAAGGAAGCTTTTTTTAAAAAAAAGTGTCTCATTTATCATCACTTTATTAGCTACATGCATCACACTCCGTCATGCTGATAAAATTAAAATCTGTTTCATATGCCACCCACAGATCAACTCTGGACAGATGGCCTGAACAAGATGCAAAGCGATAAAGCTGTGGGTAAACAACTTAAAAGAGCAGAAGCACAGACCCCACCCCCAGCACTCCCCCCTCCTTCTTCCTAATGAGCCAGCCTGTGCATGCTAGCCAATTCATCTATCGCTGAACTATAATCCCCAGCCTTTTAATTTTTATTTAATCCCTATAATCCCCCTTTTTCCTTAATTCTGAGGTCTTGCTAAGTTGCCCAGACTGGCCGTGGACGCTCTGTGACCCACTTGGGCATGGGATGTTTGGCCTTCATGTCTCTGCCTGACAAGTAGCTGAGACCTGGGCCACCAGGATTACCTCGCCTAAGAGTCTGGTTTGTCTTATGACGGGGTTCACTGCGTATTCCAGGCTGGCCCAGAACTCACCATGCAGACCAGGTAGGCTTTGGACTCACAGAGACACACCCATTTCTGCCTCTGGAGGGCTGGAATCAAGGGCGTGCACCAGACTCAGTCAGAAACAATCTTTTCTTTCCTTTCCTTTTGTTTTCTTTTCTCCATCTCTTTCTTTCTTTCCTTCTTTCTTCCTTTCTCTCCCCTCCCTCCCTCCCTTCCTCCTTCCCTTCCTTCCTTCCGTGTATCTGTCTGTCTACCCTTTCCTCTTGGGTTTGCGCTCTCTCTCTCTCTCTCTCT
>NC_034590.1:1635961-1636993 GCF_900095145.1 Mus pahari | reverse complement strand
TCTCTCTCTCTCTCTCCCTGGCTGGCCTGACACCAACTCATATGTAGACTGGATGACTCCACAGAGATCCATCTGCCTTCTGAGTGTTGAGACTGAAGGTGTACACCACCATGTCTGGGCGGAAATATTTCTGAAATAATATTGTTGGCTAGGCATGGTGGTGCACACCTGTAATACCAATACTTGGGAGGTGGAGAACATTTGAGGGCGTGGGGGTGGCACATGCCTTTAGTCCTTCCTAGCCCTCGGGAGGCAAAGACAGACAGATCTCTGAGTTGGAGGCCTGGTGTATAGAGTGAGTACCAGGACAACTAGAAACCCTGTCTCAAAAAAAAAAAGGTACAAGGTCCTCTTCAGCTACATATCAAGTTTGAGGCTAGCCTATAAGGATTCGTCTCAAAAGGAGCCTCCTTCCTCCAAAAAATGATTGTTGCTTTAAAAGGAAACACTATTCATAATGCAAAAAAAGACTGCATTAAAATACTTTTTGTCACTAAAAAGATTCCATTAAGGATGGGTGAGATGGCTCAGTGGGTAAGGATGCCTGCCACCCAGTCTCATGACCCACAGTGATCCCCAGAAATCATATAGTAAAGGAGAGACCAGCTTCTGCAAGTTGTCCTGTAATCTCTACATATACTCCACGTCACCTGAGCACACTCACAAATGTACACACACACACACACACACACACACACACACACACAGACACGAGTGTGGGAAACAGACCATAGGTCAGGAGGGTTTTTTCCTATGGAAGGCTGGTTGCTTTTAGGTTTTTGTAGCTATCTTGGAGCTCACTCTGTAGACGAGGCTGGCCCTGAACTCACAGACACCCACTTGCCTCTGTCTCTGGAGTGCTGGGATTAAAGTTGTATGCCACCAATACCTGACTGAGCAGGTTTGTAGTACAAAAAACTGACAACAGGCTCTGTTCAGGTATCAGAAGAGCAAATCAATTTAAAAATGAATAATCCAGCCGGGCGTGGTGGCGCTCACCTTTAATCTCAGCACTCAGGAGGCAGAGGCAGG
>NC_034590.1:1626852-1635801 GCF_900095145.1 Mus pahari | reverse complement strand
AAAAAAAAGAATAATCCGATAGAAAACAGGATAAGGCATTTGAACAGGTACACCACAAAAAGGACAACCAAAGGGCCAGATAGAAAAAAAAAAAGGTCTCTAATTGGATTGCTCATCAGGGAAATGCAAATCAAAGCTCCAATGAGCTACTACTACACACCCAACAGAATGACTAAAAATAAATTGCCTGACAACGCCAAGTGTTGGCAAGGATCTGGAGCAGTGGAAATGTTCCCACATGAATGGTAGGAAGTGAAGAAGTGACTGCAACTGCTTTGGGAAAACTTCTGTTAGTACTGATGTAACATAAAGACACACAGATGTACATACACACATATACATCATATACATTATACATATACACATACACATGCACATAAGCATATATCATATACATTATACATATGCATATATACACATATACATCATATATATTATACATATACACATACACATGCACATACACATATATACATTATACATATATACATACATATATATCACATACATTATTATACTCATACACATGCACACACATACATATATATCACATACATATATACACACATACACATACATATACATCATATATTTATACATATATACAAGCAAATTCATATGCATATGTATATATACATTATAAACACATATATATGCACATATGCATACACACATATGTATATACATATACATCATATACATTATACATTTACATACACATAGACATTTATACACATGCATATGGATATAATTTCATATACATTATACATATACATACACACATACATAGCATACATATATTTACAAGCCAGACATTCTACTCTTTGCTCTATACCTAAAAAGAAATGTGTACATATGTTCACCTACAAAACATAAACAAGAATGTTCAAAGCAGTCCTACTTGTAAGAGCCAAAGTCTTGAATGTATAAACTCCCATTTTCACTGGCAGCTAAACTGTGGTGCACTCATACAATGGGGTACTCCTTGGCAATGAGAAGGAATGGATTGCATCTCTCTGCCCAGGCCAGATAAATTTCACAATGATCACTCTGAGAGAGAGATCAGGCACAGGAGTTCATATAACATTCCTCTACTAGAGTCACATGCACAGAGAGGCAAAATGAAACCATTGTGTCCAAGGAGGTATCTTCAGGTAGGAGTGTCAAGGGCAGGTCAAAGTCAGTACCGTGACTTCCTTTGTGCAGAGAAAGATGTGGTGCCAGAGAGGGCGTGTGGAGGAGGAAGCTGGTAAGATCGGACTCCCACCCCACCCCCCACAGAGGGCAATGGGTACACAGGTATGACCTACACTGGTTAAGTAAAGCCCTCTGTGGTTTTCATGTGGTTTCTTTTCTTTTCTTTTCTTTTCTTTTCTTTTCTTTTCTTTTCTTTTCTTTTCTTCTCTTTTCTTTCATTTGTTTGTTTTGTTTTGTTTTGTTTTGAGACAGGGTTTCTCTGTGTAGCCCTGGCTGTCCTGGAACTCACTCTGTAGACCACACTAGCCTCGAACTCAGAAATCCACCTGCCTCTGCCTCCCAAGTGCTGGGATTAAAGGCGTGCACCACCACGCCCGGCAAGCAGACTCATTATTACCTCTTATCTTCCAAACTGTGCCGACTACATATCTTGGGTATTGTGGTAACTGGACGGGACTTTATGTAGGACACCTGCTCTGTGCCAGACACGATTCTAAGTGGTTCCTATCTGATCTAATTTGATCCTCTGCTACAACCCCAGGAACTTACTATTGTCACCCCCTTTAACAGATGGGGAAACTGAGGCACAGTGAGGGCAAATGACTTGCCAATGGTTGATGCATTAGCTAGATGTCAACACAGGACAGCTGGGCCCACAGTAGATGCTCTGTGCTCAACCTAAAGATTTCAGCTCCACAGGAGCTCTGAGTTCTCACCCACCACAGCAGTCTTCGCCTCCCTTCTTCCTTTTCTTCCTTTTCTTCCTTCCTTCCTTCCCTTCCCCTCCTCCTCTTCCTCCTCCTCCTCCTCCTCCTCCTCCTCCNCCCCCCTCTCTCTTTTCTTTCTTTTTCTTTCCAGGGTCTCATGGAGTCCAGTCCAGTCTGTTCTCAAACTCAGTATATGGCTGAGATTATTTTGAACTAATCTTCCTCTTTCCACTTCCCAGGCGCTGGGATTGCAAGGGTGCACCACCACGCCCAGTGTCCGTCCTTCCTTCCTTCCTTCCTTCCTTCCTTCCTTCCTTCCTTCCTTCCTTCCTTCCTTCCTTCCTTCTTTCCTTCCTTTACTTTTGTTCTTTGAAACTCTAGCCTAGAGTGACCTAGACCTCACTAGGTTGCCAAACCTGACCTTGAGCCTTGAGCTATTAATAGCAGCAGTCCTCCTGCCTCAGACTTCCAAATGTCGGGATTATATCACCAGACCCATCTCTACATATGTGGCTTCTTTTTAATTTTTTAAGTCACATTTATTTATTTATTTGTTTGTTTGTTGGTTGGTTGGTTGGTTGGTTGGTGGGGCTGCGTGGGACTGTGGGCATGTGAGTGCCACAGTGTGTGCCCATGGAGGAGTCAGTTTTCTCCTTCCACCTTGAGGGCCCTGGGGATGGAACTCCAGGCACTTGCTTGGTAGCAAGTGCCTCGACCTGGAGCTTTGGAGATTGAACAAGGCACTTGGAATTCAGCACATCCTTCTACCCCAAGGAGGGCGGCAGGAGGTCATTA
Source organism: Mus pahari (assembly GCF_900095145.1). NCBI lineage: Eukaryota > Metazoa > Chordata > Mammalia > Rodentia > Muridae > Mus > Mus pahari. The sequence goes on along the minus strand of NC_034590.1, from coordinate 1,633,102 downwards.
CCTGACCAGGGCCTGGTCTCAGGAGAACCCACTGCATGCTTCCAAATCCCATTACAGTCCTGCAGGGCACCCAAAGCATTTAACAGCTCTAGACCAGGAGAAGCCAATCCCTGCCAGGGCCCTGCTACCTGTCAGTCATCTCTCCTAATGAAGCTGCCGCTTGGAACTGAAAGGTTTGCTTCTCCTTTCCAGGCCTCCACAGCTGCCTGTGCTGCTGAGGTGCCAGAACTTTCCTAATAAGGCTTTCCTCTGGGGGGGGGGGACACACAAAGTGGAAGACAAGCTTCCAGGTTACCTGTTCTTTTGGATCTGATGCTAGACTTGACGTTTAATGAACTAAGGAGCCAGCGTTGCCTGGTGTGGTGGTGGATGCAATCCCAGCACACAGTAGACAGACTGCAGAAAAGGCTGGAGGCTAGCCTAGGATACATAGTAAATTCCAGTCCAGCCTGGACTACATTTCAAGACCTCTCAACTTAAAAATAAATAAATAAATAAACCCCAACACTTGGACCCACCAAAATACAAACAAATTCACAGGTATACAAATAAATAGATGTAATAAAGAATTTAAAACAAACAAACCAACAAGCCAGGCATTGCGGCACGCGCCTGTAATCCTAGCATTTGATAGGCTGAGCCAAGAAGATCAGGCGTTTCAGGCTAGCCTCAGCTACGGAGTGAGTGTGTTCCAGTCTAGTCCGGATTACATAAAATCCTGTTTTCAAATAAACAAATGAGAAAGCACATGTGTTTCTGTATGACACACTTGCTTTAAAAATATCTGGCTGTCCGTAACTTGGTGGCGTAAAAACAGGATCAGCCAGGAGTCTCAGTAGGTTGGCAGTAGGCACCCTTTGCATAAAACCTGGCTAAGAAGCTTCTATCCTGGAAGGCCACCAGGAAAAATAACAAGGAGAGGTTTTGATTGTGGCTGCCAGAGTAGCGGTGAGCCAGAGTTGAAACTGATAGAGTTGTTTGTGGTGTTTTGCTTTAAGATAGGGTCTTGTTAGAGAGCTTAGCTGGCCTCAGACTCCTGGCCTCCTGGTCCAGCCTCCTACAGCTTGGGATTAAGGGGTGTACCGCTACGACCAAGTGATTTCTTTATCTTTGAGACAGGCTCACACTCTGTGTAGCTCTGGAACTCATCACAGAACAGGCTAGCTGGCTTTGAACTCATAAGGACCCTCTGCCTCCGGTGTGCAGGAGATAAAGGACGTGCAACACTAGCCCCAGACCCGAGTGATTTATCATGTATTATTATTATTACATTTTAAGCTATAATGAAGATTCTAGAAGGGGTAGGGAGTTCAAAAGTCCTAAAGACCCGGGACTCTCGCCCGCCCGGAGTCAGACTCCACAAGCTCCACCTCCAAAGCCCCAGACACTGCTTACAAAGCCGAGCCAGAGAGTCATCGCACAGAAAATGCGTGTAAGACAGAAAACCTCTTTTCCCCCCAAGAACGAGTCTGCGGTGGATCTGGGGAACCCTAAGCGTACTTTGCTGAAGGACTCTTCAGCATCTAGACAGCTCAAATTCCACTTGTTCCCACCTAGACTCTGGAAGGCAGGCGGGTTCTGGACTTGAACTTGGTTTTTAGGGTAGCACACCGGGGTATGCGCCAGCCATCTCCTCCTTTTTTACAGGTGAGAAAACAGGCTGCAGCGATATTGAGCAACTGCGCCTAGGGCGCCGGGCTCACAAACGCCATTGTCACCAGGGCCTTTGGAGTTTGTGTTTTCCAGGATACCCTGCGGGGTCTGAGGGGGGAGTCCCGGCTCTGGGAAGCAGGAAGGAGCTGAGAGGAAGATGCTGAGGGCTCGACGGAGATAGATGGGAACCCCGGGGTCGCGGCCTCCCTTGGGACTGAGGGTGGGTTTCTGTCACCAGGGGGTCTCCGCAGCTGGGGCGGTGGGACGCCTGGGGACAGGGCAGCCTTACCTGTCCCGGCGCTAACCTGCTGTCTGGCTCAGAAGTGTCGGCGTCCCATGCTTTTCTGGGTCCCCTCTTTCTGCGCCCCACCCTGAGGGGGGCGTGAGGGTGGGCGTGGGGCGCCAGGGACCGGCCGAACCTGTGGGACACGGGGCTCGGGCTGTCTGGGGAGCCCGTCACCTGAAGCAGCCGGCTCTTCCGGGGCTGGGACACCTGTGGGCGGCGGGAGCCTGTGTCCCTGCAAGCTCATAAATACTGCAGCGCATCGGTGACCGAAAGGACCGTGAGGGCGACTGGCGCGCCCCTGAGGGTGAGCCGGCGTCCCCTTCCCGATTGCGCCCCCCACCCCACGACCCAGCTCTCGGCCCTCGGTGGACGGTTCCTTCAGACCCGAGGCACCTGTACAGGTTCCGAGGGCAGGTGGACCGAACTCCAGAACCTCAGCCAGCCTGGGAGCTGAGGAGAAACCGGGGTTCAGGCACATGCAGGTTCAGGGCTGGGGAGGCAGCTGGGATGAGGGTGGAGCCCGGGGAGGAGAGAGATCTGAAGGCAAGATGGGATGTTGGGTAGGGGAATGAGAAGAAGCCGCTCCAGGCAGGTGAGGAATCTGGGAGTAGAGATGGAGTTATCGGGTCCCGAGGAATAAGTGGAAATCTGAGGATGAACTAGAGAGGCTGAGCGTACAATGGGATACTAAGAATTTGAGGAATAAGTCGCTAAGAGAAGGCAGAGATGTTGGGGATGGCTTTGTCAAAGGCATCCCCTCCCCCAGCCCCCCAGCCCCTTCCCAGGAACAGGAGCCTGGGCTGGAAGGGTTCAAACTCAGCTGCATCTCATCCTAGCCGTGCCACTGAGTCACTCGGTTGCTCAGTTTCCTATATGTGACTGGGTTGGTGATATCTGTCGCCACCACTTCATAGGAATGCTGTGAGGCCTCCTGCCATTAATCTATGCAAAGTGCTGAGCAGCAAGGCTCAGAAACCTCATTAATTATTCTCTCACCAGCATCTCCTTCACCACTCCCCTCAGAGACGTTTCAGTCATTCAGTCTTCCTCCCCCACGGACATCCTGACAGACGGACACACGGCTCTGCCTGGCATCGGTCCATTCTGCATCCTCTGTGGGACCCACCAACGGAATTTGATCACATCCACGCGTTCCACTCGGCTTCCCACCATCCCCCTTTCTTCCTACCATGAGCCCCTTTCTTGGAGGCTGGCTCTTCTTCTGTCTGCTCCTGCTTTTCTCCCTGGGAGTCCAGGGGACCCCAGAGTATCCTCATGTGACACCAGAGCAAGTCCATCTGTCCTACCCGGGTAAGTGTTCCTGACCCCTCACCTCATTCTGCTGCTCTTTCTTCAGCCCTGAGGTACTCTGTTGGGTGAAGGGCTCAGTTTGAGAAGCCCAGGCTGGTGACTTGCCCTTCCAGCCTCAGTGGTGTGCCTCTGTGAAATGGGATTTCAGCAGGCTCTCGCCCCACTGAGTGGGGAAGGATGATGGTGGTAATCAGCTCATCACAAGCTGCTGTGCCTCAGCTCTGAAGGACTGCCCTGGTTCTCTGCCTTGCTATCTTATCTCAGGGCCTGGCATGTTCTTACCCTGACTTCTGAAACCAGTTGTGGAAGAAAGCAGTGAATGATGGTGGGGAACGAGGGAAAGGGGCCACCACCTCTTTCTCTATCCCTCTTTTCTTCTTTCTGACAGAAAACAGGTCCCTTCCATCTCCTCTGGGTTTTGGAAATAGGTTCATGTAGCCCAGGCTGGCCTCAAATTTGCTTTGTGGCCCAGGCTGACCTTGAGTTCCTGAACCTTCTGCTTCTACCTCCCAAGTGTTTGTTTTATTCTTTTGAGAGTTTCTCACACTTGTAGCCCAGGATAACCTGAAAGTTTCCCTGTATCTTCAGTCTTAGCCTTCCAGGTGCTAAGTTTGCAGGAGTGAACTACTATGCCTGCTTCTTCCTTTTTCTTCTCTCTGTTTCTGTCTCTGTCTCTCTGTCTCTTTCTGTCTCTCTCTCTGTCTCTCTNCTCTGTCTCTTTCTGTCTCTCTCTCTGTCTCTCTGTCTCTCTGTCTCTCTGTCTCTCTGTCTCTCTCTCTCTCTCTCTCTCTCTCTCTCTGTCTCTCTGTCTCTCTCTCTCTCTCTCTGTCTCTCTGTCTCTCTCTGTCTCTCTCTCTCTCTCCTTTTCTGCTTTTTGAGACTAGGCCTCAGGGATTGAACCCAGGGCCTTGTGCGTGTGGGGCAAACACTCCACCAAACTGAACGACTCTCAGGCCATTTTTAAAACATCTGGTCTATTAAGATAGAGTTTTCATCTGTAGCCCAGGCTAGCCTTGAATTCTCGATCCTTCTGCCTCAGCTTTCCAAATTTGGGGATTTCAGGCATGAACCACTACTTCAGGCTGGGAAGATCTTTTATTTATTAGGAGGTGATGGGAACAGGGTGAGGCGACTCTAATCCCAGGACTCAGAATATTAAGGCAATAGAATCAGGAGTTCAAGACCAGCTTTGGCTAACAAGAAAATCTGAAGCTAGCCTGGCCTACAGGATAAATAGATAGATAGATAGATAGATAGATAGATAGATAGATAGATAGATAGATAGATAGATAGATCGATCCATTGGATGTACTAGCTCATACCTCTATTCCCAACACTTGAGAAGTAGAAGCAGGTGGATTGGTTCAAAGCAAGCCTTGACTACCTAGTGAGTTTCAGGCTAGCCTGGGCTATATGAGCTTTTGTCAAGGAAGAAAAGGAGGTCACAGAGCATATGGACTCTCTGTGTCCAGAGTGCCTGAGTTCAAATCCCAGGTTTGTTACTTTATCTGACAAGGTACACGGGCACTGAGGGCCAGTAGGTACCAGGACTTTGTGGTGACCATTATGGGTTGCGGTTGCTTTCTGTGGAGTCACAGGACTGAACTCCGGGTGTAGAAGGGATGCGCTCTCACCCACTTTTGTATTAGAAGCAAGTTATGCCACTACAGATAACTGCCAGCCTTAGGGAACTTTGACTTATGTGCAGGGCTTCATTTATGTGTGTGTTGATTTGTTTTGACTCAAAAAAAAAAATCAAGATAGCAAGTTTCACAAGGTTTTCTTTAGAGTTTTTTTTTAAAACATAAATTTTTTTTTTTTTAAAGATTTATTATATGTAAGTACACAGTAGCTTCTTTCAGACACTCCAGAAGAGGGCGTCAGATCTTGTTACGGATGGTTGTGAGCCACCATGTGGTTGCTGGGATTTGAACTCAGGAACTTCGGAAGAGCAATCGGGTGCTCTTACCCACTGAGCCATCTCACCAGCCCTAGAGTTTTTTTTTTATCACATGCATTTATTTACTTTGTGTGTATGGATGTGCATGTGTATGTGCCTGCTGTGTGTGTGCACTGTGTGTGCTTATGTGAGTGAGGGTGTGTCTGTGGGTGAGTGTAGGTCAGAGGGCAGCTCTCCAGAGTCCCAGGATTAAACTCAGGTCATCAGGTTTGGAGGCAAGCACCTCTACCCACTGAGCCATCTGGCCAGCCATGACATTTGCATATGTTTATATCCTGTCACCTTTGTCCTTTCCTTCCTCTCCCATCCCTCCTCCCTCTCACTGGATCTCTTCCTCCTCAGTCTCCTGCTGCCTTCTTATGGGCGCGCGCGCGTGCGTGTGTGCGCATGCGTGTGTGTGTGTGTGTGTGTGTGTGTGTGCGCATGCGTGTGTGTGTGTGTGTGTGTGTGTGTGTGTGTGTGTGTGATTGGCCAGATCCAGACTCCCATGAGAGAGAGAATATGGACTGTTAGCTGTTCCTCATCGCCAGCATCCTCTCTCTCCTCTCTCTTTTACACTGCTTCCTCTCCTTCATAGCCTCTCTTCTACTTTTGTGTTTTAAGATTTTATATATATGATATATGATGATATATATGATGTATGGTATAATTATATAGAATATTGGATATTTATATATAATATTTATATATCTAACGATACCTAAAAATATACAATATGTATAAAATTATTCTATATAGTTAATATATATTTAACTCTAGGTTTTACATATGAGAGGGAGTGTGTGATATTTCTCTGTCTCTCTCTTTGTCTTTCTCTCTGGTTTCACCATATAGCTCAGGCTTGCTTTGAACTCAAAATCCTCTTGCCTCAGCATCTTTTTGTTGTTGTTGTTGTTGTTTGTTTGTTTGTTTTGGTTTTTCGAGACAGGGTTTCTCTGTGTAGCCCTGGCTGTCCTGGAACTCACTCTGTAGACCAGGCTGGCCTTGAACTCAGAAATCTGCCTTCCTCTGCCTCCCGAGTGCTGGGATTAAAGGCGTGC
>NC_034590.1:1620125-1624069 GCF_900095145.1 Mus pahari | reverse complement strand
ATAATTAATAACAATAAGATATGGAGACTCACTCTACTGAGGAAGAGTCTGGTCATAAAGCCTGGAATAATGTTAATATTAACAGAGTCCACTACATCTTTTTTTTTTTTTTTTTTTTTTGGTTTTTTGAGGCAGGGATTAAAGGTGTGTGCCACCACGCCCGGCTTGAGTCCACTATCTTTTAATTATTTTTTTTTTCATGTTAGTTCTTTGTTTCTTTCAAAACTTTAGATATGTTATATTTTGGATTCCTGATTTATTTATTTATCTATTGATTGATTGATTGATTGTTTTGAGACAGTCTCATTATGCAGCCCTAGCTGGTCTGCAGGTCACTCTGTAGACCAGTCTGTCCTCAAGCTCGTAGAGGTCTGCCTGTCTCTGTTCCCAGGTGCTGGGATCAAAGATGTGTGCCATCATGCCTGGTTAAATTCCTTATTTTTCTTAATAACTTATTTTTTTACTATTATGTGTATGGGTGTTTTACTTGTGTGTGTCTGTAAGCCATGTGTATACCTGTGGAAAACAGAAGAGGGCATCTGATTCACCACAAGTCAGCATGTGGGCACTGCAAACTGAACCCAGGTCCTCTGGAAGAACAGCCAGTGCTCTTCATCACTGAGCCATCTCTCCAGCCCCAAAGGTGCCATCTTAAGCAACAGTGGTAGGATTATTTAAAATTGAGGGGGCTAAAAAAAAAAAAAAAAAAAAAAAAAAAAAAAAAAAAAATTGAGGGGGCTGGAGAGATAGATGGTTTAGTGGCTAAGAGCACTGGCTGTTCTTTCAGAGGACCTGGGTTCGGTTCTCAAGACTCACATACTGGCTCACAACCATCTGTAACTCCAGGTCCAGGGGATCCAGTGCCCTCTTCTGACCTCCGTGAGGTATTAGGCATGCATGTGGAACACAGGCAAACACACATGCAAACACTGATACATATACACAAGGTAAACCTAAAAAAGAAAAATGTTAATTGATAATCAACAGCTAAGCTATAGCCCTGTTGGTGGATTGATAATCATCAGCTAAGCTATAAACCCGTTGGTGGAACACTTGTTCAACCTGTGCAGAGCCTAGAGTCCAAACAAAAGAAAAAATGGTGCCAGGCACGGTCATGTACACCCAAGCAATCTCAGCTACTCTGATTCTGAGGCAGGAGACTTGCTAAACTCAGGAGCATGAAATCAGATTAGCTTCAAAGAAACCCTTATAAAAACAAAAGGAAAACCAGGAACGATGACACTGTGAATTCTAGGCCACCCAAGGCTACTGAGTAAGACCCTAACCCTAACAAAGCAAGGCAAACACTGAAGGCAGGGAATGGACACTTGGGACAATTCCGGCTAAACCTCGGACCTCACTCAAACGTCCCCAAGGTCAGCACTAATTTTAGTCACAACCCAGGGTCTCATCTTGGGACAGCGCCTGCTCCATCTCCCGCTGCTGTTTTGACTGGATTCATAGTCCAGGCTGGCTTCAAACTAGAAATCCTCCTGCCTCAGTTTCCTGAGTGCCAGGGCTGCAAGGCCACACACTATCACACCCAGCAGTTAAGATTATTTTTTCTTTTGTGGCTTTTGTGTTTTCTGAGTATTGGTCAGTTATTTTGTAAAATATCACTATTTTAGGTCTCTTTGCTATTGTTTCAAGGTTAGTACTAAGGTTGTATTTGGGGCAAGAAGATTGTGGCTGTGTCTGTGTCCCTCTCTCTCCCCGCATGTGGTACCAGAGGGTCTGTGGTGTAGCCTTGCCTGTTGCAGCTGCTGGTGATGGGGACCCTGATTCCTTGGCTGCTTAAGCCGATGCCTGCTGGGTCTATCCTCTGTGAAGCCTTTATTTGTTCCTTTGTAGCTAATGAATAGCTTGGGGAGAGATTGCTCAAGAAGATGCAAGTCCTGTTTCTCCACAAATTTTCACCCACTAGTTTTAGCGTCCATCAGAGGCCCCTGCCTGCAGTAATTCTTAGTGTTGTGCCAGCCTAATTGGGACTTTTAAATTTTTTATTCCCTCTTTCCATATATATGTATGATTGAAGAGGAAACTCTACCTCTGACATGCTAGCCAATGGCTGTGCTATTGAGCCACGCCCTCAGCACCTTATTGGGGGATTCTAGGCAGGGGCTCTACCACTAAGCCACACCCTCAGCACCTTATTGGGGGATTCTAGGCAGGGGCTCTACCACTGAGCCATGACTCCAGCTGTTCCTTTCCATCTAATTGAAATTTTAGTGTCAGGAAGAGCTGTCCCTCCCTCCTGCCCACTTCATTCATTCCTTTAGACAATGATTTCTTTCCACCACAGATTTGTGAATATTTCTTTAATTCTCCAGGTGAAAATCTAGTACTATCATTGCTTATTGCTGTTCACAATGCCCCAGATTTAGTCTCTTGGAATTTGTTTGTATTTGGCTTTGGGTGTGTGTGTGCTGCAGATATCAGTGGTAGAACACTTTCTTAGTATATCCGACACTGTGAGTTCCCCCTGTGCCTGAAAAAAAACATCTTTCTTCCTGCGTCACTTCGAGGAGTACAATTGCCTAGCTGACTGCACTCCCGTAGCCTGATGTCATCAGCTTCATGAATTCGGAAGGAAGCTGTTTTCTGTGCAATTTTCTTTCCAACTCTCTTCAGTGTGTTGATGTTCTTTGTATCCATATGCTTGTATTCTCTTAAGTTTTATTGTGTTTAGGAGAGAGAGAGAGAGAGAGAGAGAGAGAGAGAGAGAGAGAGAGAGAGAGAGAGAGAGAATGCGTATAATATAATCCTGGACGTTAGATGAATACAAAAAGGTTACCCTGGAGATGTGTCCTCTCTCACTGTTGTGCTAAATCCCATCACCCATCCTCACCCCCCCCTCACCTTTCTGATCTCCATCTTTTTAGCTCCTGAGGCATCCTTTCTGTATCCCCTTAGTAGGTGTGAGCAGTGGCCTTCATACCTCTACATCCCCATATGATTTGATGTTTTATGTCTCTGACACTCACTTTGTAGTCTGGGCTGATCTCAGACTCATGAGCGTCCTGTATCAGCTTACAAGTGTGCACCGCCATGCCCAGCTCATATCTCTCTCCTCCTTCCCTCCCCTCTCTCCTTCCCTTCCTTCCTCCCTTTCTCCTCCCTTCCCTCCCTCCCTCTCTCCCTCCTTTTCTCTCTCTCTCCCTCCCCACTCCCACCTCCTTCCTCTTTTGATTTTGTCATGTTCTCCCTACCTTGCTTGGGCTGTCCTCACACCAGCCATCCTCCGGCTGTCTCCCAAGTCCTGGCTTATGGACGTGCTCCACCTCAGCTCTCTCAGGTTCCTGGTAGCCGAGTCTGTGTCCTTAATGTCACAGAATCACTGGTATTTTCACTTCTGATTGTTCCGTTTGGGGTTTGGAGATAGCTGACTTGGAACTCACTGTGTGGCCTGGCCTGGCTTTGAACTTACAGAATTACAGGCCTCCTCCCCGCTCTAGCTCTGCGTGGTATTTTGTTTGTTTATTGCTTGTGTGTGAGAAGGGAAAAATGCGCGTGCGTGCGTGGAGGTCAGAGGACAGCTTGCAAGAGTGGATCTCTCTCCTTCCACCATAAGTTCCCAGGATTGAACTCAAGTGCTTAGACTCCACGGCAAGCATTTTTTGACCAATTTGAGTTTTACAGGGGTTCTCTGTGTAGCCCTGGCTGTCCTGGAGCTCTTCTGTAGACCAGGGTGGCCTTAAATTCACAGAGTTCCTCCTGCCTCTGCTTCAGGAGTGTGGAACTGAAGGTGTGCGCCACCATGGCCCGACCTGATGGTGTTGCATGGTTTTCTTTTCTTTTCTTTTTTTTTTTTTTTTAAGAATTATTTATTTGCTTTTTGTGAATACACTGTAGCTGTCCTCAGACATACCAGAAGAAGGCATAGAATCCCATTATAGATGGTAGTGAGCCACCATGTGGTTGCTGGGAATTGAACTCAGGACCTC
>NC_034590.1:1608801-1619595 GCF_900095145.1 Mus pahari | reverse complement strand
CTGTCCTGGAACTCACTCTGTAGACCAGGCTGGCCTCGGACTCAGAAATCCGCCTGCCTCTGCCTCCCAAGTGCTGGGATTAAAGGCGTGTGCCACCACTGCCTGGCTAAGAGTTCTCTTTCTTTTTAAGAAAATCTATGTTTGTCTTGCAAAAGGAAGGAAGGAAGGAAGGAAGGAAGGAAGGAAGGAAGGAAGGAAGGAAGGAAGGAAGGAGAGAAACCCGGTGTGATGATATGTACCTTTAATCTAGCACAGAGGGGACAAGGACAGACAGATTTTTAATTTAAGTCCTGCCTGGTCTACCTAGCAAGTTTGTGGAAAGATTTGCTGTAGAGCAAGGAATGGTGACTGACTGCTGTTACCCCAGGGGAGGCAGCCTGAGTGGCAGTTGAGGACATTCTGGACAACATAACAATTGCCAAGCTAACCTGGGGTACAGTAGGAGACCCTGTCCTTCCTTGCAGACAGAGTCAATGTCACCGTTTCCTCCTGTCCTATAGCTGCCCTTTGCCCTCCACTGTTTACCTAGCTGGCCTCCAGATCCCTGTCTGGAGCGCTCAGATGATATCATGAGTGTGCAATGTTGGCTGCAGGCTAACACACAGAAAAGAAGAAAACAGGGGCATTGACTCAGCCCATAAACCTCATTGTGTTGGACATTGTTGTGTGTTCTTTGCCTAAGGTTGTCTTTCCTGGTCACCAAAGGTGGCTGCCAGGGCATTCTCAGGATGCCAAACCTAGGAAGCCCCAGTCACCTGCACACAAAGGCACAAGACCATAATAGTGTCTGCACAGAACCCCAGGCACACTCTTAAGTCACCTTTGATGACTCAGTGCTCAACACAGTGGACTGGAAAGTTGCTATTGCATTGCGATGCTTCTTTGTTTTGTCTTAATTTTAATTAGTTTATATTAATCATGCATCATAAGCTTCATAATGACATATTGTTTTTTTCTTTTCCTTTCTTTTTATTAATTTATTTTGTTGTGTGTGTGTGTGTGTTTGAGATTTATTTATTTATTTTATTTGTATGAGTGCACTGTTGCTGTCTTCTGACACACCAGAAGAGGGCATCGGATCCCATTACAGATGGTTGTGAGCCACCATGTGGTTGCTGGGAATTGAACTCAGGACCTACTGGAAAAGCAGCCAATGCACTTAACCACTGAGCCATCTCTCCAGACCCCTACTTTGGTAGAATTTGTTATGTCGTCAAGGCTGGCCTAGAGATTCCAACTCTCCTGCTTCAGTCTCCTGAGTACTGTTATATGATGCTGGGTTTGCACTGAGAGCTCTGTGCACGCGGGGCAGGTGCTCTGCACACGGAGATGCGTCCCAGGCCTGCTCCTGAATATTGTTTTTATTCTTTTATTTCATGTGTATGGGTGTTTTGCCGGCATATATGTCTATGAACTATGTACATGTCAGGTGCCCTCAGAGACCAGAAAAGGGCCTTAGATCCCCAGGAACTGGAGTTACAGACAGCTGTGAGCTGCCATGTTGGTTCTGGGAACTGAGCTCTGTCTCCTGGAAGAGCAGCCAGTGCTTTTTTTTTTTTTAAAGATGTATTTATTTATTATGTATGTAAGTACACTGTAGCTGTTTTTAGACACACCAGAAGAGGGCATCCGATCTCATTACGGATGGTTGTGAGCCACCATGTGGGTGCTGGGATTTGAACTCAGGACCTTCAGAAGAGCAGTCAGTGCTCTTAACCACCAAGCCATCTCTCCAACCCCCCAACTACTTTTTTTATAAATTCATGTATTAGTTTGTTCGCGTGGGAGGGAGGCACACCCATGTCACAGTGCACATGTGAAGGTCAAAGGCCGTTGTTTTTAGACAAGGACTCACTATGGAGCCCCGGAGGGCCTGCAGTTCCCTATGGAGACCAGACTGGCATCAAGCCACAGACATCTGCCTTCCTCTTTTAGAATTAGAAGTTGCCCAGCTGAGAGGACGACTTTTGGAGGCCATGTAGGTCTTGGGGATAGAACTCAGGTCATAAGGATTGAGCCATTTTGAGAATCTGTTTCTCTCCTGGCAATTTTCAACTCATAATTGGTTGAATTCCAGACCCTGGAACCCAGGATCCCACCTGCCAATTGTATTTGTAGACATCCATGCTTCCGCACAGCCTTGTAGGATAAATAACCTTATTCCGGTTCACAAACGGGATAACTGAGGCTGGGGGACACAGGGGAGCGGGAAGCCGGTCCCAAGGGAAGCCAGCTTGGAAATAGCAGAAGGGGCAGGACGGAGCAGGAGCTTCTCGGTGTCACCCCATTCCTGCTTGATAACCTGTTGAGGCTCCTCTCTGATTCCTCTCTCCTCAGGGGAGCCAGGCACCATGACTGTGACCTGGACCACGTGGGCTCCAGCCCGGTCTGAGGTGCAGTTCGGCTCGCAGCTGTCTGGTCCTCTCCCATTCCGTGCCCACGGCACCGCCAGTGCCTTCGTGGACGGAGGAGTTCTGCGGCGCAAACTCTACATCCACCGCGTGACGCTGCGGAAGCTGCTGCCGGGGTCCCAGTACGGTGAGAGAACCGGGAGTGGGCATGGGGGAGGAATGTTCTAGAAGCTATTGAGACCTGTGGCTGAGGCTGGGCTGGTGGCGCATCTGTGTGGGACAAGGGATAGGAGACCCATGACTGGGGTCAATGACACAGGCCTGTGATCCCAGCACTTGGGAGGAGGCAGGACGATTCGAAATTCTAGGTCATCCTGGGCTACATAGAAAGTCAGGGATTAGCCTGGGTTACATGAGATGTCGATGATGATGATGATGATGATGACGACAACGACAATGACGCCAACGACGATGGCGCCCCTTATGTTTCCTCCCTCTCCAGCGGCCTGAGTGTAGGGCCTTGTGGGAAGGTCATGGTCCCTGCCTCCCCATCTGACAGAGGTCTGTTTTTTTTCTTCCCTCAGTTTACCGTTGTGGCAGCTCTCAGGGCTGGAGCCGGCGGTTTCGCTTCACGGCCTTGAAGAATGGGGTCCACTGGAGCCCCCGCCTGGCTGTGTTTGGGGACATGGGGGCTGACAACCCAAAGGCCCTGCCCAGGCTACGGAGGGACACCCAGCAGGGCATGTTTGATGCAGTGCTGCATGTGGGTGAGGCACCGGCGAGGGTGCGCCTGGAGGCTGGCGGACTGGGTGCCCATCAGTACTAGGCTAGAATGCGCTAGGGCTGGAGTGGCTCTGAAGGGGCAGGGTTAGAGGCTGAGGGTGGGGGCCGAGGCCGAACCCAGATGTGAGGTTCCTATAGATTCCAGCACAGACTTTCTAGTTTTTATTATTGTTTTTAGAGGTGAGGCTCATTCCGAATACACAGGAATGTTTTAATAAATTAAGATGAGTGGGCATGCTAACATGCGTCTGTAATCCCAGCAGTGGATATAGGCTGAGGCAGGAGAGTTGCCCAGAATTTAATGCCAGCCTGAACAGCTTTAAAACAAAACAGAACAACTGCGGCAGCAAAAACAACAACACCCAAGGGCTATGAGCATGGCTCAGTGATAGAGCCCCTGCCTAGAATCCCCCAGTGAGGGCTGGGGGCGTGGCTCAGAAGTGAGGCATCTTTGCCTAACATTCAGAGTTAGGCTCTGGGCTCAATCTCTAGCAATTAAAAAAAAAAAAAAAAAAAAAAAAGCCTAACAAAATCAGCATCAAACTAGACCTAGCTGTGTTGTTCTGGGAGCAAAGAAGATGTCAAGACAGGCTTCTGTGAGAGGGTCTGAGGTAGGGGTCAGGACCCACTAGGTCTTGATCCTAGAGGAAGCAGAGCCTGGCCTCACTCTCTCCCATCCCTACTACCCTTCAGGAGACTTTGCCTACAACATGGACCAGGACAATGCTCGCGTTGGGGACAGATTCATGAGGCTCATTGAACCTGTTGCTGCCAGCCTGCCATACATGACGTGCCCTGGGAATCATGAACAGCGCTAGTGAGTATGGAAGGCTGCAGGGGAGGGCGAAGGCCAGATTAGTGAAAACAATCAGGTTCTTGTTAGAGTCTCACTTAAGTCCCTCATGCTGCAGGGCCTCATCTGTGGTAGAAAATGAAGTGATAGTGTGTGGGCTGGGAGCCGGCTGTAACCTGAAAGTTGAGAAGTAGGAAAACGTGACTGCATCTTGGTCCTTACCCCTTGCTCTTTATATTTCCTTTTTTCCAGCAATTTCTCTAACTACAAGGCTCGCTTCAGCATGCCAGGGGACAATGAAGGCTTGTGGTACAGGTAACGTGGAGGGTTCTGGGGGACTGGACTGACTCCTCTGAAGGATGGATGATGTCAAGTCTTCTGACCTCTGACCTTTGCCCTTTGACCCCTGTAGCTGGGACCTGGGTCCTGCCCATATCATCTCGTTCTCCACTGAGGTCTACTTCTTCCTCCACTATGGCCGTCACCTGGTCGAGAAGCAGTTCCGTTGGCTGGAGAATGACCTCCAGGTAGGCCCAGGAGTGAGCCCCGCTCTGGTCTCTCAGCCCCTGTTGTCCCCTCACTCCAGTCTCTTTCTCTAGAAAGCCAATAAGAACCGGGTGGCCCGACCTTGGATCATCACGATGGGCCATCGGCCTATGTACTGTTCCAATGCGGACCTGGATGACTGCACGAGGCACGAAAGCAGGGTGAGGAGGCCCCTTTCCTGGGCGGCAGTGAGACTTGGTGGGAGGATGCGCCCAGGCTTCTCCTCACCTCCCGCTCATCCCACTAGGTCCGCAAAGGCCTCCACGGCAAGTTGTTTGGGCTAGAGGACCTTTTCCATAAATACGGTGAGTGACGCTGAGGGGTCCCCCGGCCCCCCTCTCTCCACCCAGGCGTCTGGCTCATCTCTCTTTCTGCCTTAGGTGTGGATCTGGAGTTCTGGGCTCATGAACACTCCTACGAACGACTATGGCCAATTTACAACTACCAGGTGAGGTCGAGGAGGATGCGAGGCCAAGTGGCTGATGTGCATGCGCGTGTGGCCAGCCCCTCCCCAGGCCCACAGCTACTCTGCCTTTTCTTGTAGGTATTTAATGGCAGCTTGGAGAGGCCCTACACCAACCCTCGAGGCCCTGTTCACATCATTACAGGATCTGCGGTGAGCAGGCGGGAAGGCACTAGTCCAGGTGTGCAGGGCATGATGGTGGCAACCGCCATTGCATGCTGAGCTGGAAGACGGGGTGTTGCTGATGACGTGTCCGTCAGACAGAGGGGCACCAAGGCTAGGTTAGGAAACATGATGGGAGAATAAGAGTGGTTGGAAGCCCCGTGTGGTGGTACATGCCAGTAACTCCAGCCAGAGAACTGCCCTGAGTTCAAGGCCACATCATGAATTCTGGTCTGGGCCAGCCTGGGCTACAGTGTGAGACCTTATCTCAAAAAACTAAACAGGACCAGAAAGATGTCTCAGTGACTGTACTCGGTGCCATGCCTGATGACCTGAATTCAATTCCCAGGACTCAAATGTGGAAAGAATCACACACACACACACAAACACACTCTGAATGGAATAAATAATCATAATCATAAATCTAAAACAAGTGCTCTTGGCAGGAGGGTCAGAAGTTCAGGATCATCCTTGGCTACATGGCAAATTTGAGACTACACCATGGGGCTTGCATGAGACCCAGGACAAACAAGGAGCTGGAGAGAGGCTCTGTGGTTAAGAGTGCTTGCTGCTCTGTAGAAGACCAGGGTTCGATTCCCAGCACTGATTTCAGGCAGTTGTGAGCTGACTAAGGCATACACATATGAGAGAGACAGAGACAGAAAGAGACTGGGAGACAGAGAGATATAGACAGAGAGAGACGGGGAGACAGAGAGACAGGGAGACAGACAGAGAGAGAGAGACAGATATAGGCAGGCGGCAAGCAAAAAAACAATTGTGTTTGGGGGTTCATTCACTGTAAAGTTTTCTTCTTTCTCATAACCCATGTAGCCCGAGCTAGCCTCAACCCCTCACTGTCTCACCCTCCCAAGTCCTAGCATGACAGACGTGTACCCAGCTTGCCTAGCTGGGGATACTTTTGTAAGTTGACTTTTTTTTGTTTTTTTTGAGACAGACAGGGTCTCACTATGTTGCCCTGGCGGGCCTGGAACTCACTCTGTAGACCAGGCTGGCCTCAAACAAAGAGATCCACCTGCCTCTGCCTCCCCAGTGCTGGGATTAAAGGCCTGCACCACTAGGCCCAGCCTCTGATTCTTATGAATAATTAAAACTACAGCTAAAAGCATCCAGATCAAAACCAGAGCAACACCGAGGGCAGCTGTGGGGCAGCCGCGGCCACACCCTTCTCTGTCCTGCTCTGTCTCATGTCCCTTAAAAATGTTTTATATCAATGTATTTACTGCCATAGCGCGCACACACACACATATACACAAACACACATATCTCACAGCATATGATTGATACACACACACACACACACACACATATCTCACAGCATATGATTGATACACACACACATATACACACACACACATATCTCACAGCATATGATTAATACACACACACATATCTCACAGCATATGATCAGTACACACACACACACACACACACACACACAAAACGCAGTTGGAAGACAGTTTAGTTTGCAGGAATCAGTTCTTTCCTTCTGCCATGTAGTCTGGACTCGGGATCCTTAGACTTGGTGAGAAATATCTTTATCCACAAAGGCACCGCACCACCCCATACTTCTTAAACCCTTTGTATGACCTTTAAGATTGTTCTCTACACACAAAGGAGCAATTGTCTAGACAGAGACATTATTGAATCATCCACTTAATAAAAATGGCTTAGTCACCCTTCACAGCCCACCAGGTTTTAACATTGGCCCTCCTCAGCGACACTTGGAAAACTTTCATTTTATTTGATCAGTTTTGCTATTATTTTTGCTTTGGGTTTTCCTGAGGCCCACTGAGCAACACTGAGGCAAAGTGTTGCTCTGTAGCCAAGGCTGACCTCAAGTTCACCAGGATGGGGATAATCCCACCTGTGCCAGTAAATTACTCCTCCTAATGCAGGCTGGAAATCGGGACTTTTTTCTAACATGCCTCATTTCTCTGCATTTCCTGCTTGTTACCCTGTCTACCCTCGGCACTGGTTCCCATTTAATTCACTAACTAATCCCAAGACCAGCTCACGTAGTCTAGACTGGTCTCAGACTTGATGTCTAGGTACTATATAGTTCAAATTGACCTTGAGCTTCTTAATTAAATTTTATTTATCATGTTATTTTATGTGTATGGGTGTTTTGCCTGCATGTGTGTATGCATGCCATGAGCATACAGTCCCTGAGGGGTTTCAGAACAGGGTGTCAGATCCTCGAAAACTGGAGTTACAGACTGCTGTGAGCTGCCATGTGTGCGTGCGTGCGTGCGTGCGTGCGTGCATGTGTGTGCGTGTGTGTGTGCGTGTGCGTGTGTTTGTGTGCGCGCGTGCGTGCGTGTGTGCATGCGTGTGTGTGTGTCTGTGTGTGCATGTGTGTGTGTGTGTGTGTGTGTGTTATCCTCTGCAAGAGCAGCCATGCTCTTAACCACCAAGCCCCTGACCTTGAACTTCTGATCCTCCTGCCTCCACCTCTGAGGTGCTGCCATTGCAAGGCACGCACCACCATGCTGGTTCTGTGCTGTGCTGGGGTTGAACTTAGGACGTTGTGCACACAGGGCAAGCATTTCATCAGCGGAGCTACAACCCCAGCCCAGGTCTGGGTTTTGGTTTGTTGGGTTTTTCTGTCTCTGCTTTTTCATTTACTTGTTCGCTTTATATGGTGGTGCATGTGTCCTGGGGTTCACAGGTGGAAATCAGAGGCCACCATGCTAGAGTGGTTCTCTGCTTTCATCAGGAGGCTTCTGGGGACCAAACTCAGGTTGTCAGGCTTGGACGTGAGTACCTTTATCTGCTGAGCCGTCTTGTCAGTTCCCAGTTTACTCTCAAGGCAGGGTCTCACTCTGTAATACAGGCTGGTCAGGACCTGGCTATGTAGACCAGGCTGACCTTGAACTTGGTGATCCTCCCGTAACAACCTCCCAACTGCTGGGATTGTCTGTTTTCTAGCCAAGTTGTAACTGACATTTTCTTGGAGGCCACAGGGGCCTGGCCTGAAATGTATGGTTTGTTTGTTTGTTTGTTTGTTTGTTGTTTTCTGTGTGTCCCACACTTGTCTGACTGTCTGTCTTCCACAGGGCTGTGAAGAGCTGCTGACTCCCTTTGTCAGGAGACCCAGACCGTGGAGTGCTGTGCGCGTGAAGGAGTATGGCTACACTCGGATGCACATCCTTAACGGCACCCACGTGCACATCCAGCAGGTGTCAGATGACCAGGTCTGCCGGGGCTGTCTGGGTCACAAACTGCACAGCTTAGTTCAGGGCATGTGGGACTCAAAAGGAGATCATGCAGGTCACGGGAGTGTGACCTTTAATCCCAGAACTTGAGAGGCAGAGGCAGGCAGATCTGTGAGTTAAAGGCCAACCTGGTCTACAAAGCAAGTTCCGTGAGAGCCAGGACTACACAGAGAAACCCTGTTTTAGAAACAACAAAACAAATCAATAAACTGGGTGTGGTGGTGCGTAGCTAAAATCCCATAGCTTGAGAAACTGAGGCAGAGGAACTGGGGTCAGAGTTTAGAGGTAGAGCCCCTGCCTGGAATCCCCCAGTGAGGGGCTGGGGTGTGGCTCAGTGGTAGAGCCCCTGCCTGGAATCCCCCAGTGAGGGGCTGGGAGTGTGCCTAACATGTGCGAGGCCCTAGGTTCAATCCCTAGGTCTGAAAAAGAACAACACAACACAGGAAATAAAGAGTCAGGAGGTTGAGGCTGTAGGGCCTGCACTTCAAGGCCAGCTGGGTTACAAAGGGTGACCATGAGCTCAAAAGAGAAAAAAAAAAATGCACAAAAAAAATTGGAAGCCTGGGTTCAAATCCTGCCTGTGCTTGCTACCAGCCTCTTTGTTCTTCTGTTTTCATATCTGTGAAATGGGGTCTACCATGGCTACACAGGGTGACGTGGTCACATAATAACAGCCATAAAAGGCAGAGAACAGCACCTGGCAGTGGGACGTAAGATAAGTGTTTGTCACTTTGAAGCAGGAGAAAGATCAGGTAGCTCATGGGAGTGAGGCAGATGCATGTACCGTGGACTGAAGCATAACAGTACAGTTTGTGTGTGTGTATGTGCATGTGCATGTGTGTGCATGTGCATGTACATGTGTGTGCATGTGTATGTGCGTGCACCTGTGTGTGGGGCATGTGTGCATATACATGTATGTGTGCGTGTGCATGTGTATACGTATGTACATGTGTGTGCATGTGCATGTGTATGTGTATGCACATGTGTGTATGGGTATGTGTGTGTGCATGTACATGTGTATGTGCATCCATGCACATGGAGGACAGAAGAGGGCGGTCAGTTAACTTCCTCTATCACTCGCTGAACATGAGGCTAAGCTGGCAGTCAGCAAACCCCACTGTCCTGTCCCCGCTTCCCTTGGAGACTACATTACAGAAACAAACAGGAAATCAGGCTTTTCATTCGAGTGCTGAGACCCCAAATCCAAACTTCCTGATGACAATGGAGCAAATGCTCCTGACCCTTGAGACATCTCTCTAATCCCACGCTTGGCTTTTATGTGGTGCGGGGATCTGAACTCAGGTCCTCCAGCTCCCCCCTGTGCTTAACTATTATTATTATTATTATTATTATTATTATTACTATTACTACTACTACTACTACTACCACTACTACAGCAAGCTAGGTGTGGTAGTATACTTGCAAGGCAGGAGAATTGGAATATAAATTCAAGACCAGCCTGGGCTTCACAGCTAGACATTGTCTCAAAAAGAAAAGAACAAAAGAGCAAGATAAAATGAGTTTAGTGAGGACTGCTGTGCTCCAGGCATGCGTCTGGGTTGCCTTGTGCTGTGTCGTCAGTTTACCCTCAGTGTGACCCCCACAGGGACAGGTTTCTTTCTGTTTCATAGACGAAGGACTCTAAGCTCAGAGGGGGAAATGGCTTTCCCAGGGTCACATGGGCTCCAGGCTCCAGACAGCAGCAGAGCTGTAACTCTCGGCCCATGCAGTCACGTTTCTGAGCAGCGCGTGCGCAAGCGTGCTCGCAGGCTTCTGTTACCTCGTCTCTGTGGTCACAGTGGCCCCAAAGCTAGCTTACTGTTCCTCTGCTCTAGGCAACAAGGCAGCTGGCCAAAGGCCGTGTGCATAAGGCGAGACAGATAATGAGTACACTGGAGTGCAGGCTCCCGACCACATACATGTTCCAGACGAGGTAGTGTGCGGCTCCATGCATAGGGCGATTGCCTATCAAACATGATGTTCCGGGTTGGATCCTCAGCACCGCATAAATGGTGGCTCACACCCGTAAGCCCAATGCCTAAGAGAGTAGAGGGGAAAGTCACCTGGGGTGTATACTGCATTCAAGGGCAGCCACAGTACATGAAACTGTCTCAAAACTGCCTAAACCAGCCAGCCAACCAGCCAACCAGCCAACCAACCAACCAACCAACCAAACAAACAAACAAACAGCCATCCCTTAGAAAAGGCAGGTTACAGGGGCTGGAGAGATGGCTCAGCAGTTAAGAGCACTGGCTGCTCTTCCAGAGGTCCCGAGTTCAATTCCCAGCAACCACATGATGCTTCATAACCATCTATAGTGACATTTGGTGCTCTCTTCTGATCTGCAGGCATGCATACAGGTGGAAGGCTGTATACATAATAAATAAATAAACGTTGTATGAGAGAGAGAGAGGGAGGGAGGGAGGGAGGGAGTGAGAGAGAGAGAGAGAGAGAGAGAGA
>NC_034590.1:1601438-1608770 GCF_900095145.1 Mus pahari | reverse complement strand
GACGCGCTCCTCGGCCGCGCTCGTGAGAGAGAGAGAGGGAGGGAGGGAGGGAGGGAGGGAGGGAGAGAGAGAGAGAGAGAGAGAGAGAGAAGGCAGGTTACCACCATCTCAGGTGGGAGATCAAGATGCATTCTCTTACAAAGCCCAGGTTGATCCCTAAGTGCTGGCACTACAGGTGTGTACCTGTACTGCACACACCACGACTCCCGCCTTTGTCTCAGCTTTTCTTCTCTCTCTCTCTCTCTCTCTCTCTCTCTCTCCTTTTCTTTTTTTTTCCTTTTTTTTTTTAAAGATTTTATTTATTTATTATATGTAAGAACACTGTAGCTGTCTTCAGACACACCAGAAGAGGGAGTCAGATCTTGTTACGGATGGTTGTGAGCCACCATATGGTTGCTGGGATTTGAACTCTGTACCTTTGGACGAGCAGTTGGGTGCTCTTACCCGCTGAGCCATCTCACCAGCCCCTCTCTCTCCTTTTCTTTTTTGGGGGTGGTGGTCTGAGACAGGGTCTCTCTGTGTAGCCCTGGCTATCCTGGACACAGGGCCCTCAACTGGACTTTTCAAATGAGGAGAGCCGAGGTCCTGAGAGATGTAGGAACTCTTCCAAGGTCATCCACCCTCAGAGGCAGCCATGGGATGTGAGTCGGGCCAGCGGGCCCCACAGGCCAGGCATTCCTTTCTCACTGCCTCCCATTTCTGACCTTCACAGGACGGGAAGATTGTGGATGACGTCTGGGTGGTTAGACCTTTGCTTGGCCGGATGATGTACCACTGAGACCAGGGTGCGTCTCATGAAGACACTTCGTTGCTGTGACCAGGCAGTACCTTGGCCTGGGGAGGAAGTCAGGGCAGGACCCACTCCCTCACCATCCAGAAGCCTGAGGGCACAGCCTTGACAGAGGCCAGACAGTTCTTGCCTCCTGGAGAGGTGGGAGCCTGGGCTGGCTGGAGAGGGAGGGCAGGTATGTGGGCACCAGCAGGACTGACTGCCAGCATAGCCCCGCCCTTCTGAATCACTCTGACAGGGCCAGGGACTCAAGGGCCTCAGAATAAAGAGGCTTGCAGCTGTGGCTCCCTGGACGCACACTTCCACTTGGTCCATCTGTCCCTTTGACCTCTCCTAAAGGGTGTCCTGTGCTGGGATCAGCAAGGTGGGCACAGCCCTCACGACGGGACCTGCCAGCAGGTTACTCCTAGCTCTTTCTGCCTTTGCATCTCGTCCCTTGCCTGGCTTCTGTGCTGGTAGCCAACGATGTGCCATTTAGTGTCCCTTGTGCCTCCATTTCCCAGCCAGCACCATCTTCTCCAGGAGGAGAGGATAGAGCCACACTGTCACCTCCCCCAAGGCGAAGCTGGCAGGCCTCAGGGGCACAGACACACTACGTTCTTCCCTCGCGGTCCCTGTCTTTTTCTTCTTCCTTTTACGTGTCCTACCACTATTTGCCGAGCGTCTGTTATGTGCTGGGGCTGGAAGGAGACAGACTTCTCCCCTTGTAGTATGGGCACCGAGTCAGGGATCTAACAGCAGCATCCTTACAAGGGATAAGAGCTCAGGGACAAAGAAGGAAGGGGGACCGTGGCAGTTTGCAGGAGACAGATGACACGTGGGTTAAAGTTGAGGAGAGAGGACACAGGGTGACACAGGAAGGGTGTCCCAGAGCTCGGCCAGAGCAAAGGCCCTGAGGCAGAGCTGCGCTTTCCCCATTGGCTGAGGAGGCTGCTGTGGCTGTCACAGAAAAACAAGGAGGGAGAAAGGGAAGAGGAAAGAGCAGAGGAAAGGTTTCCGTGGAGCCTCCTGGGCCACTGTGAGGACTTCGGATGGAGCCAGGTGATGGTGAAGGCTGCCCCCCAGAAGATCCCTGGCTCTGTGGGTCACCTCACAGCTGACTCCCCAGCTCTTCCATTGGGCTGAGTAGTGCATTGTTCAGCCTCCTCAGGTCTAAGTCGCACCTGCCTGTGCCTAAAGCCAAGGCTCATGGACTTCATGGAAGCTTCTAGAACACATCGAGTGCAAAGCCAATTCACACACTGACCTTTCTGACTTCACTCTCTGCAGGTCCCCCAGGTTGGAAGCCCCCTGTCTCCTCTACTATAGACAGGTCCTCATGTGGTCCAGGTTAGCCTTCAACCCCTTGTGTATCTGAGGATGTCCTTGAACTTCTCATCCTCTTGCCTTCATCTCCCAGTTGGTTAGGATTCCAGGTGTGCACTCCCAAGCCCGGCGCAGGGTTAACATCTTTTATACCTGTTTCCTTCCTATTCCCTGATGTTTGAGTCCAGGTCTCTGGGGCTCCATATACTACAGCCCCAATGCCCTCACTGTCTGCCTTGTTTACCAGTCATTGTGTCCTTCCTGGGCTCAGGACTCTGACAGTGACCAGTGGCATTTTGTCTCCACTTGAGTCTATGACTCCAGCTGATTCTACTGAAGTCCCCAGCGTCTCCTCTCCCCAGCCCTGCACATTCTAGGTCATTGCTACTGTGGGATGGGTGTCTCTCCGTCTCCTATTAGATGCTAAGGAGGACACGGACCAAAGTGGCCCAGCACCACAAAGGCCCTAGGAAGGCTATCACATGCCGAGCTCTAACTTGGCCATGTCAGGGACAGCGATGAATCAGAAAGAGAAACCAGGTCACCCAACCCAAATGATGCATAAGGAGAGAATGCTGACCGGCGAAGGCAGGTTGCGGAGGGCCAACTCAAGGCTGTGGAGCCACAGAACTGCTGAGGTACCACAGGATGCCACTGTGTAAGCTGTGGATCTGCCTGGCAGGGAGAGCCCACAGAGGGAGGGCAAAGGCCTGCAGGCAGGCAGCGCAAGGGGGCCGAGCCCAGCTTTGCCACTTCCTGGGTGATGCCTGCAGGCCATGGTCCTCTGTGAACCTCTGTTTCTTCATCTGTATGTAGAGGAGGAGCGTGTGGGAGACAGCCTTGAATGGCACTAAAAGCTTATCACCAACCTGTATTTTCTCTTCTCCTCCTCTCCCCCCTCCCATCTTGTTTTCCTTCCCCCTTTCAACTCCCTATCTGATTTCTTCTATACCCAATCACTGACAAACACTCCAATTTCCTTTTTTTTTTTTTTTTTTTGTCATGACAAATGACATATTTCTTCCCTTCCCCACAGTCTGGCCTTGATCTAGTGATCTTCTCCCCCCACCCCCACCCCCAGCCTCTCCTGGGATGGAATTATAGGCATGCGTCATTATTCCTGGCTGTACCTTTTTATTTATTTTTATTTTATGTGTATGAGTGTTTTTCTCATATGTGTATTTGTGTTCTATGAGCATGCCTGGTGCCCATGGAGGTTAAGAAAGGGCATCAGATTCCTCCCTGAGCCTGAAGTTACAGACAGCTGTGAGCCACCCTGTGGGTGCTGGGAACTGAACCTGGGTCCTCTGCAAGAGTGGTTAGTGCTCTTAACTGTTGAGCCATCTCTCTAGCCTGCTAGCTGTCCTTTTATTTATTTTTATTTTTTATTATTTCAGTTTGCTGATACAGGGTCTCGCTGTGTATCTCAATCCCAATCAAATGCTGGCATGACGTGCATCACATCACCATACCCCTCTCAGAACACATACATACTTACCATGTAGACGTATGTTTATCTGTTCTATGACAACTTTACAATTGGAACTCCAGGAACCACAGGGACTTCTTGGATTCTGTTGCTTCCCCAGCCCAGGGCACTGGTCCATAGTTAGGGGCCCAGTGCATATGGCTGTGTAGCTGAAGAAGGGAAGCAGAGGGACACTTCCATGTTTAGCCCAGCCCGCCGCCATTCCAGAGCCTCACACAGAACAGTGGGGCCTCTTCTCCAGGTGACTCAGAAAGGCCAGCCCCGGGAGCAACAGCCTGGCGAGAGGGAGACCCACACCCAGGAGGCCATGCTGCCGTATCTGGTCCATGTGCACTGCATGGGAGACCCTGAGGTTTTGGAAGGAATCGCTGAGCACGGAAATGTCATCGTGGGCCTCAGGAGAGTTTGTGACCTGTTTTTCCTGACACAAACATGGCCGCATTACCATCTCTATTGTGCTTTCTTTTCATTTTTAAAAATAAGCTTTAACATGGGAAATGGTTCTAGCAGAAAACTGGAAAGATAAAAGAGTTCCCACAGGAACCTCACGCCTGGCTTTCTTTTATGATTAAAATCTCATATGATAGTACATTTGTTTGTGGTTTCATTGTTTGGTGGTTTGGGGGCCTCTTTGAAAAGGTTTGTTTTTATCTTCTGTGTATGAGTGTTTGGCCTGCATGTATGTCTGTGTACTACATACAAACAGATCCCCTGGAACGTGGGTTATAGACAGTTAAAGTGCCACGTGGGTGCTGGGACTTGAACCTAGGTTCTCTGGAGCTGCAGCCACTAAGCCAAGTCCTCAGTGCTGGGTTGCTGTTTGGTTTCTCCTTATCTCTGTGATGAACCTCATGGGGATTTCTATGGCGGTTGCACTGATTCTGTAGACTCCTTTTTGTAATGTATCCATTTCCCCAGCATCAATGGCGCCAGTCCGTGAACATGGATGTCCCTGCAGCTCCTCACCCCTCCCTCCTTTTCCTCTTTTGTGTCTTTAAAGGTTTCTTTGTAGATAATTTTCACAGATATATTCCTGGATTTTTTTTTTCCTGGAGGCCATTGTGAATAGGATTGTTTTCCTGATTTCTTTGTCGAAAATGTTCATTATTAGGGCTGGAGAGATGGAACAGAGGACCCGAGTTCAAGTCCCAGAACTCACATGGTGGCTCACTACCTCCTGTAACTCAAGCTTTGGGGCTTACAGTGCCCTCTGCTGGCCTCCAGAGACTCCTGCACATAAACGCACACATATACTTTTTTTATTTTTATTTTTTAAAGATTTATTTATTATTGTATCTAAGTACACTGTAGCTGCCTTCAGACACACCAGAAGAGGGCACCAGTTCCCATTACAGATGGTTGTGAGCCACCATGTGGTTGCTGGGATTTGAACTCAGGACCTCTGGAAGAGCAGTCAGTGCTCTTAACCACACTGAGCCATGTCTCCAGCCCATGCATACACTTATTAGACTGTTTGCTTTTAAAGCAGGGCAGCTAATTACAGATTAGTAAACGACGAAAGATATGGCTATGAATGTGTCTCTGTGCGTAAGTACCGTTAACCACCGAGCCTGCTCTCCAGCACCCTCCCTCTCCCTCTCTCAGTACCCCCGCCCCCATGCCCACGCTCCTTTAGATTTTCTTTATTTTTATGTTTACCTGTGTGAGTGAGTGCCAACTGTGTGAGCAGGTACCAGAGGAGGTCAGAACAGGACGTCAGATTCCTCAGAGCAGGAGGGAGTTACAGGTAATTGCGAGCAGCTAGACATAGGTGCTGGGAACCCAACTGGAGTCCCCTATAAGACCAGTGTGTGCTCACAGCCGCCGGGCGGCCTCTCCAGCCCCCACGCAGGCCATTCTTACCCAGAAGCAGTGTTGGTATCTCCTACCCCAAGAGTAATAAGCCGCAGCTGACAAACCACCATCCGTTATAGCAGCGTCGCACAGTCGACGTCGCTTGGACCTCCTTCCCTGCAAGGCTGTGGCATAACGAGGTGAGGGCACGATCCCTGTGCCTCCACTTTTTGCCTGCTGGGATTACACACAGGTGGCCCTGTGCCCTTGCTTGTGAGAGAATCTTTCTATCGCTCAGATTCCCCTGCAGCAACCCCCCCCCCATCAGCTTCTAGCATCACCTAATCTATGTGGTCCGTGTAGATTAGTAGATTAGATTTGCCTTTCCGACAATACTAGGAATGGAGCTATGCAGTACAGACCTTTAGAAAATGGCTTCTTTCAACCAGCGCAGTCTACTTGCTCACAGGTCAGGCAGAGTACCAGCCCCTTCCTCGCTGAGGGACTCTAGGCAGAGGCCCTACCATTGGGCCACACCCCTAGACCCTCACTGGGGGATTCTAGGCAGGGGCTCTACCCATCCTCAGTCCCCTCACTGACAGACTCCAGGCAAACACCCTCCAAATAAATTGCATTTTCCTTTCTATATGCTCTTTTTATGCCCCATGTGGGATTATTTTATAGCACAGAACTTTCTAGTCCTCATCATTTTATTTTATGCTTTTAAATTTTATTTATGTTATTTTTCCGAGGGTCTGGGAGGGAACCAGAAGTGGTTAGAAGTTTAGACCTTTGAAATCAGACTGCCTAGCCTACGCTGCCTACGTGATTTGGGGATTGCTTACATTTTCACACCCTTTGAATGGGAATACCAATAGTGCATACATATGGATTTTTGTGAGGACTTCAGTGATAACAACCCCCAAATCAGGAATAACTTTGTCTTGCAAGCCACCATTTAGCAGTTCTCCATGACAGACTGCAGCAAGACAAGCCAACCTTCCCAGGCTCAGACAGCTTCTGCTGACACCAAAAGCACTTTTTTTTTTTATTTTTTTCGAGACAGGGTTTCTCTGTGCAGCCCTAGCTGTCCTGGAACTCACTCTGTAGATCAGGCTGGCCTTGAACTCAGAAATCTGCCTGCCTCTGCCTCCCGAGAAAAGCACCCTTTCTTAAGGGCCAAGAAATAAAACACAAAATTTTCCTAGAGTCTGATTGTTACCCAGGCCCTGAAGTTCGCTGTTCTAACACTAGGTGGCGACCTAAGCCCTGGTTTGTACCACTTGGGGAGTAAGTGAACAGGAAAGGGGGAGGTGTTCTTGGGAGGGGGTGCAGTCATTTGTAGCTCTCCACAGCCCCATAAATAACCCCTAATAAACGCGCGTGAGTCATTCCATTGGCTGCTGGCACGCACCATCCCTGCGTGGAGACAGATGTTAATTTTACATCTTCCTGGAAGAACCCTACTGCAAAATTTAAGGGGGAGTGTATGTTACATGGCCTGCCGCATAGCATACTCTGTCAATGTTGGCATTATCATTATTCAATGTGATTGGCTCACAGCGAGTGCTCAGTGTATATATTTATTGAGCCAGTGTGAGCATAGGTTTTGAAGTCAGACCTCGGTTTAAAATCTATTAAGGGGGCTGGGGAGATAGCTCAGCGGGTAAAGGCGCTTGCTGCTAAGCTCAATGGCCTGGATCCGATCCTGGGAATCACACAGAGGAAAGAGAGAACATTTTCTTTGTCCTCCTTGCTCTGGTACAGGGTCATACACAGGCAAAACAAACAAATATAAAGAAAAAGGAAGGGCTGGTGAGATGGCTCAGTGGGTAAGAGCACCCGACTGCTCTTCCAAAGGTGCAGAGTTCAAGTCCCAGCAACCACATGGTGGCTCACAACCATCCTCAACAAGATCTGACTCCCTCTTCTGGAGTGTCTGAAGACAGCTACA
>NC_034590.1:1564980-1600543 GCF_900095145.1 Mus pahari | reverse complement strand
TTAGAGCTGGATCTCATGGAGGCATTTCCCCAACTGAAGCTCCTTTCTCTGTGATAACTCCAGCTGTGTCAAGTTGACACAAAGCTATCCAGTACAGTACATAAGAGCACTTGCTGCTTTTTCAGGGGCCCTCTTCTAGCCTCTGAGGACACACACACACACACAGACACACACACACTACACAGAGGAATGGGGGGATATTTCTTTAAACTTACTTATTTTTCTGGGGTACGGGGTAGGGAATAATTTTTCTTTTTTTCTTTTTTCTTTTTTTTGGTTTTTTGAGACAGGGTTTCTCTGTATAGCCCTGACCTGGAACTCACTTTGTAGACCAGGCTGGCCTCCAACTCTCAGAAATCCATCTGCTTCTGCCTCCCAAATGGATTAAAGGTATGCTGTGCCACCACGCCCAGCTTTTTCTTTTTTTCTTTTTTTTTTTTTAAAGTTATACTAGTCAGACTATTATTCTTCCAGGCATGGTAAAGTGACACGTGACTGTAATCCCAGTGCTAAATGACTCTTAGTGCATCAGAGGCCCTGAGTTCAACTGGAAATAAGATGAAGAGAGAGATGGGGATGGTGGGAAGAAGGCAAGCAGAGACCTGAACCGCAGCCCTTCATTCATTCACGGCTTGCACATGTTAACAGAATGCCTGCTGTGTGCCTGGCAGGGTGGCACAGGTGGCACAGGTGGCACAGGTGGCAGCATTTAAGTGAATCTTTGGAGGGTGGAATTACCCTTTAGTCAGCCATCCCTTTTATAAATATGTCCTGAGCACTTACATACCAACAATATCAAGGCCCTGGCCATGAGCAAAAGCAAGAGTTCAAGGTCAGCCTGGGCTACTCAGGAAACCAGAACCAGCCAGCCAAACACAAAACCACAGGCGGCAAAGGAAAGGAAGCTGTGCCAGAAGCTGGCAAAGGATTTAGTAGCACAAGGTAGGACGGACGGTTTGTCTCTTAGAGAACAAACTGTTTGAGAAAACCCCAAAGGAATGCTGGGAGTCAGGAGGATGCTTAAAGAAGAGAATCTCCCAGACAGAAGAAAAAGCCAGTGAAAAGAACCAGAGAAAGCCTGTTTGGGAAAACCTGTAACCTCAGTCTCCCAAGGGGCTCAGCTGGGGAAAGCATTTGCCTAGAATTCCCTAGGGCCGGGGACTTACCTAGTACTGCTTGCCTGTCATGTATAACCCTAAGTTCAGTGTCTGAGACCCAAATAAACACATAAACCCCTCAAAAACCTCGATGAGAAAGCATTTTTAAATTTTTCAGTAAGACCTAATGAACCCATAGGTGGAAGGGTGTATTCGTTTATGGGTTTTGTTTCCCCTGTGTTTTTTCCATTTTGATTAATTTTAAAACACTTCGTTACATTTATCCCTTTATTTTATGTCTATGGCTCTCTTGTGGAGGCTAGAGATCAACTCGTGGGTATCAGTTCTACCGCGTGGGTCCGGGAGATCAAACCTGTCCGTCGGCAGCAAGCGCCCTCTTTCCACTGATGCATCTCACACACTCGTGATTGACTTTTTCTGTTTTGGTTTCTCGAGAGCGATTGACTTAAAAAAACAAAACAAAACAAAACAAAACTTATTTAGAAGATTAAGATCAAGTAGTGTCAGATGTCCAGATTCGGACAGAGCTTCATTCAAAGCTTACTTGCTTCCAGCAGTCATAGTTTCTTTACCTGTAAAACAGGGTTGTGGTAACAGTTTATAGCAGAACTAGTCGCGTGCTAACAAAGGCATAGTAAGTGCTTAAGGACTGTTTCTGGCCTTTATGTTCTCGTATTCCACTTTCTCACTTTTTTGGGAGCCCGTGGGACTCTGCCACGCGAAGGCCGTTATTTCCCCTTTAAGAGGCGGAGTTGGCGGGGAGTCAACGTCCCCGCACCTTTTCCAAACCTCCCAATCTCTGCTCGTCATTCTCCTCCCAGCGGTCTCCGATTGGGCCACTCGCACCAATCAGCGGTTTCAGGGAACCCTGCCCGGCTCACCGCCCCGCCCCCGGACAGGCCCCGCCCATCGCCCGGTCAGCTCCGTTGCCATGGGGACCAGTGGGCGGCGAGGAGTAGGGGAGGCCCCGGATGTTCATTGGAGCTTCAACATGGCGGCGGCAGTAGCCGCGGCGGCGGCGGCGCGGGACCGCTGAGGGCGGTGCGCGGGCACGGAGTTCTGGGCCAGGCAGCTAGGCCGCGAGCGACCGCGGCGCCAAGCCGGTAGGTTAGGGGGTTACCGTGCAAGGGGCTTGTGGCTGGGGGCCGGTGGGTCTGGGCACGCGCCGTGGGAGAGCGGGGGTTCGGAAGGGGGCGGGGCCGGTGGGGTCAAAGTTCACTCTTGGAGGGGAGGGTCGCGTGGAGAAGGGTCGCGGGCCGCGGCGGAGGAAAAGGGGAGGGGACTGTCGCGACCAGAGGTTGGGCCGGCGGAGGGGGCGTGGCCGAGTTTGAAATTTGTGCAAAGTTTGAAATACTAAGTGGGGGCGCGTAGGAGGGGCGCGGAACGGGTCTCACCTAAGGGGGCGCTCCGAGTAACTAAGAGGAGGGTGTGTCTGCCGGGGCCGGAGGTCACCACCTCGAGAACTGGGCGGCCGCCCGCTTAAAGATTTAAAAGCCTCAACCGGAGGAGGAGGAGGCGGCGGCGCATGAGTTTTAGGTTTGGGGGTGTCTGAGACAGCGCGTAGGTAGAAGTTACGAAGAGAAAAATCTGACGGGTGTAGAAGTCCTGGGAGGGTCAGAAACTAAAAACTCAAGCGGGGCACGTGCGGTGGGGAGGGGGACCAGGGACATCTAAGAGCCTTCGAAAGTGTGTCCTGGTGGTGGAGTAGAAGGGGAGCCCCTTCCCACAGATGATGAAGGCACACACTGATAAAACACTGATGACGGACTGGCCTTCCCTCGCTGCGTTCAGGCTCTGCGCATGTACTCATTTAGCGCGCAGTACAGCATCTCTGGAGCCAGAGCTGTTATTAAGAAGCTAAGTGATTTGCCCCAGGTCAGCTAATGAAGTAAGGTGAGCAGCTGGGATTCCAGCTCCCGAGCTCTGTCCCAGGGTGCTTCTGTCGCCTGCCGCCTTTCACAAAATCTTGGTGCTGGTTAATGTTTAACGAGGAAGCTAGCGAGCGCACTGTGTATGCCTGGTCTTGTTTCATCCCTTATCTTGTGAGACGGGTGAGTTGGGTGTTAGAGAACGCCCGTTTTCCAGATAGAAAAAGTAACGCCAAGAAAGCTTTGTTAAGAGAAAGGAGCTTGGGTCTGCTACCTGCCACAGGGTCCACTTCCCAGGAGGTCTGTTCCTGGAAGCCACTCCCTGGGTGGGAACTGAGTGTCTGTTTAGCCTCCTTGGAAGGGTGTGACCTGGGAGGGGAGGTTCCACTGGGCCTATGGGAGTGGCATGCTGGTGGGTGGCCCAGAGTCCAGTGAGCCTCTGATTGGGTGGGTGTGACCTTAGGAACTCTCTTGTCCTGACACCACAAGCTCTCCCTGTGGTCTTCAGTGGCCCCCAACTGCTTTAGAGTTTGAGGCTTGGTCCTCCTTCCAGGGCTCTGAGCTCCTGTCAGCCATCTTTACACTTCGGTCACTCATGCTTCACCAGCCCTGGGCAGCTCTTGGCTTTGCTTACTTTCCCCTCCATGGGAGAGCCCATCCTGCCTTCTCCCGGTTCTTGAGGCCCTATGCACTCCTGCTGATTTCTGGGTGCTTCTGGAGCATCAGAGGGCTGCAGAGTGTCTGTGGGGGCCTCATCTACTGTAGCAAGGGGACAAGAGGCACACAGCCCTCCCTCGGGGCCTGCTTAGTCTTTCCCTTAGGAGCATGCTGAGACCAGCCCTCAGCCAGGGACACTGAGCCTAAATGGAGCCGAGACAGGGAGAGTGCCTGTATAGGCTGGGTCTGTCCTGAGGTTCCTGTCCCCGGAAAGTCCCTCAAGGAAGCTCTGAAAGATGAGTAGGAGGGACAGGAAGGGACACAAGGTCAAAAAGGGCATAGGTCCTGGCCTACTAGTGGTTCAACCTGGGAAGGGCCACTTAGAAGTGCCTCAGTCTCCTCCTGTGTAAAGTGGACCTAAGAGCAGTGCTGGCTGTGGAGGGCCTGGCCTGAAGCCTGGCATACAGCATGCACCGGGTAGCCTGGCATGCTGTGGAAGTGCTAGTCTCATCGCTACCTCCCAACTTTCCCCACAGCCATTCCCCCACCCCATCTGCCCCTGACTATGTCAGAGAGCTGGCATGCTGCCAGCACCAAATCTGTGAGGTCACCCAAATTCCCAGCCTTGTGGTGCCAGCTTGGCACAGATAAGGAGAGATGGGGGTTGTGCCATTGGAGACCCAGTTTCAGGCCCCTGCCTTGTCTTTGGGTCCTGAGCAAGTGTTTTTCTATTGACTGGTTTTGTTCTTTATGTGCTGTGGTGGGCTATCTGAGAAAAGCAGAGCTTTCAGTGTTAGCTGTCCCTGTCAGGCCACAGGAGCCCCGCCGGGATGCCATCCACCCAGCACATTACCCCTCCATCCTAGCCTCCCGAAGGAACTGGATCAGCAAAGCTGCCTTCACTACCTAGAGGACAGCAGGCTGACTGATGCCGGCTCCGCATCAGCACCACCTGACCCACCCATTCCACACATCCAGATCTGGCCTCTGTCCTTTGAATGCCCCTGTTTGGCTCACATCCGCTGCTGTCTCACCATGCACAGATACAGTGTCACCTGAACATGTCACCGTGTTCTGCACCCTTGGATGGTCACCTGTTCTCCATGCTGTTTAGTATTTCTATCTCATGATCGACCACATAGGAGTCATCACGTTTTGGTGGCCACACGGCCAGCTCCTTGCTGAGCTGTCACTGTGCTGTGATGAATATTCTAGACTGTTTCCTGTGGGCCATAGCCATAGTGTGTCTTGACTTACTCCTTGTGGTGGAGCTCACACTGGGCCTTGATGCTGGCACATTGCTCTCCTAGCAGTTGTGCCCAGCAGTGCGCAGAGGTGCTCTCATTGGCCCACCAGCTGTGACTGTTGTGCCCCTGGACTGCCCCCCTACGCCAGGCAGTGCACACCTGGGGAGATGGTTTTTGTGACTACTTTACCGTGATGCCCATCTAGCAGGCGTCAGGGCTTTGGCTGTTGCTCTCTAGGACATGTATAACATTGGCCACAGCCCTGACCACTGTCCCATGAGGAAGACCTTCCAGGGTAGCCATTTGAGAAAAGGCCTGACTTGGTAGGGGTGGGCCTGTTTACACTCTGCCTGAGTGGTTGTTGCATAGCTGACTAACAGAGCCTGTCAGATTTGTTCCCAGATGGTGACACCCAGGTAGGTCAGAGGAGGGGATTCAGGCAGTGGGGAGAGGGCTTTCTTGAGAAAGGGACATCTGATTGAGAAAAAATGACCCGGGCCTTCAAAGAGTGGGAAAATAAAGCAGGTGGTGGGTACTGAAGGTATAAAGGCCGGGAGCCGAGCACGTCACAGGGAGGGCGTGGGTGTCACTCACTGGTGTCCTTTATAAAGCTCGCTTAGCCTAGCTGGGGATGTAGCTCATTTTTTGGAATGCATGGGGAGGCCTGGGTTCCATCCTAGGATCACATAAAACCAGAATTGATGGTGCATGCCTAACCCAGGAGGTGGGATCAGAGGGACCAGAAGCATGAGATGCTGTCTCAAAACAATATCCTTCCACCCAAAGCCAAGACGGCCACACTGCCGTCAAAGAGGTGGATTGTCGGGAGGCAGCAGGCGCAGTGATGGAGGGAGGGCCTTGTGTGCATCCTTCCCCGTGTTAGCTCACATGGTCTTGCAACAGTCTTTAGTCATGAGAAAACAGACCCAGAGAGGGACTTGTCTAGGGTACCTAGCATACAAGTAACAGAGGGAGGCAGGGTTTGAACCCTGGCTTCAGGCTGTAAAATTACTGTTCCTCCTGACAGCCTTCAGTGACTTTAAAGTAGCTTTGGTTGGGCAGTGTTCATTTCCATCCCCATTTCACCCAGGTCCCTTTTCAGACAAGTTCTCTGGTGACCTGTTGGACATGAGGAGTGATGGCTGTTAAGTTCGTGTCCCCGCCAGTACTCCCGTGACCCTGCCCTTCCTTATACACCACTATGCACCGCTTCTCGGCCTGTGGCTTATGATGAGCTATGTTTCCTGGCCAGACGCCGGTCAGGGGTGTCCCCAGCAGCTGTTTCTTACATCTCCCTATCAGACTGGTGGCCACAGATGCCCCAGTAGGAAGCTGTCCCTTTCCAAGTCATGGCCAGGGAAATGGATTGCCCCCCCCCCTGCTTATCTAGGGCCGAAGCTTATTGTCTGCTGGTCAGCTTGGCTCACAGCAAAGTTTGGTGGGGGTGGGAGGTTCTGAGGAAGGTCAGAAGGGGAATTCCTCAGATCCCAAGGGAGCACACTATGACAGTAGGACAGAAGCCACAGCTCATTACAATCCGTCTCCTGGGACTGCTGGTGTCCTGCTCTTTCCCAGCAATCCAATGGACAATGGGGACTTCCCTGACTAATGTACAGTACTGGCATATCTCTTGGCCAGTTCCCCTTACTAGGAGCCTCCTCCCTGGTGAGATGGGGGTGGTGTCCCAGGCAGATGTGAGGGACAACTGCATGCAAAGTACTCCTTAGCTCAGGGCCTGACGAGTCCTCCATAACCTTGATGGCTTTCACAGGTGTGTCTCCTGGCGCCCTGACCCTGGCTTCCCTAAAGCATAGCTGCAGTACTCAGAGGAGCCCCCAGTCCCCCTCCATCTCCTGCATGGCCGTCAGGGCTGTATGCAAGGACCCTGAAGACCATCTGCCACTGACCTCATTTCTCTTCCTGCATCCTTATAGGAAGACACATTGTTCTGCGTGTGCATGGGTTACCTAGTCTCTACGAAGTCAGGAAGGAGAGTGGCCAGGATGCTGGTCACCTTCCCAGC
Source organism: Mus pahari (assembly GCF_900095145.1). NCBI lineage: Eukaryota > Metazoa > Chordata > Mammalia > Rodentia > Muridae > Mus > Mus pahari. Next base: position 1,593,630 of record NC_034590.1, on the reverse strand, counting down.
ACAGTCCATTGTCCCCAGGTCCAGAGACCCCCTTCTCACCACATTTTTTCCTGCAAGCACTCCCTTCCCTCCTGTTCCACTAAAGTGTGTCCTCCTAGCCCTCGCCCTGCTGTGAGACAGAGTGACCCTCCTGCGTGGCCGCCCAAGTGCAGGGACACACCTGGCTTGCAGTTTACACTGTGCTAAAGCTCTGGGCCACAACCGAGCGCATCCTTGAGTGTCCCGTGGCTCCCATGCACCCTGACCTTTCCATGCCGCAGATGGCTGAATAACCAAACTGAGTGTGAGGGTCAGCGCTGTGCACCTGAAGCTCTGCAGCGCGTTCACCCTGCCAGATCGGCGCTGACTGGTTACTGTGCTCCCATCCCCAGGGTCTCAGGACCACACAGTCTGCTGCTTCAGGCAGGATGATATCTGGCACTTTGACTGTGGACCCCTGGTTGGTGACCCAGGTCCTCACTGTTCTGAGTCCCTTAAATAAGTGTTTTGTTGAAAGGTATTTCAGCATCCTTTGATGCCTCCTGGCTGGGTGTGGTGCCATGTGCCTGTGATCCCAGCATTCAGGAGGGAAGCAGAGGGGCTGAGTTCATGGCCAGCCTGAGCTAATTAGACTTTATTTTCATAGAGATAATAGTAGTACTACTTCCCTAGCGGGTTGTTTGGGGGACATAACGGTATATTCAACAGGCAAAATGCGTGGCAGAGGTTGTTGACTGCTAGGTTTAATAGTCAGTGCTTCTTTCTTTGTTGCATGTTTTTGTGTTTTTTGTTTGTATGTTTGTAGCCCAGGTTGGCTTGGAGCTCACTGTAGCTCATGCTAACCTCGAACTAGTCTTGTCCTGTCATCCCTAGTGCTGGGTTTACAGGTGTGAGCCACCAGGCCCTGTTCTGAGTATGTCCTGAACTTAATGGTCCTTGGACTTACTGTCATCTCCATCTGTAGGGCAGGAAATGATAGCCTCGAATGCTGTTCAGAACAACTGGCCACTGCAAGCAGGACTGGGGTTTAGACCCTGGAGGGCTGCTGCTAACTGTGGCTAGCACTAGGGCCACTCCCAAGGCTAAGGCTCATCTTTCCTGGTGTTTTCATTCCAGGCTGCAGGGCAGCTCTGAAGGGACCAAGACAGGTGAGGCCTTTTACAGAGAGGATGTTCCGCCCCTCCCAGCCCCATTGTGCAGGTTTCCAGACTCCTAGTCTGGTTTCTCCACTCCCACAGGACAGAGTGGCCAACCATCCTGGCCAACAGAGATGCCAAGGCTCGCCCCTCTTGTCTGTCCCCCACAGTTCACCAGGGGAAGAAAATACAGCACTGAAGACTCCCCACAGAGTCACCTCCACCCCCACCCCCACCCCCAGGGACTTCCGCAGGCAGCCTTGTTCCTCCCTGAGGGACCTCCCACTCCCTGCTGCACAGGTCTCCAAAGCCCTTGCCTTTTCTTTCCCCACAGATCTCCACAGCAGCCACTCAGAGATTATTCAACCTAAATGCTGTGTCCACATACAACATTACTACTTAGTGTGTGTGCATGGTACTAGGGATTAAAGCCAGGGCCTTTGTGCATGAAAGACTAGAACTCATTACTGAGCCAAGTACCCAGCCCCTCACTGGAAGATCTAGGCACTAGCAGAACTACAGAACTACCACTGAGCCATACTCCCAGCCCTTCACGATGGAGCCTAGCTAATGACTTCACCTCAGAGCCACACCCTCCAACCCGACTCCACTGCTTTTTGTGTATCCAGTGTATGCAGAAACCACAGCAGGACTTGGGTGCTATTGAAGTGTGCCCATGCCTTGAGACAGGATCGCTCACAGAATAGAAACTTGCCCTTTCTGCCAGAAGGTTCCCAGGAGCCTCCTGTCTACCCATGGGCTTACAGGTATATGTGGCCTGCCTAGTTTTTTACTTGCATTCGAGAGACTTGAACTTGAGTCCTTGTGCTTGCTGAACAGGTTCTCTGTCCACTGAGCTATTTCCTCAAGTTTCAGTTCTATTACTTTTAAAAGGCTTGTTACTGTCAAATGTAGAACAATGCATAAAATACAGTTATCTGAACCAGGAACTGTAAGGTGGCCCTGCATGCTTAGCCCCAGCTCAGAGGCCCAGCACCCTAGAGCCCACTCATCTCCCCTCAAATCATGCCCTCCATGGGGCTACCACCCTTGGTGGCCATGGAGTGTGCGTGCACTCCTGAATCCTGGTGCCATCATGGCTGCTTTCAGACTCACATACACGGAATCTTTGTACCTCCATTCTTTCCCTCAGCTCTGTGAGATAGATCTGCCTGGCTGTACAGTAATACTTCCTTCATCTCGTTGTGATACCGCATCTGTTTCTGAGTCCCCTGCCGTGCTGGGGTGTGTGTACGTCCACTCTTCTCAGGGTCTCTCATGTCCCTTGCCTTGCCAGCCTTTTCCCACAGACACCCCAGGAGCGGGGGCCAGGGCACCCTCACCACCAGGACACAACCTGATCGCGGTGAGGGTTGGCTTAGTCCACAGCCTCATAGTGTGCTCAGACTTTCTAGTTAACTTTGGACAGGTTTTAGTTGTTTTATTCATTGTCTTGCATGTTTTGAGACAGCATCTGACAGCGTAGCCTAGACTAGCCTCAAGTTCACAGCCATTCTCCTGTCTCAACCTCCAAAAAGCTGGGGCAGCACTTCTTCAGCCATGTTTCTGTGAATTCAAGCTCTAAGCTTGTGGTGGTGGTGGTGGTGGTGGTGGTGGTGGTGGTGGTGGTGGTGGTGGTGGGAGGAGCTAGGTAGAGGTCCATGTGGGAGGGGCCAAGAGTCAGGGATCCCATGCGAATCCAGTCTAGTTTAGGGATGTAGACCTTGACTAAAGAATCATACAAGTAACCAGCACCAGGCTGTCACCTCTCACTACCTTTTCCTGGTGGGAGGTTTGAGTAACACTTCCTTGGTTTGTACACCTTGGTCTGGTCTTCTCCCCTCCTTCCTCTCACCTCCTCCCCCATTAGTATTGTCCTCTTTCCCAGTATAAGCTGGCTCCTGGTGCATTTTCTCCTTGCCACCCCCTTCTTCAAACTGCTCCTGCCTTCCTCCTATCCCNAACTCACTTTGTAGACCAGGCTGGCCTCGAACTCAGAAATCCGCCTGCCTCTGCCTCCCGAGTGCTGGGATTAAAGGCGTGCACCACCACGCCTGGCGCGTCGGGCTCTCTTATCCCCCCTTCCCACAGCCTCCATAGTCTGTCCAGCACAGCCAGAAGATGCCTTTGAGGACCTCCTGCAAGGCCCTGGATACCCAGCCCTATTGTTCTTGACTCTTCTCTACCAAAGGATTCCTGGAACATTCCAGGCTAAGTCCTACTTCAGAGCCTTTGTCCTTTTGAGAAGCCCTGGCCATCTTGTCAAGTCTCTACCCCTTTTAGGGTACTCCTAACCACAAGTCTACACTAGCACCCTATACACACACACCATGCAGCTGGCAACCCAGCTTGCTTGTCCCTGTACTCCCACCATCGTCGCTCAGATCCTGTTGTGTAGTCCCTGAAGGTTCATGGTGCATCCTCCCTAGCCTAGCTTCACATTGGTAGGCTGCGGTGGAGGCTCCGTGCTGCCACCTTACCCTTACTGTGTTCCCATTGGCTTGTATACAGTGGTTCTAATTGCTGGGGGACTGACGGAGTGAGGTCACTGTCGGAGTGTACTGTGAAACCCAGGTATGGGCATGCCACCTAGAGAGCCATCTGGCCCTAGTTCCTGTGGATGTTCCTTGGGAAGAGCCTAGCGGGGTCTTTGAGGAGTTGAACACTGGGGACCAGGTCCCGAGTTGGGCCGAATTTAATGTAGCTGGTAATAATTAGCAGGGACTTGACCAGACGGCTACACTGCAGCCCGACCTTCCTGGAATCCCAGGGGTGCCACACCATGTGACCCATTTTCCAGATGAGAATCTGAGCCTCACACCTGAGGGGATTCCTTGGTGCAGCCACAGCCTGGTGCCAAGATGATCCTGGTGTCTCCTCCCATGTGATTGGCACCTTCCTGGCAGCCATCAAGCAGGGCAGCTTTTCGTGGCCTTCAAAACTCAAAGGCCTGGTCAAGTTACCTGCTCGTTCTGCCCTCAGGCTGTCCACCCTTTTCATTTTCATTTCTCATTTCTGAATAAGAGCCTTTGTTTGTAAGGTGGTGCATTTTCTCATTTCTTTTTGCTTTTTTTTTTTTGTAACTTTGATCACTATCAGGAGGATGTGTGCATAGTGCATGTATGAGAGTTCACAGGTGTGCTATAGTGTGCTTGTGAAGCTGGAGGACATCACTGTGAATTGGCTTTCTGTGCTTAGACTTGGGTTGGTACCCGTTGAGCAGTCTTGTCTTCCTGTGCCCCTCCCCAGCACAGCCCCCCGTCCATGGATGTGCTGGGTCTTTTTATCTGTGTCTTCTCTCCTGGCCCTCCCAACACTGATGCCTTCCCAGCAGGGCCCTTGCCTGCTTACTGTGGGTTTATTCCAGCCACCTTATAATAGGGTCTCCACCCTTCACGCCATAAGATGCCTGGCTTCTCAGATTTGACCTTGCAGGGTAAAGACCTCCGCAATCCCCTGCTTTTTCCGTGGCTCCATCCTGGGCCTTGCAGAGGATAGGTAGGGTGCCCAGAGAAGCTGTAATTTTCCTGAACAATTTCAGGGGCTAATTAAAGGTTTTCCTTGACTAATCAGCTTACTGTTTAATTATCATGGAACAGGCGGAGAATTGTGGAAGACTCTGCTGGGGTCTCCCCAGAGTGGGGCAGGAGGAAACGAGGGTGGCCCTTGGTAGGCTTAGCAGGATTTGGGGATACCCTGCTTCTCCCATGAGCCAGCCGGGGTCACTGTCCCCTGTCACCTCCTCCAGTTAGTGTCTGCCTAGTATTCTCACCTTACTTCTTCTGGGGAACCTGGCTTAGAGGTTAGTACCCCAGGAAGCCTTTGCAGGTGCTGGCCTGTTAGAGATCAACCCCGCGGCTCCCTGTAACGTGGCTGCTCATAGCTGCCCACCACATCCTGAGTAGGACCCTGTGAGGTATGCTTGCCTAGGCCCAGAAGCTGCTGGTCCTAAAGGGACAAGGGCTTTGGGAGTGAAACTCTGAGGAGAGGGCTGGTAGTGGGAGGAGGTGCAGACAGGTCCCTCTGGGAGAGGCTGCTGGCTGGCTGCTGGACCCCCCTGGAAGTATCTGGAGGGGGAAGGACCCAGAGATGGCTGCACCAGGCATGATTTCATTCCTTGCATTCCTAAGCAAGCCCAGACTTCTGGTGACCCTAAGTGGGGGAGGGTGGCCTAGAGAGAGACCTCTGGACACTGGCCCTGCCCCTCCTTCTGCCCCACTGTCAGCCTCTCTGCCTTCCCCTGAGGTCTCAGGACTTGCTGAGTCCCTGGCTCATCCCATTTCATCAGCAGGAAGACTCACCAGGTTTAGAGGACACAGGGACCCAGGCCCATGCCGTTGGACACCGCCCCTCACTATAGAGGTTTTCAAAGTGCTTCTGGTGGCCTGAGGGAGAGTGGCAGGCACACTTGTATTAGCTTTCAGGGTGTGTTAGGACCTCCCTGTACTTCAGCTCAGTCTGGGGAGGCAGGACTGTTACTTGCATTCACAGACAGGGCAGTGGAAGGCCATGGTAGATTTCTGTGCCACCTCTGCTCCAGGTTTCTATCTCTTAAGCCATCCAGAGGACTAGGCAGTACTCTGCACACACACTTACACACGATCATACATGCACATGCATATTTCTGTGGCCTACCCCTATCTTGCCCATGTGTGCCTTCCCCATCCCTGGGAGAAGTTTCTCTTGGGAGGCTGGAGGGGCTATGTCTGCAGGCCCAGGACATTGTTCCCATGGAAAGGATGTTGACATCACTGGGCCTGATTCCCACCCTGCCCTCACTGCTGGGACTGAGGGCTGCAGTGTCACCTGCAGCCTCTGACCACGCTGCGGGTTCATGTCTGGTCACCACTGCCAGCTACAGTTCTGGTCACCACGCTGCGGGTTCATGTCTGGTCACCACTGCCGGCTACAGTTCTGGTCACCACGCTGCGGGTTCATGTCTGGTCACCACCGCCAGCTACAGTTCTGGCTGCTCAGGTTTGCACTGTCTGCTGACCCTAGTTTGGTGCCAGCAAGGGCTTGTGTTAAAGATGTGAGTATCGCTTTGTAAAGAGCGTATGTTATTTTAATCCCCAACAGCTCTGGCTGTGCCTCCTCCATCTCCTCCAGGCCCCTCCAAGACTGCTTCCTCTCTTTCTCTGGGTAGGGCCTGGGCTCAGATGTCCCAGTGCTCACATGTGGCAATGGGGTTATGACTGGCTCCCTGCCAGGGAGGCTGGGGGATTGAGTGAGTCAGTGTGTATATGTGCAGCCTGAAACGGCTATTGCTGTGTCATTAGGGATCATTAGTGTCCCCATTGCTGTTGTTACATTGTGGCTGGGGAGGGCCATGCTCCCACAGATTTGCTGGCATCTGGGCATCTTTCTTCATAAACATGGGGCACATGGGAGAACTGCTTCCTACCTGCCCCAGGTCCCTGTCACCACTTACAATAGCTGCTATTTGTGGTCCTGATCCTTTTAAACAAACCCTGAGCGTTGTGTACTTTAGCCAGGGAGTTTTCAGATTTGTCTCTTGACATGAATCCCATAATAGCCTCACACTTCCCAACTGAGGTCCAGTTGTCATTCTGTCCAGTTGTCATTCTGTCCAGTTTGGTCCAGACTAGGTCCAAGGCCTCTTGAGCCGCCTTCCATCTCTATACTTGCTCTCGTGCTCTCTCTCTCTCTCTCTCTCTCTCTCTCTCTCTCTCTCTCTCTCTCTCTCTCTCTCTCTCGTGTGTGTGTGTGGTGTGTGTGTATACATATGCACAATTATGAAGTTGTAGCTGTGAGTGAACATCTGGATTTAATAATTTAATGACTTGATGTTTGCACAACTGTCAAGTTAACTTTGAGGATAAAAATTTTAAAGGGAAATAAAAAGAAAAGAAAAGAAAAGAAAAGAAAACCATGGTGATGTATACCTGCGTTTCCAGCACCTCCAGAAAGTCCCAGCCCAGGCTGGGAGGGTAGGGAGACTGACTGTCTTATAAACAGACAGACACTGTTGAGCAACAGAACAGAAGAGCAGTGAGGTGCACCGCATCCTCTGCACAACGGAGCCTTCACTCCCTCTCCTCCATACCTTGTATGATAATAGCATGGGGCTCACACGTCTTATGGCTGGCCTCACTGCTGTCCCATGTCTCCAGCATGGGCACAGAAGAGCCACCAGGGGCTGCCACTGCCCTCAGGACAGTTTATTTTATCTAAAATAATTTCTTCTACCCTGTGGAACTAGCTACAGTGGGTCTGGACAGGGATGCCTCGAACCAGGATGTTCTGTGTCACAGGAGTAGAACCTGGGAGCGCCTAAGTGTATGGTGAGGTATTTGTGGCCTGGGCTCTGAGAGCTCTAGGGCTCTGTCTCTAAGCTTTTGTCCCCAGTGCAGCAGGATGTGAGGGGCCTGCTGTGTTTAAGGAAGAGGCAGGGTATAGGCAGGAATGGGCTAGAGGCAGAGGGACTGAGCCAACACAGCACATATGCAGAAAGTCGAGTGCTCAGCTTAGTCTACAATGCAAAGTCTAACCCTATACAAAGTGTGGAGACTTTTGGGTTCCCTTTAGTGCCTGTGTGTCAAGCAAACATCCCATGTACCACCCAGAACAGGGAGAAGTGCTGGCAGCTGCCAAAAATCGTTCCTTTCCAGAAGTAAGTTCATAGTAGAGCTAGCTCACACTCTCAGCCTCCCCTCCTTCCCTTTCACTGCCCAAAGGAGAACAGAGACCCAGGCACCTGCTACACTAGGTCCCCTGCCCAGCTAAAAGCTGGGCCCCAGGGACCACCCTTGTGGTTGCTGCAGCACTCCACATCTTTCCCTAGGTGGGAATGGCATGAGATTGGCATCTCCTGGCCACAGCTTGCTCTCTGGTTTTTTGCTCTTGAGAGCTCTCCAGCCAGTGAAGGAAATGCCAGCAGAAGTGCTCTTCAGCCTGGCCCGGCTCTGGGCTCATCCTGCCCAGGCCCCATCCACCTGCCTCTCCACCCAGCTCAGCACATGAGAACTTGGGAGATCCCTGGTTCTCCCACGGATGGGGATCAGTTGCAGTCCTATGCTCTGTAAAGGGGCTGTGATGTCTCCTGGAGGGACCATGGGCCAGCAGGAAGTCTCTCTTTTCTGACCCTGTGCCACCCTGGTTCCCCTACAGGGAAGCCACTGTAGTGATTACTCCCAAGGTCCAGGTCAGAAGCTCTGCTACTGGATTAGTAGTACGGAGGCGAGTGCAAACCCTGCCCCCACCTCTGTGAGCCTCACTTTACCATTTTAGAATCTGTGTACAGGCTAGTTCATCACAGTGAGGCACTCAAGAGCTGGCACCTTAGTGTCCTCAGTGACAGCCGTGGGAGTTACATCTCTGCTTGGTATCCTAAACACCCGACAGAAGCAGCTGAGGGAAGGAGAGATCTGTCTGGGCTCCAGCTTGATTGAGCATACAGTTAATCATGGCAGGGAAGGCATGGGGCAGAAGAGTAAGACAGCTGGTCATATGATGTCTGCCTTCAGGAAGCAGAGAATGGTGAGTGCTGGCACTCTTTCTCAGAGGGTGCAGGGGGACGGGTGGTGTTAGATCCTCTGGAGTCATAAATGTTTGTGGGCCATGAGAGCTGGGAACAGAACTCATGCCCTCTGGAAGAGCAGCAAGCTCTCTTAACCATGAGCTGTGTCTCCAGCCTGTCCCCTTCTTTTCACACTGCAGCCCGTGGACTGGTGCTGCACATCTGGGGGGCTCTTTCCCCACCCGGCTACCAGTGTGTAAGCACCCTCGTAGACACACCCAGAGGTAGGTTTCTGTCTGCTTTTATCCAGAGCTTGGCAGCTACGAAGGTATTGTCCTTACTGCCTTTCACTCACTGTCCCTTCAGGCTGGGTGAGGCTGAGGGCCAGCACTAGTGAGAACCCCTGCTCTAGATGGCCCGCAGAGTGAGGGCTGCCACGGTGACGCCCATCTGTGAAACCAGAAGTGGCTGCCTGGAGGGGGAAATCTGTAGGCTGAGGCCTGGAATAGGAACTGGTTTGTGGAAGAAGAAATGGAGAGAAGAGTACGTTCCAGGCTAAAAGATCTGAGCGTGGTCATGGGCGCGGTCCTTGCACTCCACTTCTGCAAGTCAGGAGTTTGAAGCCAGCCTGGACCACCTAATGAGGCTTTATATCAAAACAAAACAAAGGCTAAAAGATGGGAGCAGGTCTGTCATTTAAAGAAGTTACTAATGTTCTTAAGTAACTTACATTTTGAGGTACTTGTAGGTTCATACTGCAATTGTAAGGCATTATGAGCCAGATCTGTCACAGTCTTCCTTCTTCTTCCCTCAGTTGGACAGCTTACAGAGTCACCCAGGTCCCTGTCAGGATGTGGACTTTGATCTGATGAAGGCTGAACATTCCATCACAAGAGTCCCTCCCCTCTGAGGCCTGTTCCAGCCACACCCCTTCCCACCCTTAACCTTTTCCCAGTTTTATAATCCTTTCATTTTAGGAATCCTTCCACAGAGAACTTTCTGGAATTGTCTTCATCCATTCAGCCTAGTTCTTGGGAGATGCTTGAAGATGGTTGTGCATGTTGGGACCCCTGCCCCCCACTGTTGCTGGGTGGCACTCATGGATTCCCCCAGGGTGTCGCACCATCCACCCATGGACAACATCTGCTTCTTTCTAGTTTTTTAGCTATTACAAGGAAAGCCTCCGTGAACGTTCCCAGAGTGGTTTGTGTATGGAGTATAAATTTTCGTTTTTCTGGGACAAATACCCCAATGTGTAATTGCTCGGTGGTGTGACAGCTATAGGTTTTAAGGAGGATGCAGACTGCTTTTCAGAGTGACTGCGCCATTTCCCCCTGCCATCAGCAGGGCAGCACAAGCAGGGCGCTGCTTCTCAGCAGGCTCGCCAGCACTTGTGCTGTCACTATTTTTTATTTTAACTCTTGTGGTAAATGTGTAGCGCTGTCTCACATTCGTTTTAACGCATGTCTCTCTGGCTAATGGCTAATGCTGTTGAACATTCGGTGTGCTTATCTGCCATCTGTGGATCTGCTTCGGTGACAAGTCTTCTGGCTTCTGCTCACTTTATTGAACTGTTTGCTTTTTTACTGTTCAGTTTTGTGAGTGCTTTATCTTAGGCACCAGACCTTTGTCAGATATGTGGCTCTAAATGTCTCTCGGTCTGTTGCTTGCCTTTCTTTTCCTCCCTCAGTACTAGGGATTGAACCTCGGGCCTCTTGGGTGTGCTAGGCAAGCTATCTACCACAGAGCCACATCTCTGGTTGTGGCTTGTCTCTTTACCCTTTCCCATGAACTTTTGCAGAAAAAAGGTCTTCTTTAAACAAAACAAAACTTTATTTTTAAGTACTTTATATATTTGTATGTGTCCTGGTGTTTTGCCACACATGTATGTGTGCATGTATGTATATGCACATGTACGTGCCTAGTGCCTGCAATGTCTAAAAGAGGGCATAGGATTCATTCCCTGGGACTGGAATTCAGATACTTGTGAGCCCCTAGTAGGTACTAGGAACTGAACTTGGATCTTCTGGTAGAGCAGCTTGTGCTCTTAATGCAGAAAGTCTCAAATTTTGGTGAGGTCCCTACATTCACTCCTCTTTTGTGCCCTGTGCCTTCGGTGTGCAGTCTGAGAACCGTGAGCTGAGCTCTGCAGGGTTTCTTCATGTGTGAGTTCTGGAGATGGACTCATGGCTCTCCCTGAGGTTGCTGAGCAGGTACCCCTGGGCCTCTTACTGTTTACCAATCGTGAGTTGCCCTGACGGCTGTGAACTCAGTCTATAATCCAGGCAAGCCTTCAATTTAGAATCTTCCTGCCTCCACCTTGGTTTTGTTTTCTGGATATTTTCGGGGCATGATCCTTTGTGAGTTGTGTGCAGTATGGTTTCTGTCAGGTTCCTTTCTGTGTGTTTAGAGGAAGCCAGTTGCTCCAGCACCTTTTATGGAAGATGGTGCCTTCAGTTGATTTTCCCAGTTACCACAGTCTACCATCACCTCATGCTTACCAAGATATCCTTTCCCAAACGAACAGAAGAATCGGCATGCTGGCTCAGGCCTGCAGTCCTGGCTCTCAGAAGGAAGAGGCAGGGGGATCTTTGCCCAGCTGGCCTGGGCTGTGAAGCCCTGGTGGGGTGTGGGTACTCAGGGGAGTACTGCGGGGGCTGGGCAGGTAGAAGACATGGGCCTTTGCTCATCCCAGGCAGCCACCTGAAAGGAGACACAACTTGCCCTCCTTATAGGTTAACCACAGAACATGGACTGTGCACAGGACCTGTCACTTCCCTCCCAGGTGCACATTAAAGAAGTGAAAGCAGGCCAGATGTTTTGCACGCATCCATAGTCCCAGCACTCTGGAGGCAGAGGCAGGTGGATCTCTGTGAGTTCAAGGCCAGCCTGGTCTACATAGGAGTTCCAGGACAGCCAGAGCTGTTTAGAGGAAAGGAAAACAACAACAAACAAACAAAAAACCCCAAAGACAAAACAAAGGCAAAAAACTGGGAGCAGGGACTGGAGCAATATTTGTACATCCAGTTCTGTGCAGTGTTCTTCACAGCAGCCAGAAAGTGGAGACACCCCTGCAGCCCCCCATGAATGGCACCATAATGGCGTATTAGTCAGCCATAGAAAGGATGAAGCCTTGGTAGATGCTATTGTGTGGCAGGACCTTAAAAGCTTTGCACTTAGTAGAAAAAAGCCAGGCCTAAGGAAGGGTGATTGTGTGATCCCACCTGTGTGCAGGGCCTAGAATAGCACAGAGGGACGGAAGGTAGAAGAGGTTATGGGATGGGTGTGGTGAGGGGACATAAGGAGTGAGGCCATTTTGCTGGCTAAAGGCTAGGGTAAAGAAAGTGCTGAAGGTTCTACAACACTCCAAGTATATAAAGACATTGGGTTGTTCACTTCTAAGTGAAAATGATAAATATTGTGTGTCTTTTACCACAGTGGGAAAAGTGTTTCTTAAGTATCTCGTTGATTTTCTGAGACTCATACATGTCCCTGGCAAAACGAGAACTCACTGAGCTCACCGTGACGTCCCTTGTTTTGCCTCCTGGATGCTTTACAAGCATTCACCACCATACAGGGCGTAAAGTCCACTGGGGCTGGAGAGGAGGCTCAGAGGTTAAGAGCTCTGGCTGCTGTTGCAGAGAGCCTGGGTTTGGGTGCTCACCCAGCTCACAACTGTCGGTAACTGCAGTCCCAGGGGATCATGCCCTCTTCTGACTTCTGTGGGCACTGTGCACACACATGGCCACAGGCACACATATAGGCACACACTTATGCATACGATGAAAATAAATCCCTAAAATATGAAAACAATCAAGTTATGTTGGTGGGAGTCTATTTCTGGGTTCTCTGTGTACCTCCACTGATCTGTGCTCCTCACTGTGACAGCCCCACTGTCTCTGTCTCTCTAAGTGTGTGGCAGGCTTTAATGTCAAGTGGAAAGGTGCCTCCCACTTTTTTGTTTCCCCCACGGGACTTAGCCTGACAGTTCTGGAACTTTTCCAAGATCCTTGCACCTCCCTTGCCCTCATCCCCAGGATCTTACTTACCACTCTGTGTGTGTGTCTGTGTGCACTCGTGTATGTGCATTCCTGTGGAGGCCAGAGGTTGATTCCCTCAGGTACTTTCCACACCATTGAGGCTGGATCTCACTGAATCTGTACCTCACCAATTAGGCTAGACCCACTGGCTAGTGAGCTTCAAGTGTCAGCTTGTCCACACCTTCCCAGTGCTGGGATTACGGACACATGCTACTATGCAAAGCTTTTCACATAGGTGCGAACAACTAAACTCCCTGGGTCTTCATACTTTACCAGCTGAGCCATCTTCCTAATGTTGCTTTTCTTAGTAGATGAAATGTTGGCTGTCCCCATTCATAGCCCTATCCTGGCTACCATCCTCACCTCTCTATTCTGACCGCTTTTCTGCACACCCATTCTGGTCTACTGGATCCTGCCTTCCCCCAAGCAAAGTTACCACCTTAAGTGCATGCCTGTCCCAGGCAGCGTGCCACAGCTCCTCACAGGCTGCCTCCACTACTTTGTCCTCCCCTCAGGCCCTGTCCTTGCTGCCCCTCCACCTAGCCTGTCAGCTGAAATTCCAAGTCTCATTTGTGTGATGCCTGATCAGGAGGCCCATAGGGGATCTGGTGGACACATGGTGACCTCTTGCTGAGGACCGAGTGCAGGGAAGGAAGTTGCATGTGGCTACAGCAGGTGACTGCGACTGGGTAAGAGTGGGTGGAAATGGGCGCAGATGTGGGCATGGCCTGGGGCTCCTGGTGGGGAGATGGCTGTAGCTGTGAGGCCCCAGCTACAGAAACAGAAAGGGACACAGTCAGATTAGCTTCACAAAGGTCTCCTGACCCAGCAGAAAAGCAGCAAAGGTATTGAATAGACACTCAGTGGAAGAGAACAGTCTTTCTACCAGCTTCTGTAAGCATGAGATGCTCAGTGGGTAGAAGTAGAAAATGCAGATGAAAACCAGGCTGGGCTGAGCAGTGAGCGAGGCAGACCTCTCCTGTGCTGCAGAGAGCAGAGATGGACGGGCCCACTGATGCTGCAGGTGAGGGATGGTAGCCCTAGGCTTGCCGAGGGGCTGGGAGCCGCGCAGTCCTGGTGCTTTGCCCACAGCCATGCTGGCAGCACCTGCAAGATGCCTGCTGTGCCCTGTTAGCATCTCTGCACTACCACCACCCTGGCCCCATGGAGCTGGCCCAGGTCACCACAGCATTTAAGAGGGCCACCTAAGGGGAGGACCAGCAGTCTGCAAAATGAGGCATGGTGAGAATTGTAAGAAGTACATCTAAACGTGCATACATAGGCTTTTCCTATAACTCCGTGACTTGCTGTTAGGATGCGTGCTGAAACTTACCTCACACTAGTATTACAGCAGCACCATTACTATAAAGGAAACCGCTTTCTTGCCCCCCACCCCACCCCCAGGGGAAGAGACGAATGGTGTCACCCTTTCTCTGCACTCTCAAAGCTCCTGTCCTTCTCCTGTCCTGGACTTGTGGCCCTGTGTGCTAGGAAAGCCGAGCCATGTGCAGCCCCGCCCCTCACTGGGGTCTAAGCAAGGGCTCCACTGTTAGGCTGCATCCACTTGCATTGTCATTGGGTTGAAACAAGGTCTTGCTGTGTAGCCCTGGCTGGCTTGGCATTTGCTTATATCCTAGAGAGACCTCACATGGCAATCCTGCTGCCTCAGCCAACAGAGCGATCCACCACATCTGGCTACTTTCTTGTTTGATATTGAGATAGGGTCTCACCTAGTTGCCCAGGACCATCTTGAATTCCCTGTAGCCCACTAGACCTTGACCTTGTGGTGATCACCAGGCCTTGACCTTGCGGTGATCCTCCTGACTCTTGGGACCATCATCCTTTGCTTTTCTTCTTTGTTTTGCCACCTTTGGCAAAGTCTCAGAGCTGACTCCTCTCCAGACATTTGTGCTGTATCACGATAGGTCCTCAGTCCTGTTATCGAGGACTCCCAGCAGGTCAGCCATCAGCCCCCAAGCTGTCCTTGTAGGGACCCAGGAGGGCACAGTGGAGGTCCTGGTTTCCGGGTCTGGTGAACCTTAGCTCATGGGCTAGCATCTTGCTTGTGTTGTACCTACAAGTACTTACCAAGTCCTCAGTATGTTTCCACCTGACTGCTGCTGCTGACGGCCTCCGTCCTCCCTCCCAAGTGCCGGGTGGCAGGGCATGCTTCGAAGTAGGACAAGGTGCTGTGTATGTCACATGCTGCATTTTGTAGGGTTCTTTAAAGTGTGCAGGTGTGTTCACAGAACTCATGGGTCTCTCCAAAGGAAATATGCAAGGGCAGTGGGGTGGGCATATCCTGCCTCTATTTACCTTTTGGTACCTTTTGGCATTGGTACCATGTGACTGTAACTAGAAACACAGGCAGAGATGAAAAGGACAGAGACAGACAAGCTCCTGTGTGACAAGCCATGGTTAGTGAGTCACACACTCAGCACTCCTCCTCTGGGACCTGTTTCCTGGAGCTGACCAGAGCTGGTCAGGCTGCATCACCTCCCCCACCAGAGCTCAAACCTGCTGGTCTGGTTTGGGGAGGTGGCCCTATCTGGCTTGTCTCTGGGTGATTGCTTCCTAGGTACCCTGCCCCCACAGGGAGGTGGTAACCAGAGACCTGGGAATGTGGGGTCTCCCAGGCCCTGTTCTGTGGTGGGGAGGGGGTGAGGCTAGAGCGACACAAGTGACACTGTCTACTTGGTGGTTGTCCCCACTATCTTTATTGGGACCACAAGCCTGTCATGAGTCCTGTGCTCATTGGACCAGAACCTTCTAGGCCCCCTCTCAGACAGGGCTATTTTTGGTCAGATTACCTACCACTGAGTCCTCATGTATGCTAGGAGCTAGGTAGATTCGGGAGCTACAGACAGTAGGAGACAAGAGATCATAGCGGCCTGGGCCAGGGCTAGGCCCAGAAGCCACGTGTGGACAGCCTGGGCTGGTAGGAAATGCTTCCTGAGCAGGTTCAGGAGGCAGGCTCTGGTTGGACCCTCACTCGCTTTTGGTCCCAGAAAGACACAGTCTGAGAGGCTGCCCGGACAGATCCTTTCTCCTGAGCACAGGGGTCCTCTGCTCCGGGGCAGCAGCCCGCTGGGCTTTTCAGAACAGGTCAGGGGCAGAGGGCGGGAAGATGGCCCTCCCAGAGCGGCTCGTCCAGGGTGGAAGCTCTGAGCAACACTGCCTCATTCAAAGCAGCTAGTGAAGGGCACAGGCGTCGGGGGAATCCTTAGGCCAGTCACACCACCTCTCTGGCTGCTCTGTTGTAAAAGAGGCCTGCAAACGTGGCTGTCCTGTGCTGGGCACGGCTCCTTCGTGAGCTGCTCACCACAGGGAGGTTAGTGTGGCGTGTATTGGTCCCAGCTCTACGCCATCCTCCCTCCCATCAACCGTATCTCCACTTTCCACTCCCCTGCTTGTACCACTTGCTATAATCCAAGCTCAGGGGAGAAAGGGGATGGGGTCCACACCCCAGCTCAGATTTCCCACCTAGCCCACCCTGAGGTCTCCAGAGACACTACCTTATACCCAGATCCAACCCACTGGCCCAGAAGCCACCCTCTGGTGTGCCATCTAACTAAGCCTGGTTTCCTGGGCCTCTCTCTGTTATCCACTGTGTGTGTAGAGGGGGAGTTAGTAAGATGGGTGTGCCTGTTGTAGTGGAGGCAAGGCCTGCTGAGCCCAGGCTGTGGCCGGGGTCCTTGCCAACCCTCCTCTCTGGCACAGCTATGGGCCTACTGGCTCTAGCCCCACCTTCCACCTCCCTGCTTCCCGCCCTCTGTGGGTGGGAACCCCAGCTCCAGCTGAGCTGTTACCACGGCTAGGCTGTGTCCCCACCACTGATAGCCTAGGGTGCACAGCCAGCTGATCAGTCTCGGGGTGTCCTGAAGCCTGTTCCTGCCCTCTGCACTGGGAGGTCTGGCTACCAGTTGCCCTTGGAGAGGTAGCCCAGGAAGTCAGCAGAGGATGGTGGAGGTAAGCAGGCTGCCTGTGGACCTCTAGGAGAGGGCGGGACTGGCCACTGGAGCCAGCATGAATCTGTGGGATGGGCCACACCTTTCTTGAATCCAGGGGTGGAGTAACTCTTGTTCCCATGTGTGAGGTTGCAGGCTCTGGGGAATTGGTGTCTGAGCACAAGCCACTGTGCCAACATCTTCCTGACGACCCTTGAGTAGACTGGTGTTGGGTGTTAGGAGCTCAGTGCTTGCTAAGTGCATGGGCCTGTGGTTGTGAGGGTCTCAGGTCTAACCTTGTAGCTTGGCTTGTAGTCCTCAGTATATCTTTCAGCAGGTCTGGCAGTTATAAGATACAATGATGTATGTGCATGCAACCGACCCCTTGTGCCTGCAGAGATGCTGGGACCTGTTACGTATCACAGCTCTTGTAGTATGACTGTAGGTATCTTTAGGGAGTGCTCCCACTGCCTCTTTGGGGTGAGGAGGCATCATATTTCATAGGTGGGTTGTTCAAGGGTCCCCAGCCCTTCCACTTGCTGAGCCTGACCGTACAAGCTATATCCATGAATTCTCTCTGGTGCCTCCCAAGCCTCCTCCACCAGGCTATGCTGAGACCTGTGTTTGAGGGGCAGGAGCTCAGCTCTGAGCTTACCCCACCATGCTGTACAGTAAGCACTGGCCCAGCCACCGCCTCCTGGCTCACGCCCCCATGACAGCTGTCACATGCTCAGGCTGCTGTAATATAGAGAGTAGGGGACTGATTTCCAGCTAGTCATGGTAACTGCATGTATCTTGAGATCCATCTTGTACACCCATCTGTCTGTGGGCTTGTTTGGGCTACTGTTGCAGGGTCTGTGATATGACAGTGTACGTTGTACTAATAGTTATCACTGGCTGCATGGCATGTGCGGAGGTGTGTGAGGTGCCGAGTGCTGTGTGGCACGGCAGGGCTGTGGACAGGAGCCTCCGTTTACCTGTCCTTCCTGCAGGGACTCAGGGGACTCTTAGGTTTTCTGTGGCAGCCATCGCATCCTGGGCACTAACTAGGCACTATGGGGACAAGCCCAGGATGCCTGCGCCTGGCCTGATCGGAGGCAGTAGCTGCCTGGCAGCTTCTCATTCAGCCTTCCTCTGCGGTTCACTCTTCCTGCCCACGATGCATACAGCTGGGGATACAATGTTCCCCATCCTAACCCTGGGCAAAGTGTCGTACTGGAGGGGACTGTGACCAGGGTCGTCACTGGTGTGCATATTCAGCCTCTCTTTGCTGCAGCAGCAGCAGCAGGGATAGAAACAGCAGCAGCTGCGTGAGCCCCATGGCAGACCCGGTTCTATATGCCTGACTCATGTCTTAAATATTCCCAGCAGGTAGGGACTGTCACAGTCTGTGGCTTGCGGACAGAACACTGAGGTCCAGAGAGGTTCAAGATGACTTGTCCACGACGTGTGGCTGGAATGGCTGAGCCAGCACCTGGGTCTGGACAGTCTGCTCATAGGCCCACAGAGCACCTTGTACTGAGCAGCCAAGAGAGACAGGCCCTGTGCAGATGGGGCTGTCCTTCTAGCAGGAAGATGTCCATAGAAGATCACCCAAACAGGATGAGAAGAATAATTGTGACAGACCTTCAAAGAAACGCTGTCCCGGCAGCTTAAGGAAGGAGGGCAGGATAAGGTGGTAAAGGCTGTGAGGTTGGGGAGTTTCTGGGCCCATCCTGTGCATGGCCTACTGGGGGGAGACAGCGCTGCCTCTGGCCAGGCTAAAGAGAGCACAGTGGTAATGGCTCCCCACGTGTCTCAAACACCCCAACACCAGGGCACAGTCTCCGAGTCATCACTTTGTGGGGCTGTCCCTGTTGCAGGGATTCATTGCCAGGGCTTGGGCTCTTACTGTGGACAGAAGAAGCTGTCCTCAGGTTTCCCTCCAGGGCATGGCTTAGCTAGGTGTGCCTCCCTGTAGTGTGAGGACCTGTGGCAGCTCTCAGTGAGATGCCCTTGGTCCTGGTTAAGACACACCAAGCTTCTTGACTGGATTCCTAGGTGTCTCAGGTAATGTCCAGGCAGCTTGGGACAGAGGCTCTGGGGACAGAGGCTCTGCTTTGCCCCGTCTCCTTCCCTGTGTGTCATGGTCCAGACTCATCACTGACAAGATTAGTACACATCTCCCCAGATATTCACTGAGTGTCTTTGTGTGTCAGACCCTGCTCAAGGTGCTAGGGGTGGGGCGCTCAGAGGAAGGGGCCTATAGTCAACAGGAATATGGTGCCAGGAGTGACAAGGGTCACAGGAAGTAGAAAGTTGTGCACCAAATTTTGTTAGGTATCAGGGTAGCCTCTCTTGAGGGTGGGTGGGTTGGTTGGTTGGTTTTTCGAGACGGGTTCTCTGTGTTGCCCTGGCTGTCCTAGAATTCACTTTGTAGACCAGGCTGCCCTTAAACTCCAGGCTGGAGTTCCACCTGGCTCTACCTCCTGAGTGCTAGGATTTAAAGGTGTGCGCCATTGTCTGGCTGCCTCTCAAGGCACTAAGACGTGAATGTAAAGAAGTAAGCCGAGGTTCTGAGCAGAAGGCTTTGTAGGTACAAAGCTGGGACAGGTGTTATGTCCCAGTTTGGATGTCAGCTAGACGCTGGGGGTGGGGGGAGAGCAGGAGTGTGAGATGTGCAGGTCTCTAGCAGGTAGGACTGGGTGATGTCCATTGGAGTCACACCTTTAACACTCCCTCCCCATGGCAGCTTCTCTGCTCTTAGGGGTCTGGTCATTGTCAACAGTTGTCTCTGACTCCCCTTAAGTCCTTCCTATGAAATGGAGGCCTTGGCTGGAGCAAGGGCCACTGAGAAGTAGTACAGTGGTGAGGTGTTACGAGACCTTTGTGGGACAGAGTGGGTGTCCCTGAACAGTGATTTCACTTTTGTAGGCCTCAGTTTCCTGGTTTGGGAAACAGGAAGGAAGAGGTGTCCCCAGCCACCGAGTTCGGTTTGTGGGACCCATGGTAGTGTCAGCCTGTCCAAAGCTGTCAGCCTGCAACACTGGTGGCTTCCACAGCAGGCATGTGCCAGGTACACACACTGGTCTACCATGGGTCACCCCTTTACCTCCACCAACAAGATTCCCCAACACTGGTCCAGAGTAGCCCCTACTCTGAGGACTCTGGGAGCCAGGGGCTTGTGTTGGTGACTTCCCAGGGCCACTGGCTCCTTGATGGTGAGCATGTCAGTTCTAGACCCCCAGGAAGCACCTGTGGTGGGGGGCAGGCTTTCGGACTCTTTTCTGGGGCCAGCTGTCTCACCAGAGACCCTGGGAGGAGTTCCAGGAAACCCATTTTCCAGGAGACTAGGGCAGGCTGGAGGAGGAGGTGAAGTCCAGCCCCGGAGAAGTGGCAGCCCAGGAGAGGACAGGCAGGGTCTGGGCCTGGCAGGTAGCAGCAGCACAGGGGCCCAGACTGCTGCATGCGGTGCAGGCAGGTAGGGGGCCAGCCTGCTGTGCTCACCTTCCTGCGACAAAGCCTGCAACCTCTGACTGGCTGAGTGCCTGGACAACGGAGTCTGTTTCCACACCAGAAAACTGGGATAAGGCGCCTCCATTGTAGGGCTGTGCGTGTGGCACGGGGCTGAGCACCATTGGCTGGATCTGTGCCAGAAGCAGGGGCCACAGGCCCTGGGAGAAGTGGCCTACTCTCATGTCTGCTCTGGCTTTGCCCATGGCAAGTGAGGGACCTTACTTAGGGCATGGAGCTCACAGTGGCTCTCTGCTGGGTCAGGAACAAAGGTCGAGAGATACTGGGGGCAGTGCTTCTCAGAGAGGTGGCACACAGTAGGTGCACATTCCTGCTGGCTACTGTTGTCATGTGACTAGCATTGAGGATTACTGCCTAAGCTTCAGTAAGAGTTGGCTCTGAGCCAGACCCTCAGTACCTTGCTTGTTTTCTCTGTGACTCCTTATAAAAGCTGCTGGAAGCAGCTACTGTCGTCACCCTCCCAACAAGAGGAAACTGAGGCATAAGAGCGGAGTCTTTCCCCAGGGTCACTCATTGAGCTTCCTGGCATGAGCTGTGGGCTGAGTCTTCACAGATATAGAAATCAGGGCATGTAGTGCTAGCTAACTGTCAGCTGGGGTTTGAGGCCTGGGCTGCAGGGCTCTGAAATTCTGAGCTGGCCTGGGAGACCCATCCCAGCCACGAGATGCCTAAAAGGGCCTGGGTGGGGCCTACACCAGGTCATTATAAACACAACCAGTTCCTCTGTTTGTCCTTCCCTCCATATGCTGCCCAGAGGAAAGGGGTGGCCCAGGCAAATATCCGGAGGTGTGCCCTTCCTCCCCTTCTCCTTCAGGGTCACAAGTGGCCGCAGTATGCAAGGTGGCTTGGGGATTATTGGGGGGGGGGGAGCATGGGAAGGCACTGCTGAAAGCTCCCCCACCTTTTCCATTCTGACCGCTTCCCTACACTTAGTGAGCGGTCACATGCTCAACCACCCCCTATTCTGCCAAATCTGGGAGCTGCTTTGGGGCTCCCTGGGTGTGGAAGGTGGGAACTGAGAGTAGAGCCAAGAGTTCAGGGTAGATGGCAAGCTAGACACGGAGGACAGGAAGCTGCAGGTCGCAGCACAGGCTCCACGCTGCACCAGGCAGCACGAGGTGTGGCACTGTTGGAGTTGTAGAGACGGGCGTAGTGCCAGGGAGGGCTGGGTAGCCCTGGTGCAGAGGTCAGGGTGCTGGGAAAGGCTGGAAGGAAGGCTGCATACTGCGGTGCTGCTTCTGAAGCAGAGAAGGCTGGAAGCCAGAGGTGCCCATTCTGCCGCAGCTGTCCCAACCCTCAGCCACAACCCCTGGACTTGGATCAAGCAAAGAAACTAGACCAGCTGGGAAAGCCCTGTCCAGGCTGGGGCTGGCCACCTGCTGGCCCCTTGGGACCAGTTGAGACAGGTTGGCTGCTGCGTCTCCACCTGCCTCTCACTTGGCTTGGCTGCCAAACCGGTTTCCCTGGCTGGCTGCCCATTAATGTCCTTGTAGGCTGAGCCAGTGACTCCCAAGAAAGAGAGCCATGCCTGGAGAAGAGGAGACCTGGCTGGGCCCCCCTGGACACTTGTCTGTAGCCACTTCCCCAGCAGAGTCTCACTGGGGCTGGAGGCTGTGTCTGCCCACCACCCTGCCAGGTACTGGAGAGCCAGGTGGGACAAAGATGAAAGTCCTCTGACACCCTTTGGTCCTTTGGGCCTCCACTCCTGAGGCCTCCTATAAGAAGCCTCCCCTTAGCACACTTGCCATCCTTCTGTGGCTAGGTAGCACTTTGTGGGACCCAGTCCCTACCAGTGTACACTGTCACTCCCTAGGGACCATCTGCCCCAGGTAGACCCTAGTGGGTCACAGGCTGTCTGGGTTGTTATCGTGTCCGACTATCAGCCCGAGTACAGTGGGTGTTAGTGATTGAATGACTGATGGATCTTTTCTTCCTGTCTTACAGATGAGTAACTCAAAGCCTGAGGAGGAGACGTCACCCACGCAAGGGTGCTTCTAGCCCAGCCAACTTCAGACCAGGGCTGTCCGACTCCAGGCTCTTCCCACAGGGCCTGTCTCTCCAGTGTAAGGGGCCGTTCGGAGGCAGGGAGGGGCTCAGTCACTTCATCACCCAGGACTCAGGTAGTGAGAGGCAGGAAAAGGGTCGTCGGGAGGCTGCCTAGTGTCCCTCATTGCTTGAGCCTCTGTGGGGTGCCACCATCATCCTGTCCTTCAGCTGGGATGCACCCCAGGGCCTCCCGCCTCCTCGGCAGTGCTCTGCTGCTGAGCTGCAGCCCCAGACCTTTTCATCATTTTATTTTGAGACAATTTCACCACGTTGTCCAGAATAGCCTGAATCCACTCTATCCAGGGACAGCTTTGAGCTTGCCATCCTCCTGCCTCCTGAGTAGCTGGGATTGGGGCTACTGAGTCTGTGTTCCCGGCTCGTCTTTGATTCTTTGTTGTTGTTGTAACTGTTGTTATTTATTTATTTATTTAGAGACAGGGTTTCTCTGTGTGGCCCTGGCTGCCCTGGAACTCACTTTGTAGACCAGGCTGGCCTCAAACTCAGAAATCCGCCTGCCTCTGCCTCCCAAGTGCTGGGATTAAAGGCGTGTGCCACCATGCCCGGCTTGTTATTTATTTTTAATTTACTTTTTAAAAACTGGTTATTAGTCTTTAAAGTTTATGTGTATGGGTGTTTTTGCCTGCATGTATGTCTGTGCACCACATGTGTTGCTAATGTCCTTGAAGGTCAGAGGGTGTCATATCCCCTAGAAGTGGAGTAATGTCCAGTTGTGAGCTCCCGTGTGGGAACTGACCCCAGGTCCCCTAGAAGAGCAGCCAGTGCTCTTATCTGCTGGGCTTTACTCTCCAGCTCCCCACTCCCTTTTTGAGACAGGCTCTAACTAGCCTAGAACTCACTTATGTAGACCAGGCTGGCCTTGAACACACAGAAATCCATGTGGCTCTGCCCTCGAGTATTGGGACTAAATTGGTATGTACCCATGCCTGGCTCACCCTTGAATTCCTGACTGGCCTTTACTGGGTGGTATATAGTGCCCAGCTGAAGACCCAGGCCCTGGAGACAGGAGAGTGTCCCCGTGTGGAGAGAGGTGGGGACTCTTCACTGGTGCCCAGTGGTGGGACCAGGGAGACTGATGGGCCGGTGTGGGAGACAAGAGGCACACAGGAACAGCAGCAGGTTCCCCGTAGGTGAGGCCATCTGAAGGTGAAGTGATGGCCAGCAGGCTGTGTGCTTAGGAAGGGGAACTGGAGGAGGGGGGTGGAGGAAGCCCCTGGGATAATAGGCAAGGGGAACCACCTGTGCAAAGGCCCTGCAATATGAAAGCTGGTGTGAAGGTGATAGGCCACAAGGAGCTGTGGCTCTGAAGAGGAGACAGCTGAGCCTAGTTGTTCAAGAGGAACCCACAAAAGTAGCTGCTCAGAGGGCCCAGGAAGAGTCTGCTGCCCCCTGCTGGTATATGAGAGATCTGCTGAACCAACCAGGGCAGAAGCAAAGAACTGGGAAGGTTTGAGTGACAGATGACCTGCCTCTGATCCCACCTCCCTTGGTGCTTCCTTCCTGCAGGTGCCTGTAAGAACTCAAGCCACCCCACTGTTCACACACTCTGTGCTTAGCCCTGGAGCCATGTTTGGAAAGAAGAAGAAGCGGGTGGAGATCTCGGCCCCATCCAACTTCGAGCACCGCGTCCACACAGGCTTCGATCAACATGAGCAGAAGTTCACAGGGCTGCCCCGCCAGTGGCAGAGCCTGATTGAGGAATCAGCACGCAGACCCAAGCCCCTGATCGACCCTGCCTGCATCACATCAATCCAGCCTGGAGCCCCCAAGGTAGCCATCACCACACCACTTTAGCCCACAGCCCATGCTGCCTGAGAGGCCCAGCCCTTCAGTTGCTCCTGGCCTCTTTGCAGAACCCCCCAACTCTGTAGCTTAGTGCCAGCCTTCCACCCACCAGTACAATCCTGGAAGGTCATGCTGACCTCTGACCTCCACTCCTGCCCCAATACCACAACACTACACACTCAACCTTGGTCTTCCAGTGCTTCATGGCATGGGAGACAGCATAGGAGTGCTCTCAGACAACATCAGGGCTTGGCTCAGGGATGCCTAAGCTGCATTCCAAGGTCCAGGAGCAGCTGAGGCAGATGGCAACAGGGCAGCAGCCATTCAGTCTTATCATCCTGAGCAAATTGTCCATTGGAGTGAGACTTGAGGTTTAGATCTAAGATCCTCACACTTCCCCCGCCCCCACGCATAATGTGAGAACTGTGGTCTCACTGCCTAGGCAGAAACTACAGCCATGCAGTCTGGACTCACGCCATGGGTGGTAGGACCCAGAGGAATGCAGCCAGACGTGTCCCCACTCGGTGGAGTTGGGTGCGCCTGTGGTCAGCAGGCTGGGTGCCTGGCCCTGCAGCTGATTCATCCTCTCCCAGTGACCAGCCAGGGCCTGGCAGGAGAGAGGCAGCGTCATGGGGGCGCCCACAGCCACTGTGCTTGGGTTGAGGCTGGGCTTTTTCTGGTTATTTCTGTGACCCTGTGGGGTCATGTGAGAGCCTTGACTTCTCTCCATTGTCTAGAAAGCCCCTCTTGTCATCTGAATCTGTATGGGCTTTTCATGCTGCAGGCCATACAGAAGCCAGTAGCAACTGGTTATGAAGTAGGCCCCACCACAGTCCCCAGAGAGCCCACCCTAAACACTCCCATGACCCAATGAGCTTTATGGTCATTTCTCACACATTGTGTATCCCCAAAATTTCACCGCTGCTCTGTGCACCCTTGTATTTCCACACCTTTCCACAGTCCTGCTGGGGGAAGGACACTTGTCCTAATTCCTGTGCAGGCAAGCTTCCTGACCATTGACTCGGGTTCTAATAGCAAAGCCTGGCAGGTATCCCCTGAAGAAAAAAAGAAAGAAAAACGGGGAACATGCCTGCTCCTAGGTGTGGTGGAGGAGAAGGGTTATTGTGGATATGAGGGAGAGCATAGCAGAGGCAGAGATATCTGGGAGAGTCCAGAGTGGACCTGACCCTGAGCCAGGTGAGGAGAGGGGGGAGGGAAGAGCCAGGAGGGTAAGAGGTAGCAGAGCCAGCTCAGCCCAAAGGCTGGATTATATAGGGAAAGGCAGCTGGGGGAAGGCGGTCCAGGGGGAGCAGCGGATGCCAGAAAGAAAGACCTGGAACATGTAGGGACTGAGGGATGCTGGGAGATGCTAGAGGCCTAGTCTGCTTTCATATGTTAAATAGGCACCTCAGTCATTTGTCCTGGGTTTGAAACCTAACATCCATCTTGACTTCCTGGACAAGGCCAGGCTTTCAGGCAGACAACCAGGGCCCACAAGAGGCTGGGACCACAGCATGCCTTTAGGAGCCTTGTGGACTCCAGGTAGTTCCCGGGAGCTCAGTATAAACTCAGCCTCAGAGACTATCAAGGTCCCCTCTTTGCCTGCCACCTGAAGGCAGTGGTGGGACAACTCCCCACCTCTCTTTGTCACTTTCCCCCTCCCTCCCTTCCTTTTTTTTGCAAAGTACCTTCTTGGTGTGGACTCCAAGACTTAGGTAGGCTGTGAATGGTAGAACAAGTGCTCAGCCCCTGGGAAGTTCACAGGAGTAAAGCAGCACGCTGGACGCAAAGTCGTGGCAGCTGCCCCAAGCCTAGAACCCTGGTTCTCAACCTGTGGGTCATGTCCCACAAAGCAGGTACTTACATTACAATTCATAACGGTAACAGATCACAACAGTGAAATACTTTTGTGTTTGGGGGTCACCACGGCATGAGGAATGGTCGCAGCATTAGAAAGGTTGAGAACCACTGTTCTAGAAGAAAAAAAGGAGAGACCCAGAGACTTGTGGCTGGCATTTAAACTAGGGTTAGCAAGTCCTCAGGGGGATGTTTTGATCAGAGACCTCTGGGGGGGGGGGGGACAGCCGTGGAGACATTTGGGAGATGTAGGTTGTGGGCGGGGCAAAGAGCTGACGACACACATCTGGTGTATTGGAGGAACAGCCTGATGTGCCCAGCGCTCAGGGTATGGAGGAGCCAAGAAGACCACATGTCAGTGGGGCGGGTAATGCAGGGCAGGGAGAGTGGAGACGTGGTGGTTCGGACGTGTTCCAGTTGACGCTTGCCACACAGCTCCCAAGCCTCCTAGCTTTAGGCTGTGGGCTTTCTATTCTGAGCCGCATCCTCTGCCCTAGGGGATCGGAGCTGCGTGGTTTGAGGGTTAACGATGCTGGCAGCCTGCAGGGGAGGAAGTGCTGAGCCAAGAGGCCTGTAATTTGCAGCTCTTGGGGGCTGATTACAGGCTGGGTTCTTCTCCCTCACCCTAGTCCACAGGGCAGAGCTTGCTGCCAGGCTGGGAGCCAAGGAAAGTCAAGAGGCACTTGTTGGGGGAGCACCCAGAGAGGATGGTGGGCAGGACAGCAGCTCCTGGGGCACCCCACCCCATCATCACCAAGCCATCACTTCACCTGTCTCTGTATTGTATTGTCTTTCCTGTGTCCCCTCCTTCCGGGCCCTGCTCTGCTGTCGCCTGGACCCCAGACCATCGTGCGGGGCAGCAAAGGTGCCAAGGATGGGGCTCTCACTCTCCTGCTTGACGAATTTGAGAACATGTCGGTGACGCGCTCCAACTCCCTGCGCAGAGAGAGTCCACCACCACCTGCCCGTGCCCACCAGGAGAATGGAATGCTGGAGGAGCGGGCAGCCCCAGCCAGAATGGCCCCCGACAAAGCTGGAGGCAGAGCCCGGGCCACAGGCCACAGTGAGGCAGGCAGTGGCAGTGGTGACAGACGGCGGGCGGGGCCAGAGAAGAGGCCCAAATCTTCGAGGGAGGGTCCAGGAGGGCCCCAGGAGGCCCCCCGTGATAAGCGCCCCCTCTCTGGACCTGATGTCAGCACTCCTCAACCTGGCAGTCTGACCAGCGGGACAAAACTAGCAGCTGGCAGGCCCTTTAACACGTACCCACGTGCTGACACGGACCACCCACCCCGTGGTGCCCAGGTAATCCATCCCCCACTTTAGCGCCTCAGTATCCACTCCATTGCTTCCCTGCTTCCCTTCCCCACCTTTGCCCCTGTTCCAGTCCATAGCGCATTTCTCATCCTGACCACCGGTTATCCGGATGGAGAGAGTTAATGCAGACTCCACTCACAGCGCCTCTTTTTCTGTTTCAGGGGGAGCCACACACCATGGCCCCGAATGGGCCATCAGCTACAGGCCTGGCCGCTCCTCAGTCTTCCTCCTCCTCCTCCCGGCCTCCCACCCGAGCCCGTGGTGCTCCCAGCCCAGGAGTGCTGGGTCCCCATGCCTCTGAGCCCCAGTTGGCCCCCCCAGCACGTGCCCTTGCTGCCCCTGCTGTACCCCCTGCCTCTGGGCCCCCTGGGCCTCGCTCACCACAGCGGGAGCCCCAACGAGTGTCCCATGAGCAGTTCCGGGCTGCCCTGCAGCTGGTGGTGGACCCAGGGGACCCTCGTTCCTATCTAGACAACTTCATCAAGATTGGTGAGGGCTCAACAGGTATTGTGTGCATAGCCACTGTGCGTAGCTCAGGCAAACTGGTGGCCGTCAAGAAGATGGACTTGCGCAAGCAGCAGAGACGCGAGCTGCTCTTCAATGAGGTGGGTGCTCTGCCCTCCTCTCCTCACAGCTGCCCCAGCCTAAGACCCCCGCCTGCGCCTGTCATGCCAAGTGCCCAGGACTGTTGCAACTAGTCCTGAGCCTTGCTCTCCTCCAGACCCCTTCTCCTTCAGGGTCCCTGTCTCTGGGATGCTGTCATACCTCACGCGAGACCACAGCCCAGTAGCCCCTTCCTCTAGTCCCTCTTCTCTGAAGCCTCTTTCTCCCACCCTTGGGCTCCAGCTTTTCTGTCAGGCCTCCGCTGGGCACTCCATGTACCACACCCGAGAGGAGGAGTCCTTTGCAGCCTAGATAGACCCTCCTAGTGTCTCCCAGGTCCTGGCTCAGCCAGCTCAGAACCAGGCTTGGACTTGAACTTGGTTCGACCCAGTCCCTTGCTCTGGGTGTCAGCCTTGGCATTCATCACAAAGGCAGTTCTGAAGTGTGTGGGTGTGACAGGTACCTCCTACCCCTGCTACAGGAGTCCCCTGAGGTCCACTCTGCTTGCCTGTCTCTCCTAACACTTCCTGCCCTCACCTGGCCCACAGCCCAGGGCTCCATCCACACCAAGAAGTCCTCACGCTCAGCCTGCTCTCGTCCTGTAGGCAGGGTTCCCGCCACATCTCCTAGACCTTTCTTTCCCTTGTCAGTTAGTCCTCCGTCTGGAGTGCTCCACTAAGGTGCACCGCATGCATGTGTACACACACACGCACACACACAGCTTTTATCTTTCCTTCATATCACACACGCACGTGCACACACACACATGTGCGCACACACATTTTTTTTAAAGATTTATTTATTTATTATATGTAAGTACACTGTAGCTGTCTTCAGACAGTCCAGAAGAGGGCGTCAGATCTTGTTACGGATGGTTGTGAGCCACCATGTGGTTGCTGGGATTTGAACTCCGGACCTTTGGAAGAGCAGTC
>NC_034590.1:1540940-1564058 GCF_900095145.1 Mus pahari | reverse complement strand
GCACACACAGCTTTTATCTTAGCTTTCCTTCATACCTTCCTGTTCTCTTTACTTCTCCAGATGCCCCCTGATAGACCACTAAAAACCGGCCAGGACTGGTCAGGATTAGAGAACCTGCATGGTGTCCAGGGCGTATCCCTAGAGTGAAGTGGGCGCCCTCAGGCTGGCCTCCAGGTCTTCTTGGCTTTGGAGAAGGGGACAGCTGGAGTGAGCTGGTTTGCCGGCGGCGTACAACCTTCTGGAAGGTGGAGGCAGGCTGGCTGGTGCCAGGGCTAAAGGTAGAGGCAGTGCCCGAGGTCCCAGTGCTGATCTGCCCCGTGCAGGTGGTGATCATGCGGGACTACCGGCACGAGAACGTGGTGGAGATGTACAACAGCTACCTGGTGGGCGATGAGCTCTGGGTCGTCATGGAGTTCCTGGAGGGTGGCGCCCTCACGGATATTGTCACCCACACCAGGTACTGTAGGGCAGCCTGCTGGCTCATGTGCCCCCTGAGGTGGAGCTGGCACCCTTTATGCTCTGGTGATAGACAAGTGCCCTCCAGAGTGTGGGTGGGGCAGTGAGGCCAGGCACACAGGATGGGGTCATAGCATCTTGGCTCCCAGACCCTTGTTGAGGCGGGTCTTTGTGACCTCCTGATGTCCTAAAGCTCTCACCCCAGGGTGGGATGCACGAGGCAGCGCTGAGTGCCCAGTTGCTCCTTCTGCCCGCACAGGATGAACGAGGAACAGATTGCCGCCGTGTGCCTGGCTGTGCTTCAGGCGCTATCTGTGCTCCACGCTCAGGGTGTCATCCACCGTGATATCAAGAGTGACTCCATCTTGCTGACCCATGATGGCCGGGTGAGTGGGCGGGAGGCTGCATGTGTGCAGCTTTGCGTGTTTTTGAAGGGACTGCTTGAGGGAGGGAGTGGCACTGTTCTCAGCCATTGTGGTAGAGCAGAATGCAGCCGAGCCGCTCCCTTCTGGGGGGCCAGGAAATGGGAGAAAGCCTGTGCTGAGGCCCTGCTCCCTGTCACACCCACATTTGGGACATTCATTAGTCCTGGAAACGCCTCAGACGGCCCCTGTCACTATGCCCTCTCTGGCTATGATCAGGATGAACCATCACACCCAGTGCTGGGGTCCCTGCCTCACCCTCACTTCTGGTGACTGGAGGAGCAGCTGGCCATCTGTCCCTCACAGAACGGCCCAGAGTAGCGTCCCAATCAGTGAATTGCACTGTCCTCATAGAACTGGAAGCTGGGCCCCTGACCAGCAAGGAAAGGCTTGGGCAACAAGTGGCTGGCCTGCTGACCTGTGGGTTTTTAATTTAATTAATTGATTTATTTACTTTTGGTTTTTTCGAGACAGGGTTTCTCTGTGTAGCTCTGGCTGTCCTGGAACTTACTCTGTAGACCAGGCTGGCCTTGAACAGAAATCTGCCTGCCCCTGCCTCCCAAATGCTGGAATTAAAGACGTGCGCCACCACTGCCTGGCTATTTTTATTTTTTGACAACAGGGTCAGCCCCTGGCTGACCTGGAACTTGATGTGTAGACCAGGCTGGCCTTGAACTCACAGGGATCCACCTGTCCCACACTTAGCTTTTTTTTTTAATGAGACCCTGTCTTCTGTGTGTCCGTGGCTGGCCTGGTACTTGCTACACTGCCCAGGCTGGCCTCTGACTCCTGTCTTGGACTCCTGAGAGCTGAGGTTACAAGCATGCTCCACTCTTTCTTCCCTGTCCTCCATCAGGACTCAGGCCTCCTTGCCCTGGCAGGCACTCGGGCATCGGACCAGACTTGCTGTGGACCCAAGTGTCAGCTTCCCTTGTGGTCCTTGTGCCATCCTGGGTGCCTCCCTCCCTTTAGCAAACCAGGTTGGAACACGGGGTTGACCAACCCTCCAGCAGTCTGGATCCAGTGGTGTGAAGCTGGGTGCTGGCTTCCCTTTTTTAGGCTGAGATCTTGACTCTGAGTCTGGGGCCCTGGTTGAGTCAGCTAAGTATCCATAGTTTATGAGGATATGATTTCTGGGGTCTAGAAGAGACCCAGATATCACCAAGAGGGTCCATGGTTCCAAAAGGGTGTAAGTCCTGGACACTGGTTGTAGCGGAGGTTCATTCTCTCACAGACAGAGAGGGGCTGGGCTGTGTTCCTCTTGAACCCATGGATAGAGAGCGCTTGTTTCCCTAGGCCCTGGCTTTCAGAGCAGTCTGTCTTGGTGTCTGCTGAGCCTTTGCTAGCTGCAAGGCTTGAGCCACATCCCCTCAGAACCTCCAGACATCTGAGGGCCCTGCCAGTAGTGAGCAGAGCGACCCTCGCCCTGCTGCTCAGTGGAGCCTGTGTGTCTGAAGGCAGTCAGGTAGGTGGCACCTCTGACCTGCAGCCCCTGTCTGCCTCAGGTGAAGCTGTCCGACTTCGGGTTTTGTGCCCAGGTGAGCAAGGAGGTGCCTCGGAGGAAGTCGCTGGTAGGCACCCCGTATTGGATGGCCCCGGAGCTCATCTCCCGCCTTCCCTATGGGCCAGAGGTAAGCCCAGGAGGGACCCAGCTGCCCAATCCCAAGTGGCCTACAGGAAGGTGGCCTGGGCTTCCATTATCTGTTGGAAAAGCCAGGCTGAACACAGGGGAGCAGGTGCTGCTGGGGAAAGGGCGGCATCGTCATTCTGGCTGTCGTCGCCACCTCTGCTACTTGATGCGGTAGCTACCTAGCCCCGAGGTATTCCAAGTCAGCAAACTTGATCCCCATAGGCATGCGCAGGCTAGAGCAGGCTTCCACGGGAGTGAGGCTAGCTTAAAACTCACTCTCGTGGGTCTCACTTAGGATTGCTTGTAACTGACAGGAGTGGGGCCTCGACTCATTAGCGGTCTGTGGCAGCTACTGATGCCTAGACCTGAGGATCCGGGGTAGGCAGGCTTCCACTATCCACAGGCTGTGGGCTCAGGACTAGAGACAAAAGGTGGAGGCCAACAGAGGCTCCTGCGCCTGGAGCGTGCAGAACATTGGCTGCCCTCTGCACTCAGCACTACGGTCCCTTTCCCATCCTAGGTGGATATCTGGTCACTGGGGGTGATGGTGATTGAGATGGTGGATGGGGAACCCCCTTATTTCAACGAACCACCCCTCAAAGCTATGAAGATGATTCGGGACAACCTCCCACCCCGACTGAAGAACCTGCACAAGGTAAGCAGAGCAGGCTGGACCAGTGCTGAGCCCTGTGGCTCCCCCAGCCCTTGGCTACCACAGAGCTTGCCTGGCTGTAGGGCTGTGTGTTGGGAAACTTGTATGTGGGAAGGGGCTGCCTTCAGCTTCTTGCCAAACACAAAAGTAGGGCAGAAATGAGCCTTAGGAGATTTGGGTATGCCCTTTACGGTCCAGCAGTAAC
The DNA here is from genome assembly GCF_900095145.1 of Mus pahari. Classification (NCBI taxonomy): domain Eukaryota; kingdom Metazoa; phylum Chordata; class Mammalia; order Rodentia; family Muridae; genus Mus; species Mus pahari. Next base: position 1,560,693 of record NC_034590.1, on the reverse strand, counting down.
TCCTGACCCTCCCTAAGACGCCTCAGCCCCCAGGACATTAGAGGAAAGTGGCCCCCCAGCAGGTAACTCTGCTCCTTCACAGGCATCACCGTCTCTGAAAGGCTTCTTGGATCGCCTGCTGGTGCGTGACCCAGCCCAGCGGGCCACTGCTGCCGAGCTGCTAAAGCACCCGTTCCTCACCAAGGCGGGGCCACCAGCCAGCATCGTGCCCCTGATGCGCCAGCACCGAACCAGATGAGCCCGAGCCTAGTCCTGAACCAAAGAGCCCGGCTACCCTGCCCGGCAGAGGCCAGTAGAGGGCCAACCAGCTCCCACAGCCCAGGAGACACTCTAGGGCACCGCAGTCACTGTGCTGGGGCCTTCGTGGGACCCTACTACTGAACTCTGGTTTTGATTCCATGACTTGTAAAGCCACACCAGGACATGTGGAGCATGTGAGACTCCCAGGCAGGCTCCCAGGACAGGCTCCTCCCCTGGGCACTGTCTGCAGGAGAGAGGTGGCTGCCCATCACTGGAAATCTGCATCAGGGGCCACTGGGACAGAGACGACACTATGAGAAAGAGGGGTGTGTGTGTGTGTGTGTGTGTGTGTGAGAGAGAGAGAGAGAGAGAGAGAGAGAGAGAGAGAGAGAGAGAGAGAGAGAGAGAGAGAGAGAGAGAGAGAGAGCGAGCACGTGCACCAAGAAAGTCCAGCTCCTCTGTCCTCAGCCTGCCTGGTACCCAGCCCCTGACCCTGAGCCATTGAAGGGTCAATCATGAATGTTTGAAGAGTGGCCTTTTCCCAGAGCCCCACACCCTCTTTTCACAGGAGAAACATGGAGCCTCCCCTTCCCCAACCTCTGCAGCAAATGACTACTGCACCCAGACAGCCTCCGTTTTCTAGAAGTCTATTTATATTGTCATTTTATAACACTAGCTGTGTCTCTGTCTCAGCCTAGAAACAGATGGTCCCTGACCATGGGGTGGCTGGCCCAGGGACAGGGCCACTTTGAAGAATCAGGCTCCTGTCCCCCACCCTGCTGCCAGTCCCTCAAGTTAGTTTTACAATTAAAGTATTTTCTTGTTTTTGGTGTGTATGTGTGTGGTCAGTGGAGGCTACTGACCAGCTGTGTAGTAAGGGACATGTGGGGACTCGGCCTGGAAACCCAGGCATCAAGGGGGAGATGCTCCACCCCACTCCATGCATGGGGCAAGTGGGCACGCCCTGACTCTGGAAGCAGCCTTGGCCAGTGCTGAGTGAGGCTCCCACACCCCAGTGGCCTGGGTTGTTCCTTCCTCTTTTCCTTGAGACACGGTTTCCCTACACAGTTAGGCTGGCCTAAATTAACTATGTAGCCCAGGTTGGCTTCAGACTTGCCACACTCCCCTGCCTCTGTCTCCTGACTGCTGTTGAGATGACAAGCAAACTCGCCAGTTGCCACACATGGCCCAGTCTGGAGATGTTACTCTAGTTGATGTTGATCCTTCTGAGCCTAGGAACTAGTAAACGAGCCATTCGATGAGTCAGTCAGTGGGCTGAGTAACCTGGGGCTGCCTGCTCGGGACACTTATCCAAGAAAGAGTCTTCAAGCCCAGCAGAGGGAGGAAGGCTGCTGTGGCAGCGAGCGCTCCATCTTCGCCTCCTAAGCTCACCCAGGGACAGCTGGTCTGGGAGCGGGGGCCGGTGGAGCACTGGGACTTTAGCTCAGGGCCACCCCATGTCTACTGCCACACAGCTGTGGCCTCCACACGGTCAGGCCCCTGTTTGTGATGGAGCCTAGCTAAGTGCTTAGTGGCTTGACAGGTGCAGACATGGCAGTGTGAGAAGCAGCTACTGCTGTTAGGAATGGGGTTTTAGCTGGAGTCGATTCCTGTCTGTAAAGAAACAGGCCCAGATTGACAGAAAAAAGCAGGAAACCAACAGATGTCCAAAGATAAGTTTTAGGCCTGGCTGCGAATGTAGGGGAGATGGGCCTCGGGCTGGGATGTGGCTCAGTTGGTAGAGTACTGGCCCTGAGTCCAGTTTCCAGCATCATATAAAACCAGACCTGGTGCTGTATGCTTGCCATCTAGAACTCAGCCTGGGGGGGGGGCGGTTATCAAAGAGTTAGGGGCAGCCAGGGCTGCATGAGACCATGAATCAAAAAATAAGCTGGCGGTGGTGGCGCACGCCTTTAATCCCAGCACTTAGTAGACAGAAGCAGGCGAATCTCTGGGAGTTTGAGGTCAGCGTGATCTACAGTCAGGATTCTATAAATGGCACGTTGACTCGAGAATAAAACCAATGAGACATAGCAAACATTAAAGAACCCTAGCTTATTCCACAGAGCAAGGCCAGAGGAATAGCTTACTCTCCGTAGGGGGCCGGTGAACCAGAGAAGTATTAAACACATTCTGGAGCCCTATGGCTGAGAGCCTGAACTCTCTGTGATCCCACTGGAAGCTGAGGGAGTCTGGGAGGTACCATGCCACAGAGGCAGACATGCCCCAGGACAGTCACCTGCCTTACCATATGCCCTACTCCAAGTTGATGGTTGGTGTGGGCATCTTCACTGTCCCTGCATTTGGAATGGCTGGCTCTTGGTTTCACAATGGGAGCTGCTGCCAGAGACCCAGCCCTCTCAGCTCTGCTTCCTGCTCCTGTCACCTGTGCAGAAGTGTCCCCAAGGACACATCAACCACTTGCTGTCAGGAACACCTAACCCCCTGACTCTCAATCGGGATTTACTGCATGGATGTCAGCCACACTTTAGGAGGACTGGAGGGGCCAAAAGGCCAATTACCCAGATGCCCATGGGGAGAGGGGGCACTGTCATAAGAGTGGCCAGACGGATTAGAGGGTCTGTGGTATTGCCAAATCCTGAACAGAAGGTCACACACAGCTCTGCTGTGACCAGAGCAGAATGCCTTCTCCCAGCTACCCACTCTGACCTTGAAGAGTATCTTCCCAGGCACAGCCTTCTTGGTACACTGTCAAGGATGTTTCTACAGTGTGTTTTCTTGGGACCTCTAGACGGCAGAGAATCAGGGACCCCAGGCGAGCACGTGGGAGGGTCATGCGCATCACCTGCAATGGCAGCACAGTCTAAGGATGTAGTTATCAACGTGCTTTGCCCAAATGCAAATGAGCAGACACCACACTCTCCAAGCGATCAATCAACTCAGCTGGGAGGGAAGGTGGTTGACAAGTGGGCACCCAAGCACAGGTGGGCAGGTGGGCGACTGAGATGTTTCTTCTGCCTGCCAGAGGGGCGTAGTCAAGAACCCAAACAAATGGTGGAAACTAGTCAGACCAGCGGGTCTCTAAAGTATTCATCCTTGGTCCACCCTGAGAACTTGCAAATGTGATTTCCTGGGCTCCACCCAGGCTGAATCAGAACCTGGGTTGGCCCAGCCATCTGTATGTCAACAGGGATCCTGATGTCTGCTCCATTATGGAAACCCCAGAAACAAGGCAACCTTTCTGTGCTAAACACACGCATTGAGATTCTTTCTTCAGGTAGCAGGGACTCCAGCCTCCCTCTGCCCTCCCTCCTGGGAGTATAACCTCCTACAAAAAGGACTGGCTCCTTTAAGGATTTGAGCCAGGGATTCACCATCTCTTCATTGGCTAGGTGTTTGGCCACGCCCAGGGGCAAGGCGGGCTGGAAAATGTAGTCCTTGCTGTACCAAGGGACTTGCGAAGCCCCACCCGGTGGCTCATTGGATTTACTGGGTTTGACCCTAGGAACTGAGGCTTAATGACACATCAGAGTTCAGAAACAGATAAAATGTGTGCAAGGGGTTCCCATACAAGAAAGGCGACCTCTGCGAGGCGATGAGGGAAAAAGAGATTGTTGAATAACAGTGCTCAGGAATTCTACAAAATCAGCTGGTAAAGGTGCCTCCTGTCAAGTTCGATCCCTGCGGCCCACTGGAGGGAAGGTGAGAACCAATTTCTGTGTCCCTGACACAGACAAAAACAAATGAATACATTATTTAAAAAAAAAAAAAAAAAAAAAAGGCAGCCTGGCTTTATGCTGTCCAGAACAGGAACCCCATACATGAGTGTATGGATATTTAATGTTAACCTAATGTGTAACTCAGTGCTTGCCTACCATTCATGAGACCCTGGATGTAATTTTCAGCCCCACAAAGCTAACCAAAAGTGAACATAAAATGAAATTTAGCAGTCTGGTGCTGACGGATGGCTCCATGGCTCAGAGCACTGGCTCCCTTTGCAGAGGACCCGTTCAGCTTCCAGAGGCAACATGGCCACTCACACGTGGTCCCGTGAGTGTGAGGAAACTGACTAGCGTGTCCCACACCGGTGCTTTTAACTGCCAAGCCGGCCCTCCAACCTCAACCACTTTCTCTCATTTTTACTCAGTCTAGCATCGCAGCTCATGGATCACAGCTCACGGAATGATTCCTACCACACATGCTCAGGGTAGATCTTTCCATCTCAGTTAACTTGATCTAGAAACTTCTGCGCAGATGTCTGTGAGGAGCAGTGCTTGTCTCCTTGGTGACTTTAGACCCTGTCAGTTTGACAATATTAACCATTTCATTCCCTAAGACCCCCTCCTCAGGTGCTTGGTCACAGCAATGTGACCAAGAACTGACAGAAGAAAGTAGCCCATGACTGCAGAGCCAAAAAGGACATCTGAAATAAAACTATATAAAGAGCGTAACTGAACAAATAAAACGGACAAAAATAGTTAATAATATAAAAATCAAGACATTTCACTTACCTTATACGTGGCAGTGGCACACAGGAGACTGGAGCAGGAGGAGAGAGAGTCCCTGGGCTACATAGAGAGATGCTGGCTCAAAATGAATTAAGTGATTAAATAATGGGGAAATATTTGCGAACATTCACACTAATCAGATAACTTAGGAAGAAAATGAGATCAATTTTATCAGGGCTATAGACAAAGGTTTGACCAGTCAGGTTGGAGAGAGAAGAGCCTAAAGGTCATGAGGTCACACACAAGGCTCTGACTCATTAGCCAAGCAATGCAAATTCAAAGCAGAGTGCCACTGCACACAATCTATCCGGAAAAAAATAAACTGGCTGCTTCCTGGTGTGCTGCCTCCTGACGGATGAGTGACACTAGGGACTGTGGGCTGAAAGCTCTAAAACCGCGAACCAAGTCCTCCTTTAAGAATAATAAATGTCACAGGGCTAAGCAGATGGCTCGATTGGTAAAACTGCTCTCCACACAAGCATGAAGATCTGAGTTCAAACCCCCCAAAACCTAAGGCCAAGGGGTTGTAGCTTGTGTCTGTAAACCCAGGGCTCCTTCAGTAAGATGGGAGGTACAGACAGGAGAATCTCTGAGAGCTTGTGGATCTGCTGGCCTGGGGTCTGCAACATCTCAAGCAAAGTGGAAAGCAAAGATTGAGAGTTGGGGTTTGCCTATGATCTCATGCACTGTGGTACTCCTGGCACACAGGAACATGCACATGTGCAAGTACACACATGCAACACACACATACAAACATACACAAAGGCAGAGGATGCAACTCAGTGTAGAGCTCCTGCCTAGAATCCCCCAGTGAGGGGCTGGGGGTGTGGCTCAGTGGCAGAGCCCCTGCTTAGAATCCCCCAGTGAGGGGTTGGGGTGTGGCCCAGTGGCAGAGCCCCTGCCTAGAGTCCCCCAGCGAGGGGCAGATGTGTACATACACTGCTCTCTGCAGAGTGGAGCTGGACTACACCATTTCATTCCATCAATCAACACTCAACCCAAGCTGCTTTTCTTCCCCACCAACCTGGCTATTGCTCCCCACTTTTCTATACTTTGGACCTATGTCCCATGCCACCCTCCAGCGGGCACAGGGCCATGATTCCTGGGGCACACACTGATTTTGCAGCAGAGTAAAGAGATGCACTCAGGCTGTCTGGACATGGTTCCTCAGCAGGGCAGTGTCTGGTCTTCATGTACTTCCTGCCCAGCAGGCATGGCCACAGACCATTTAGGGACAAATAGTAAACAGAGTTTGTGGAGGCCCTGCCCTGGCAAGGTGACATTCTAGCAGGGTGAGCCAGATGGTGACCTAGAGAGCCAGAGATTCAGACATAGTCATAGATCCCAGTGAGGGCAAGATGTAAGGATGAGGTGTGACAGCACAGAGGAACAGTATGGGTACAATGTGCCTGGGCTTGGAGGGCTCAGCAGTGTGACTGGACCTGGGTCCGGAGGCACCAAGCTCGTAGGAAAGGGTCAGAAGGATGTCTACAGCTGAGGAAGGGACAAGCTGAAGAGCCTCTGGAGCCTCAGTAAAGCCTCGCAGGAGGAGCAAAGGCCATGGAGTGGGAAGGAAGGTGGAGGCCTGCAGGCTGGCCAAGCCGTGAAAGCAGAGTCAGGAGAAGTCAGGGGGAAGCTAAGCACACTCCAGCAGGCAGCCCTCTGCTCCTGCACAGTAATTCTTGTGGTTTTGTTCTTTTGATGATGGGGACAGAGCTCAGAGCCTCTTGGGATATAGTGTCCACGATGGGAGGAGTCCAAGACCATAGCAAGAGAAGTTCAGCCTGGTGTGCTGGTGAACTAGGAGTTCAGCCTGAGCTACCCAGTCAGACTCTGTCTCAGAATAAAGGAAAAATGGATTTGGAATACAGAGGCATAATGCACGCCTAGTACCCCACGGTGAGGGGCTGGGGGCATGGCTCAGTGGTAGAGCCCCTGCCTAGAATCCCCCAGAAAGGGGCTGGGGTGTGGCTCAGCGGTAGAGCCCCTGCCTAGAATCTCCCAGTGAGGGACTGGGGGTGTGGCTCAGTGGTAGAACACCTGCCTAGAATCCCCTGGTGAGGGATGAGGACCCCAGAGCCGCTTTACCAGGAGGCTGTGGAATCTTTACAGGGTCACGTTTAGCTAGCAGGACTTCTGATTCCTGGACTGATCTTATTTCTCCTTTACTCCCCAGCTGTGGGTGAAGATCTTCCGTCAGCACATGCTCCCCACCTAGTGTCACTGAATAACAAGGCTAATGATGACTTCTGATGCCTCCAAAACCGTGAGCCAAAATAACCTTTCCTGTTACTAACTTGACTAGTCTCCAGGTATTTATGATAGCATGTTTTTGCCACTGTTGTTTCATCCTTCCTTCCTTCCTTCCTTCCTTCCTTCCTTCCTTCCTTCCTTCCTTGCTTCCTTCATTTTGGGGGTCTCATGCGTCCTGAGGTTGTTTGTGAACTTTCTACCTTAAGCTCCCGCCTCCACCCTCTGGCTGGGAATCCACCATGTCCCACTTTCTGCAGTGCTGAGGATCAATCCCAGAGTTCTGTGGTTGCTAGGCCAGCACCCTACAAACTGGCTACGCAGCAGTCCAGTTCTGTTCGTTGTAAGCTAGCAGACCTCCCTGGGGAGAACTAGGACACATGTCCATCTTATGTTATTTTGTCACATGAACAGTGGCCCATGACTGCTTCACTTATTTTCTTCTTACTGGCTTTATAGAAATCCCTTAAGTGGAGTGTAGAGAAAATGACTGCATTATTTTGTTTCCCATCAAGATATAATTAACACATGATAAACATGCTCACTTGAAATACACCTAGATGCATTTTGACAAATGCATTTGTCCACGTAACAACCATAGTTAAGGTAGAACTTTGTAGGCCTGTTGTGGTGTCACACGCCTTTTGTCCCAGCCCTCGGGAGGCAGAGGCAGGAGGGTCTGTGTTTGAGTTCAAGGCCAGCCTGGTCTACACAGTGAGTTCAAGGCCAGCCTGGTCTACACATTGAGTTCAAGGCCAGCCTGGTCTACACAGTGAGAACTTGGTCTACACAGTGAGAACTTGGTCTACACAGTGAGAACTTGGTATGGAAGGAAGGAAGGAAGGAAGGAAGGAAGGAAGGAAGGAAGGAAGGAAGGAAGGAAGGAAGGCAGGCAGGCTCTAATTCCTTTTAGTCTCTAAGGATCACCAACACAATTTCTTTGATGCTGGCTTAAGCTCGCCTTACCAGGATTTTATAGAAAGGAAAGCGCACTGTGGTGCCATTGTTTTGACTGTCCTTTACTATTCTGAGTAGAGATTTTTTAGACTTGGCTAAGCATCCCCATCGTCATGTCTGCTCCTTTCTTTTACTGAGTAGAACCCCGGTGTATAAACGTACCAGAGAAGGTTGGCTAACTCTGTTGTTCTAACGAAACACCAGAGACCTCTACTTTAAAGAAGAAGACGGGGCTGAAGTGCTGAATCAGCATTTAAGCACAGACGCTGCTTTCCCAGAGAACTGGGACTTAGTTCCCAGAACCCAGTCGGTGGCTCACAACCTTCTCTAGCTCTAGGTCCTGGAGGTTCCAGTTCTTCTTCTGGCCACCGGAGCACCAGGCACACAAGGTGGTACACGGATATATATGCAGGCAAACGAATCCTCATAAGATAATAAAAAAGCAGATCACTGTGAGTTCTAAGCCAGCCTTGCCTACACAACAAGTCCTAGCAAGAGCTACATGTAGAGACCCTATCTAAAATAATATTGTTAAAAAGAGGAAAGGCTGAAATGTAAATAAATAAAATAACTAATTTTTTTAAAAAAATAAATTCTGTACTATACTGTTTTCAGTATTACAAAAATAAAATAAAATAAACCGGGCGTGGTGGCACACGCCTTTAATCCCAGCACTCGGGGCAGAGGCAGGCGGATTTCTGAGTTCGAGGCCAGCCTGGTCTACAAAGTGAGTTCCAGGACAGCCAGGGCTACACAGAGAAACCCTGTCTCGAAAACCAAAAATAAATAAATAAACAAATAAATAAATAATAATAAAATAAAATAAAAAGAGGAAAGGCTTAATTGGGCTCATGGCTTCAAGGTCTTGCTTCCTCCATGACCTTGTTGCTTCTGGTCACTGCAGGGACACACAGTGGAGTCAAGACACTAACTCTTGGTGGCCAGCAGGTGAAGGAGCTAAATGGAGAGGGACAGGAGTCCCGCCGTCTGCTGCAAGGGGACACCCTGGGCACCAGACAATGCCCTATTAGTCCCCATCTCTAAAAGAATTAATCGGGGCTGGTAAGACTGCTCTTCCAAAGGTCCTGAGTTCAAATCCCAGCAACCACATGGTGGCTCACAACCGTCCGTAACAAGATCTGATGCCTGAATTAAGTAAATAAATAAATAAATCTTTAAAAAAAAAAAAAAAGGAATTAATCATCTTCTAATAATACAAAGATGGAGACCATGCCTTTAACACACCAGCCTTTGTGAACGTTCCAGATCTCACTTATATGTTACATCTCCGGGTGTTAATCCAGGTGTGTGCACATGGACTCTTCTAGTGTGGGGCAGCCATGACCAGCATGAAGATCTACCCTGAGTGAACTTTAACTGCTCTTGGCTAAACGCCACACTGGGGACATTGCTGGTCTTCTGGTGGCAAGAGCAGAAGCTGACAACTTACTGTTGGAATCTATTTGCTTTGTCAAGACATAAGCTATACACCCAGATTCCTCATAATCAGACAAACATGCTTCTCAGAGGTTCTAGGGCCCATCCCAGACTTCTGTGAAGGAACAAGGACCTCCCTAGTGAATCAGACATGCCCCAGGATTTGTGAACCACTGAGCAGGGAGACACAGGCAAGGAGGAAAGAAAAAGCCTGATATAGGGCTGGGGGCGTGGCTCAGTGATAGAGCCCCTGCCTTGAATCCCCCAGTGAGGGGTTGGGGGTGTGGCTCAGTGGTAGAGCCCCTGCCTAGAATCTCCCAGTGAGGAGCTGGGGGCGTGGCTCAGTGCTAATGTTCCCGGCCAGCATTGTCATCCGGAATTTGAGGGCAGCTTGAACTACACAGAAACATATTCTCAAGCAAAAGAAAACAAACAAATAAAACACATCGGAGTAGTATAGGGACAGACCAGCTTTGGTCAGAGGGAGGGAGATGGGTAAGAATATTGGAGAAGAATATGATAAGGTACATTTCATAATCATACCTATACACGTGAATGAATTAGGAAAGAATAAATACATTTTAGGAAGAAAGCCTCTCTTGGTTTTTTGGGGTGGTGGTGGTGGGGTTCCTCCTTCAGGTCCCTGCAGGCTGTGGCCACACCCTGTCCTGGATTCTGGCCGCACTCATCAGTCTGGTCTCCTCCCACCCACCACGGCAGGCCCGAGGCAGGTGGGAGGGCAGAGGGGCGTGTGCTGTGGTGGCCCAGGAGTGTATGCGGTTTGGGGTGTGCCATGGGTTCTGCTGGTGTTTCCTGGGAACCTGCTGAGGTGTGGCAGGGTGACACCTCCTAGGGCTCTAGTGACTTCCAGCTCTTCAGCGTACAGGGTCCGTACCCCTCTGTTTCCTGCCTCCGTTCCCTGAGCTATGCGTGGAGATGTTATTTATCATTCGCTGCCATTTCAGCACAGGGCTCTTAGGACGTTGAGTGGATTTAACTGCCCACATCACCATGAGCCTGTGACTGAGTTTCTTGATTTAAATCTGCTCGCTGTTGAGCGTACCTGGGACTTCCTGTGTCTCTGCCCAACTTGCTTTGTCCCTGCTGTGCAGCCTCAAGTGAGTCACTAGGCCTCTCTGAATCTGTTTTTTTCTTTGACAAGATGGGTGCAACAACAGGGTGGGTATGGAGATGGGCTAGTTTACCCGACTATGGGCTAGGGCGTGAGCTCCGCTTCCTGGTGTCTGTCTGAGGCCATCTTGCTTTCTGTGTCTGAAGGACAGGCAGTGTGGAAGTCTGAGGGCCTGGCCTGGGAGTGTGGGGGATAACATGGGGACCGAATGGTAGCACACACAGGGTGTGGTGGGGCAAGCTTGTGCACAATCTTTTGGCAGATAGAGGCAGCAAAGTTACCCTGGGCTTGCATAGCCAGTTCAAAAAACAGTCTGGAAACAAAACACAAAACAGAAACAAAAAGAAGCCAGTAGTAGCTGGCCCAGGACTGTTGTCCGAGAGATGGGGGTTGGAGAATTCAGGCCCCGTAGCTGCTTATTAACTCCTCTTTCTGTTCCTCCTGTTTGCTAGCGAGATGAGTTTAAGAGGGTCAACACCTCCTGGCAAGCAGAGTCACCGAAGCGCCCCACTGCTGATGGTCTCCACTTAGGGAGAGCCAGACCGGGGTGGGAAATGGGGCCACAGACAGGAAGTGGCCTTGGGTATCTGGCCCTACAGGTTCCTCACGCCCCAAAGTCCTGCCTTCAGTGTGCCCATACTCTCTCAGGAAGGAAGTAGGGAGGGTCACATTAACGCAGGGGGACAACCAGCCAGGGGCTACTGCCTGCGGACCTCCCTGGATTCCCCACCTCTGCCCCCTCCCATCTATGCTTCTAGCCTCACTCTGATTAACAAAGAAAAAAAAAGCTATCCTAGTGTGTCCCAGGAGAGAGCCTGAGGCTGGACCCGTGCCCATTCCTAGCCTCACATGGGATGAAGAGGGGGGAGGGGTGGCGTTGGCTTTAACTGGCCTCAGTTTTGCCAGCCAAAACTCCTTAAGGAGGAGGATACACATCATTAGAGAGCTTGACATTAGCCCCAGGGGTCAGGCGAGGTCCTCAGCTGGCCCTGGGGAAACTGGGGCAGAAGAATGAGAAGTTGGAGGGGGGGCGGGACTGGACCTCTTCTGAGGGAGGAGGCTGGCGGCTGGACCACTGGGTCTGAGGGAGGAGGGCTGGGGGGCTGGAACTAGTACTAGGTCAGGAGGAGGAGGACCTTGCAAACTGGGCTGCTGGTCTGAGAGAGGAGGGCCCCCGGGGCTCAGATCCTTCCCCTAACACGCCCTCTCTTAAATGCCTGATGGCTTGTCCCGCCCCTCCACCCCCAGTTAACCTGGATCCTAGGAACCAAGACCCAGTCGCCCAAACCTTAGGGATGGAGAAGACACCGGACAGAGACAGTGGCAGGATGGAAGCCGAGGGGTCCCTGAACTCCGAGGAACTGCCGCCGCATCCCCAGTCCCCGCCACCACCGCCGTCCCCAAGGTCTCCCACGTCCCCGGTGACCCCGGAGCTCCCGCAGCCCAATGCACCGACTGAGGTTGAAGCCAGGCAACTGCTGGTAGAAGAATGGGGACCCCTGAGCGGGAAGCTGGAGCTGCCCCCGAGCATCAGCTGGCAGCTGCTGTTCCTGGAGCGGCCGCTCTACCGCAACCTGCTCAGTTCACCCAACCCGGAAGGTGGGGGCGCAGCTTGGGGACCCCTGACGCGCTGCTCAGACCCTAGGTCTCCTTCATCTTTCTCTGTGGCTCCTGTCTATTTCTTTCTCTCGGCAGGCATCTCTGCCCCGTCTGTCAGTGCACTTCAGGATCTCCCTACTCTGCATCTTGTCTCTGTGTGTCTCTCTGTCTGTTTCTCTCCCTTCCCCTCTACCCGTGTTTCGGTTCCTTTCTCTGAGTTCTTCCAGAGCTCCAGAGACTCACCATAACCGCCCACCAACCTCCTTAATCCCTGCCAGGCTGGTCTAGCCCGGCTCGGGTTCCTGCCCTTCCAGTCTAGCCCCGGGGGGTAGGAAGACTTGAGGAGGTGGGCACTGGCCTGAGGCGCCATTCCCTTGTGTGATTCAGGCATTAATATCTACCAGCCGGCGCCCCCCACGGGTCCCACCCGGAAGCCCCTGAAGGAGCTGGGTAAGCACTGGGGGCTCTGCCCGGGAGGATGGTGCCCCTCGAGGAATGTCCCACCAACCCTTCCATCCTCCTCACTGGCCAGGTAATTTCCGTGGATGGTACATTACTACTCAGAACCTCCAGGGGCCCCTCAGGTGAGTTGCCACAGGGCCAGGGGGTGGGAGTGGGGTGGGGGGAGGAATCACTCTCCTCTCGGCTAACTTTCTTCGCTGAGGCGCCTGCAGAGGGGCCTCCCTTTCTGGCTCCGATGACAGAGTTAGTCATAACTGATTGCCTATGAAACATGCGGCACAGGCGCCCAAGATGTCTGGTCAGCGCACAGTAGGTGTTTGGTAAATCTTGATCTCACCCTCTTTCCCTGGGAGAGACTTCCAGCTCCAGTTCAGCTCCTGAACGGTAGATGAGAGGGTGTGTGTAATTCAGGGGCTCCGGGTCAAATCTCATCTTTTCTAAATTTGTTCTTGTTTTTGAACGAACTGATTAAAGTATCCCTTAAACTAGATAAATCACTAGTTTTTTGGGGGTGGGGTGGGGTGGATTGAGCCACACCCCCAGCCCCTCCCTGGAGGATTCTGGATAAGCGCTCTCCTGATGAGCCTTGCTCCTAGTCTGTTTTCGTGCTGTTTTGGGTTTTGTTTTTGTTTTTCTGAGGTAGGGTCTTGCTAAGTTGCCCAAGTAGGCCTTGATCTTCCAATCCTCTAACTCAGCCACTAGATAGAGTAGCTAAGATTCCAGGCCTGGATCCAGTCATCACCTTAAGTGTCAGCTCTCTCCTGGAACAGAGGGTTTGTGTATATTGTTCTCCAGGGTCTCCTGGGGACCAGGACTGCCAGGTCCTACTGCAGTGGGGTCGGGGCTGAGCGGGGAGGGTCTCCTGCTGTACCTAGAACCCTGTCACCGTGCTTCCTCTCTTGTTTGTCTGCAGCTGGACCGTGAAGGAGCAGTGCGTGAACCTGCTGGCCAAGAAGCTGTGGGAGGAGCTGTTGGATGATGAACAGCCTGACATCACCATCATGGACTGGTGCGCCCAGCCCTCCCTGACTACCTGCTCATGCCCTCCGAGGCTTCCCAGAGCTCAGACTTCCTGGCTCCGTAGGGCCTGAGCCCCTCCCTCACCAATACCCTTTGAATCTGTGGTCTCACCCAATCCTGCTCTCCTCCTCACTTGTCAGCTGGGTGGGTTCCCTCAGGGCCAGGCTGTTCCTTTATCCCCCAAGTTTATGCCCCTGATTTTTAGACTCATTTTCCTCCTACTAAGAAGACAGTTTCTTTCACACAGCTCCAAATGGAAACCTACTCCAGTCTTATGAAGGGGCCATATATGAATTTGCTCCAATGCCCTGTGTTCCCCACCCAACCCCTAAACTCTACCAGCAACCTCTTTCTGCTCTTACCCTCTGCCTGTACCCCATCTCATCTCAACTTGTGCCTGTGTCCCTCCATCTACAGATGTAGCTATTGGTGACATGTCAACTCCCCCCGCCCCTTTACCCCCCACCCAGCACTGCCTCAGAGAACAGAGCACAGGGTTGTCTTGGTCTCCGCCAGCCAAGGGCTGGGAGGGAGGCTAGATCTGGAGATTGTTGTAGCTGGGCCTAGGACCAGGGCTTGGGAATTGTTGTAGGTGGGCCTCCGACCAGGGTTGGGGGGATGAGATGATGTGGACGCATGGCAGTCAAAGCCTGAACCTCCTCCAGGTTCGAGGACAGCCGCCTAGACCAGTGTGTTTATGAGCTGCATGTCTGGCTATTAGCAGCTGACCGCCGCACGGTCATTGCCCAGCACCACGTGGCCCCTCGGACCAATGGGAGAGGACCCCCTGGCCGCTGGATTCAGGTGAGATGCGCTGCCAGGTCCAACCTTGGGCAGAGGGAAGGGGATGCCAGCAGGCTGTGGGACCCTGGTGAAACTTTCTTCCTAACCCTGGGCTGCCACAGGTGTCCCACGTCTTCCGCCAGTACGGCCCCGGAGTGCGCTTTGTCCACTTCCAGCACAAGGCTAAGAACCGCATGGAGCCTGGGGGACTGCGGAGGACAAGAGTGACCGACTCCTCCGTGTCTGTGCAGCTCCGGGAGTGACTTCTGACCGGGCTCTCTCTGAGTCTGATGTGATCGATCCTTTGAAAGTCACCTCCAAGCCCTTGGCATTTTTATGATGCTCCCTGGCTTCTGCCTTTTGTGTGTGTGCTGAGCAACAGTCTGACCCCTCCTCACCCCCAACCCATCCTTATTCCATGGACCCCTTCTCACCTCCTTGATGCTTCCTTGCCTTCTATCTGGCCCCTCTTTACCTCCTTGAGCCTCCCCCACTCCTCTGACCTCTCCTCCCCTCCCGCCATCCCCTTCACCCCTGGCCTGACCTCGCTCACTTCCCTGCCCCCAGCCAGCTCCTTCCTATTTCTCCCTGCCCAGGTCTCTCAGATCCTGCTTGGTCCCTGTCTCCCCTGTGACATCTCCACACCACTATGAATGTGTGTCTCTGGGCAGGGCCATCCCTTGTAGACCAACTGATCGTGTCATGTTGGTGAATAAACTTTCAGAGAGTGGCTCTAAGAAAACACACGGGCTCACCTGCTCTTTGTTCATTAGAAACCCCCTCAGTCCACACCTCACCCACTCAGCCAATCCTCAAACTCAGGGTACTTCTGTGACCTCTGGATCTTTTCATTGACTTTGACCTCTGACCCCCTACCTCTTACCTCTTTTTTTGCAGTGCTGGGAATTGAACTCAGGTTCTTTCGTGTATACTGGACAAGTTGTCTACCGCTGAACTAGATCCCCAGAGTTCTTTTTATTTATTGAAATTCTGTGGCAAAGTCTAAGTGGCCCAGCCTGGCTTTTAATTTTCAGTCTTCTGCCTCAGCCTTTTGAGGAGCTGAGGTCTGCACCACTGGGCCTAGCCTGACCTCAGTTTCCCTTCTACCTTGTGGATCCTGGAGATCTAACTGAGGTTGTCAGGATTGGCTGCAAGCCCCTTTATGTGCTACTCCATCTCATAGGCCCCTGATAGTTGATCTGTTTATATCCCCCAGTGTGTGCCCCTGAAGTATTCTCACTTACGTGCTCTTCTTCATCCCTTAACTCTCAGAGTCTCCTCAGATCCCAGTCCTGTCTCCAGTCTACCCTGGATTTCATTCCTACAGAGCTCTTCCCGTCCTCTGCCTAGGACAACCCAGACTCACTCAACCCAGACAGCCACTGAGAGCTCCCATGCCTGGGACAAAGAACCAGACAGCCACTGAGAGCTCCCATGCCTGGGACAAAGGCGAAGCAGAGATCACAACCTGAACAGAAACATAAATTTGAACTAAAGTGTCTTCCGTATGTCAGGGAAGGAACATTAAATGTAATTAACAACCCAGTGTCAAGTCTTTAAGTCCCTCACTAAGGAGGCTGAGGTAAAGGGATCTCAAGTTAAAAGACAACATGGGCAACTTAGTTAGACCCTGTTCCAAAATAAAAAGGAAAGAAAGGGATGTGGGCGTGGCTCTGTGGCAGA
This sequence comes from Mus pahari, assembly GCF_900095145.1. Lineage (NCBI taxonomy): Eukaryota > Metazoa > Chordata > Mammalia > Rodentia > Muridae > Mus > Mus pahari. The sequence continues at coordinate 1,544,661 of NC_034590.1, read as the reverse complement.
GCCTAGCATCCCCCAGTGAGGGGATGGGGGTGTGGCTCAGTGGTAGAGCCCCTGCCTAGCATCCCCCAGTGAGGGGCTGGGGGCGTGGCTCGGTGGTAGAGCCCCTACCTAGCATCCCCCAGTGAGGAGCTGGGGGCGTGGCTCGGTGGTAGAGCACCTGCCTCTACCACATCATCCAATACACGGTGGTTCTACCCTGGCACAAGGTCCTAGAATGACCCTGACGTTCTAGGCATTAATATCGAGAAGTAAATGAGAAGTGTTTAAATATTTAGACGCCGCCAGCAGTGCTCACTCTTGCTCCCTGGATGTCTTTGCTCATCCCAACCCAAGTTACAGTCTAAGGCTGTGTCCCCAGTATGGTCTGACTCAGATCTGACCACTGATCTCTCATTCTATCCACCCATGGGTGCTGGGTCTCAAACACACGCAGATGTCACACAGGGTTGTAACTTTGAAAGGGCTGTATTATAGGGAAGCTATGATAGCAGGTCGTGGGGCCATCTCGCCTCCTGGCTCTTGGGGGTGCAGCAATCCCCAAGGACAGGCTGGGTAGGACTTAGCACTGTGCAGAATTAGAGATGGCAGACCCTCAAGGCATCAATAGCACCTGTAACAGAAACATGAATTCCCAACAGGGGGTGTCGGGACAGAGACTGTCCCATGTGGGAAGGTCTAAGGAGGGGTTCAAGGCTCCAGGTTGAGGAGCTTAGGGTCCCGGCCTGGGAGGTTTTGGGGTCTGGCAATTTTTTTTTCTTTTTGAGGGATTCTGCTGGGCTGGCTTGGGATGTTGATACCTAAGGTCTGTGGGTCATGGGATGATTGCTCGACCTGGGGACCACTAGGATTGGGTCTGGGAGGTCTACAAATGGTTTCTGGGTTTGGGGCTGATCTAGACAAAGTGGGTGGGGGTGTAGGGTTAGACCAGACTGACTCTTCAAGATTTGGGCCTGGGGTCTTGAGGCCTGAGAGGTTTCTAGGTCTCAGAGTTGGATCTAGGGGCTTTCAAATGTAATGAGGCGGGGCTGGCTTAGGGGTCTAAGGGTCCCAGAGGAGCCAGTGATCTCCTCACTCTGAGGCCAGGAAACCTCATGCCAGTGCAGAATTAGGGCGATGCTGAGTGGAAAGGTTTCTAGAATGGAGGCACAAGTTAGCTGGCATTGTTGATTTCCTAGTATGTGGAGCCTAGAGTTTGTCTAAGAGACTAGGGGTGGTGGTGAGGGCCATAAGATAGAAGATAACAGGATTAGTCTAGGGGGTGCACTCAGAGATGGGACCTCCAGGAACAGTTTCATGAGTCTGGGGGTCTCTGGACTCTGGGGGCGCCTTGGGCTTGGGTGGCGGGGCTGGGTAGGGACTTACTTGCAGTAGAGGGAAGAGATGGAATCGGACCAGTCCCCAAAGATGCCTCTGCGGTACTCTTCCAGACGAGGGTAACTGCCTGCGGTGAACTTGCGGGTCTTGCCACGCTTACCGGAGAGAGACCACACAGTGATCTCACAGCGCTGGCCCACTACCAAGGACGATGCGGTGTTAGACCAGCCCGAGGGCAGATAGGGCAGGTCGGTACCTGGCTCCACAGACAGCTCGGGCCCCTGGCAGCAGTTGTCATAGTATGGATCACTCTTCTCATAGAGCCTGGCGCAGGTTCGCGTCCCATCTGACTTCTTCAGGTCTGCCGGCACCGGACAAGCGCCGTGGGCACCAGGGACAGCCACCAGGGCTAAAGCCAGCAGCAGCGGGCACAGCAGGGACATGGTGACAATGGACCATGAGACGTCTGAGGTGCACTTATGTGTCTGACCCTTGGGAAGAGAGAAGATGTGAGATAAAGACGGGGGAGGAACGAGGACACGCCCCCTGCCCTTGGCGGCCACTGGAACGAGGACACGCCCCCTGCCCTTGGCGGCCACTGGAACGAGGACACGCCCCCTGTCCTTGGTGCCCGAGACCTACCTGGAAAACCTCACACCACTGAATAGTAAATACAAGATGGGGATAAAACCGTAATGCCTTGGAGTCTGACTGGTTAAAGACAGTCAAGGGGTTGCAAATGAGGCTCGGAGTGTTTGCCTAGCACTAGGAAAGCCTGGGATTGGACCCCCTGCCATTGTTTACAGAGTAGCTGCAGCGGGGAAAGCAATGTGGAAGCAGAGGCAGGGAGATCGGGAGCTCAAGGTTATCTTTGGCTACAAAGCAAATAGGGGGCTACGTGGGGATGTACTTGGGATCCTGGGTGAATGGGAGATAGATAGATAGATAGATAGATAGATAGATAGATAGATAGATAGATAGATAGAAAGGAGATGATTCAGAGGTTCAGATCCTTGAAGAGGGCCGTGATCCAGGAGACTCATCACTTTTGGCCTCTATGGGCACTTTACAATCACATGCACGTACACCCACAGAGACATGCATGTTCACACATAATTAAAAAATAAATTAAATGTTTTAAATGGGAAAAGTCAGGGCTGGGGAGATGACTCAGCAGGGAAACCTGAGTTCTGAGCCCCAGCACCCACGGGAATGTAGCCCTGTGCACTTGTAACACCAGTACTGCAGAGGGCAGAGGCAGGAGGATGGCTGAGACTTGCTGACTGGCATCCTGGCTCCAGGTTCAGGGAGAGACCCCTTCTCTTGAGAATACTTTGTTGATGGATCAGAATAGATAGATCAGTCCTCCTGTGGCCTTTGTGTACATGTGCACATTAATGCATATATCCCACACATGTGTGCATATGCCACACACATGTGCAAATGCCACACACGTGCACAGGGATACATAAAAAGATAAAAGGGAAAGGCAGCTGAAAAGGTCGGCTCAGACCTCAAATCCCAACACTGAGGAACCTGGGGTGGGAGAAGGAGCTGTGGGCCGGCTGGGGCCACGGAGCGACACCGCTTGCACAACTGAAAGGGCTAGGGACATTAACTTAGCCAAATAAGTAATTTGGTGAATTAAAAGGGGTTTCCAAACTCTGCATGTAGCAGCTATAATGTACAGGGTGTTTACAAATGGACAAGAAGAGACCAGCTTCCTCTTCCCAAAAGCTCGGGCAGAGGAGAAGGCAGGGGGCGCCCACCCTCACCCTTGCCTCAAGAGCTGGAGTTCTGTTTGTGTGTGGCTCTGGGTATAGAACCCATAGCCTCAGGCAAGCTACACTGCAGCCACACCTGGAGGTTTTTTCCCCTCCTTCTCTCCTTCCTCTTCTTCCTCCTCCTCCTCCCCCTCTTCCTCATACTCTTCCTCCTTCTCCTCTTATTTTAGTTTTCTGAAGTAGGATCTCAAGTGCTGGGAAAGGCAGAGACAGAGAGAGCCCCCGCTCCCCGGTGGGCATAACAGCTGAACTGGTGGCCTCCAGGTTCCACGGAGACCCGGTCTCAAAGATAAGTGGACGGAGACCGGAAGAACGGCTCAGCAGTTAAGAGCACTGCCGAGAGAGGACTGGGCCTCAGTTTCCAGAGCCCATGTGATGGCTTATAGCTGCTTGTAACTCCAGTTCCAGTGGATCCAACACTCTCTTCTGGGCTTCATGGCATTAGATACACAGGTGGTGCACCCTGTACGTGTAGAACAAAAATGATTTACATTTTTTAATAATAAAAACAAAAGCTGGGCATGGTAGCACACGCCTTTAATCCCAGCACTCGGGAGGCAGAGGCAGGCGGATTTCTGAGTTCGAGGCCAGCCTGGTCTACAGAGTGAGTTCCAGGACAGCCA
>NC_034590.1:1539125-1540930 GCF_900095145.1 Mus pahari | reverse complement strand
CTGGTCTACAGAGTGAGTTCCAGGACAGCCAGAGCTACACAGAGAAACCCTGTCTCGAAAAACCAAAAAAAAAAAAAAAAAAAAAAAAAAAGAAAAAGTGGAGAGCTGAATGGTGGAGTTCAGCTTTAATCCCAGGACTCAGGAGGCAGAGGCAGGTGGAGAGCTGTGAGTCTGAGGCTAGCCTGGTCTAACAAGTTCTGGGCAGCCACCCAGGGCTGTGTAACGAGACACTTTCTTTTAACGAAAAAAAAAAAGCATAAAGAGTGACTGAGGAAGGCACTGGATGTTGACCTCTGAACTCTCACGTGTACACATGAACGTACACACACTTGAATATGCACACACGCTACATAGATCCGCGTAACATACATAAAGGTGGAAGGAAAAACACCAGTTTCACAGCATTCTCCTGTTACCTCCTCGTCTCTCCCTAACTCATGTACATGCAAACAGTAACAATAGCTCCCATTTTAATAAAGCCAAGCTGTAACACGATTGCCTACGGAGCAAGACTGCCTGCGTCCAGACCCTGTCTCCTTCATGGCCCTGCAGCTCTCAGGAATAAGGTCACAGGCTTGCACCAGGACCCCTGTCCTCATGCATGCAAGGCAAGCAAAGCCCTTTACCCACTGAGCCATCTCCCCAGCTCTGGCCTCTGCTGAGTGACCTTGGGCAGAGACACGTAATTCTTCTGAGCCTCAGTTTCTTCTTGGCCTCTGTGAAATCATGGATGATCATATTAATCAATGATTCATCTATAATGACTCTAAACCACTACAAACAATCCACATCATTGTTATTAATCAATACACTACAAATACCTAACAGAAAATTTGGGATAAGTATGAAATTGTATGTATAAATGTGCAGAGCCTGAGTCCGGGACCTGCTGGTCAGCTGGAGGCCAGCACCATTCTTAGTGTGAGCCTGAGAGCCTGGCCCTGCCCCAGAGCACACACTGATCTGGAGCCCTCCTCCCTGTCCCAGGATTCCTGGAATCTAATCTCCAGCTGTTAACTTCCCAGAGCGCTTCCTGGGCTTCAGGGTCACGGAGGCCCCACTCTTGGCTTTATGGACATGGAGCCAAAGACACCAAGGTGTGGGACAGTCACCTACATCTAGGGTCCCAGGAACATAAGACATGCTGGGTAGCGAGACCCGGAAAGGGACAAGAACATGACTCAAACCACACACCGTCATAGGAATCACAGAAAAGGCCATGGCGCAGCAAGCAGCCAACCCTACACACATGCAGGTAGAGGACCAGATCACGGAGTCTGCAGTGCTTCTGATATTGCCATCTTTCTCTTTGTGCTGTGCAGGATCACAGATGTGTTAGGCAAGCAGTCTACCACCGAGCCACGCCCCCAGCCCCTCACTGGAGGATTCTAGGCAGGGGGGCTACCACCGAGCCATGCCCCCAGCCCCTCACAGGGGGACTCTAGGCAGGGGCTCTACCACCGAGCCACACCCCCAGCCCCTCACAGGGGGACTCTAGGCAGGGGCTCTACCACCGAGCCATGCCCCCAGCCCCTCACTGGAGGATTCTAGGCAGGGGCTCTACCACCGAGCCACGCCCCCAGCCCCTCACAGGGGGATTCTAGGCAGGGGCTCTACCACCGAGCCACACCCCCAGCCCCTCACTGGAGGATTCTAGGCAGGGGCTCTACCACTGAGCCACGCCCCCAGCCCCTCACAGGGGGACTCTAGGCAGGGGCTCTACCACCGAGCCACGCCCCCCAGCCCCTCACAGGGGGACTCTAGGCAGGGGCTCTACCACCGAGCCACGCCCCTAGCCCCTCACA
>NC_034590.1:1534584-1539120 GCF_900095145.1 Mus pahari | reverse complement strand
CCTAGCCCCTCACAGGGGGATTCTAGGCAGGGGCTCTACCACCGAGCCACGCCCCTAGCCCCTCACAGGGGGATTCTAGGCAGGGGCTCTACCACTAAATCATGCCCCAGCCCCTCACTGGGAGATTACAGAGGCTGCACACTCTGTAGTGTGGTAGACACAGGTTTAATATATATATATATATAGGCCTAGAGAGAAACAGTCACCAACTTCCAGGCTCCAGTAGAACCAGGGCACTATTATCTTCACAGCCCACTCCTCACTCACCCCAGCCCCACACCCCACAAACTCTCACTCTTACAACTCCTCACACACATATCTGACATGTGCGACTGTACACTCAGCATTTCCACTAGCAGACAAATCTCCTCGCCGCATGTTCACAGACATTAGCCAAAGTGTAGAAAAACCATCCTCTTCTCACACAACGCCCTTCCCGGGAAGAATGCAAAAACACCTTGCCCTGGAGGGATCCACCAGCCTCTGAGAGAGCCAGGCGCTAAATCGATAACTCAGACACCATGTGAAAGGGGTTCTAACAGGCATGTTGCAAAGGATTCTGGGAATGCAATGGGAAGAAAAGTTGGCTTTCTTTTCTTTTCTTTTCTTTATTTTTTAAAGAAGTGTTAAATACTCTTTATCTGATATCATACATAAACCACAGCAAATGAATAGTAAAAGGCAGCTCCCTTGATGTAGGGAATTCTAATTAAAACTGCACTGTCAAGCATAGACAGTTGCCTCCTGGTGTTTAGCCATGGCCTGTAAGAGGCCGGTCTTCTTACTTCTGAGACAGTGACAGAGTGTTCCCAGTGTTCAAACGTACTCATATGCCCAGCTATATAAATCTAAGTGTAAAGCCATTTAATAGGTTTGAGGCGACATGCCCATATTTATGGAAAGTAAAACCTTACTAATTAACTCCAATCTTGAGAAAGGGAGAACAGTGATGTCATGTATACAATGGGAACTGTTGCTTTAAAAAGACCGTACCCACTTTACGACAAGTCAGTTTCCCTTAAATCAGGACTGTCCAACAAGAACATTGTTGGCCATTCATGAATTCATGATCTGAATTTGGCGTATGAATTAAATTATGATATACATTAAAAGCCATGGGACATTTGTTTTGTAATAAATAAGGCAGTGGAATTACCCATTAGTAGCCTTTTGTGTGTGTGTGTGTGTGTGTGGTTTTTCGAGACAGGGTTTCTCTGTGTAGCCCTGGCTGTCCTGGAACTCACTCTGTAGACCAGGCTGGCCTCGAACTCAGAAATCCACCTGCCTCTGCCTCCCGAGTGCTGGGATTAAAGGCTTGAGCCACCACCACCCAGCATTAGTAGCCTTTTTAAGATAAGCTATTAGATCTGCCCTCTCTCCCTTCTTGATTCCAGCAAAGTTCATTTTTGTTCCAGGGACGTACTTTTTGGGGTTCTCCAATACTCCCTCAGGGTAGCCCCTGTTCTTGTTGGCATCTGTGTAAGAGAATCCAGCAGCCTGGCCTGTCTTCTGCCCAAACAGACCCTGGAGATTTGGTCCAGCCTTATGCTCGCCTCCCTTTTCCACAGTGTGGCACTGGGCACACCTCTGATCAAAAATCTTCTGGCCTTTTTCAATATCACCCATTTTTAATTCGCTTCAGGCTGGTCAATACCATGACCGTTCGGACTCGAAGACAACTGTGCTGCTCTCTAGCCCAAGGACACGCCGGTCAGCGTCTATGTCTCTTTTTTTCTTTTTAAAATTTCCCGTGATATGCTTTGATTAGTAAAAAGAAACCCTCTTTTTAGATCTCACAACCTTGATTCGACATTTTTCTAGCAGCCCAGAGAAAAGGAGACACGTGACACCACCCCTGGGAGAAAAAGGAATGTGTCTCATTCAGAGTAATCACTGTACATGAATACCATTATGGATGGCACAGGGTTTAAATGACATAGCTGGAGCAGGAAGATGGCTCAGAGAGGAAAGGTGCTTGCTGACAACCTTTAAGTTCCATTCTTGCAACCCAGTCACACATGGTGAAAGAGTCAGCTCCTAATGGTGTGCTCTGGCATCCACAGACATGTCATGGCATGTGCACTCCCACGCACAAACATATGCTCATACACAAATGAAGTACACACAGCATACATATGAAGCCGGGCGTGGTGGCATACACCCTTAAACCCAACACTGAGGAGGCAGAGTTCTAGGCCAGCCGGGGCTACACAGAGAGACCTGTCTCAACGTGGATGGGGGCGCTAGAGAGACAGCTCAGATGCTAAGAGCACTTACTGCTGTTCCTGACAACCCTGGTTCCATTCCCAGCATCCAAATGGCAGCTGTCAGCATCTGTAACTACAGTTCCAGGGGGTGTGACCCACTCAGTTAACACTGAACATACGTAGTTACAGACATAGATACAGGCAGGACACACATACACAGAAAACAAAGTAAAAGAAAAAAGGATTTGTCTTTGTGTTAAACGAAAGATTCTATTTGTTTGCTTTTATTTTATGTGCATTGGTGTTTTGCCTGCCTGTATGTCTGTATGAGAGTGTCTAAGCCCTGGAACTGGAGTTACAGACAGCTGTGAGCTGCTGCATGGGTGCTGGGAATTGAACCCTGGTCCTCCAGAAGAGCGGTCAGTGCTTTTAACTGCTGAGCCTTCTCTCCAGCCTGGAAAAGTTGTTTTGTTTTTTTTAAATGTAAATGAAGATGTTGAATGTGTTTCATGCACACAGAAAAACACGCCTATCAGCCCTGAGCAGGCCAGGCCATGGGTAGCCACCCTTGCTGAGGAATGACAGGTACCCAGGGGACCTGTTTGCATTGCTTAACCAAGGGGACAGACCCTGAGAACTGTGTTGTGGAGTTGTGCAAATATCACAGGTTGCTCACACAACTGGATGGTGATGACTTACTGCATGATCTCATCTGAGACGACTGTGTCATAGATGTCATCCCTGTGGACAGAGTTGTCATTATAGAATACTTTGCAGGAGTTTCTTAAGAGACTTCCTTCCTTCCTTCCTTCCTTCCTTCCTTCCTTTCTTCCTCCCTCCCTCCCTCTCTCTCTCTCTCTCTCTCTCTCTCTCTCTCTCTCTCTCTCTCTTCCTTATGGGTGTGAGTGAGTGAGTGGGTGTGTGCATGTGCCTATGAGTGTTCTCAAAGGGAGAAGAGTGTATCGGAGTCCCTAGGGCTGGAGAATCAAGTGACTGGGAGCCACCTGATGTGGAGCCTAAGGACCCAAACACAGGTTCGCTATAAGAGCAGCATGTGCTCTTAACTTCTGAGCCATTGCTCCAGCCTCCCAGTTTAGATATTGTATTTATTTACTTTTATTTCTTCCACTTACTTAGAGAGGGATGTGTATGCAAATGTGCCAAAGTATGTGTGTTGTTAGTTCTTTTTTTTTTTTTTTTTTTAATGGTACTGAGGATGGAGTTCATTACTTTATGCATGTTACATAAGTCCTGAGCCACGCCCCCAGCTCTCACTGGGGGATTCCAGGCAGGGGCTCTACCACTGAACTATGCCCCCATCCCCTCACTGGAGGATTCCAGGCAGGGGCTCTGCCACTGAGCCACGCCCCCAGCCCCTCACTGGGGGACTCTAGGCAGGGGCTCTGCCACTGAACTATGCCCCCATCCCCTCACTGGAGGATTCCAGGCAGGGGCTCTGCCACTGAGCCACGCCCCCAGCCCCTCACTGGGGGAATTCCAGGCAGGGGCTCTGCCACTGAGCTACTTTACTCTACTTCCATCTAAGTTTTAATGTTTATCTCTCAGTCCTGGGGAAGGACCAGGGTCTTGAGTGCCCTCAGCAACCTGTGAGCTGCATCCCACTCCAATTAGAACAGGAACCTTTCTGTCCTGCTCCGTTCTTCCTGTGACCAGGGCATCCCTGTCCACTGGTCACTTAATAGGCAAGGTGTTACCTGGACTGGGTTTCAAACTAACTTTATTCCACTCAATCATACTTAATCATAGCCTCGCAGCACAAGAGGACCAGTGCTGGTAGCTCAGACCTGCTGAAGAGAAGCCAGAACTGCTTCCCACTTGCTGTGGAAAGTCCTTTACTGAGGAGGCTAAGATCTGCAAAGGAAGGAAAAGGAAGGGTGACCTACTTTTGCTGTGATGCCTCAGACTACGGAAGTTAGATGGACACACACACGCACACACACACACACACACACACACACACACACAGAAATAAAATGTAATTAAAAACCTAAAGTCCAGAGGTATAAGTCAGCAGTACAATGTCTGCCTAACCCGCAACAGGCCCAGGTTTAGTTCCCAGCACCAAATCCAACACAACAAACTCAAAAGATGGGCCTGGACCGGGCAGTGGTGGCACACGCCTTTAATCCCAGCACTTGGGAGGCAGAGGCAGGAGGATTTCTGAGTTGGGGGCCAGCCTGGGCTAAACAGAGGAACCCTATCTTGAAAACCGAAGAAGAAGAAGAAGAAGAAGAAGAAGAAGAAGAAGAAGAAGAAGAAGAAGAAGAAGAAGAAGAAGAAGAAGAAGAAGAAGAAGAAGAAGAAGAAG
>NC_034590.1:1531139-1534507 GCF_900095145.1 Mus pahari | reverse complement strand
AGAAGAAGAAGAAGAAGAAGAAGAAGGAGAAGGTCCTGATAGTACACATGTAATCTAAGCTACTCAGAAGCAGAGGCAGAAGGATTGTGTGTGTGCATGTGTGTTTGTGTGTGCATGTGTGTGTGTGTACATGCAGGAGGATTCCATGTGTATGTCTGTGTTTGCATGCAGGAGAATTGAATGTGTATGTATGTGTTTGTTTGTGTGCACATGAGCATGTAGGGAGATTGCATGTGTGTGTATGTGCATACAGGAGGATTGTGTGTGCATGCAAAAGGACTGTGTGTGAGTGCACTCAGGAGGATTGGGTATATATGTGTGTGCATGCAGAAGGATTGTATTTGTGTGTGTGTGTGTGTGTGTGCGCGCGCGCATGCATGTGTGCCAGAGGATTGCATGTGCATGCAAAAGGATTATATGTGTGTGTATGCAGGAGGATTGCATGTGTGTGTGTGCAGTGTGTGTGAGCGTGCACAGTGTGTGCATGCACTTGCCAGTGCATGTGGGTTAAGTGCCTTCCTCCATCACTGCCCACCTAATCTTTTCAGATCGGGTCTCTTACTGAACCTGGAGCTCACCACATGGAGGTCACCAAGGCTGGTCAGTGACCTTCAGGGAGCTGCCTGTCTCTCTCTGCCCCTTCTTCCTTCCCCCAGCAGTGGTGTCACCGGGCACCAGTGTTACAGGGCACCATCACCTAGCTTTCTACTCATGCCCTCAAATTGGTGCAACAAGCATGTTGCCCACTAAGCCGTTTCCCCAGTTCTCACGTTTTGTTTTTCAGACAGGATCTCATAGCCCAGGCTGGTCTCAAACTCACTGTGTAGTTGAAGCTAGCCTCAAAGCCTTGATCCTCCTGCCTCTGCCTCAACTGCTGAGATTATAGTTGTAAGCTATTGAACTGGATCTTGGTGCAGCGACAGCAGAGCGCATCCGTGTATGCGAAGGAAGCGATTCTCAGGCCTCTGCTCCTGTGATAACTAGTTCACTCCCACTCAGCCACCTTCAGCCATTCATGATGGTGACACAACCATGACGTTGCCACCTCTCACAGGCCTCGCCTCGCCTCGCCTCGCAATACTGTTGGTGTGACAGATTTCCACAGGAGTTTTGAAACCACTGTAGATGGCAGCTGTGGGGTAGGGATCTCTCAGGAGGAATATCACAGACACGGCTGTCATCCCGTAGTCAGTTTTGATGGCTCAGGTAGGTTAAAATTCATTTTGATTGGAAGCAATAGAAACCCACTCAAACTAGCTTAAGTGGGGGGATGTGTACTATAAGGGAAAGGATGTGTTAGAGACTCTGACAGAAACATTTTGGCACTGACTTGTAAAGTTGAATATATGCAGGTTCTAGAAGTCAGTAACTATACTCAGGTAGGTCATGAAGAACCCTCGCACGGTACAGGAGTTGAGGACAACCTTTTTTGAAGCCAAGTGTGGTGACACACATCAGTTAATCCTAGCACTTGGAGTAGAGGCTGGAGGATTGAGGGTTCAAGACCAGCCCCAACTCCACAGTGAATTCAGCCAGGACAGAGGTCTCCTAGCCTCCCAAACTAAGAAACAAACTTTCTTTATTTCTTTATTTCTTCCTTCCTTTCTTTCTTTCTTTCTTTCTTTCTTTCTTTCTTTCTTTCTTTCTTTCTTTCTCTCTTTCTTTCATTCTTTCTTTTTTTATTTTATTTTATTTTATTTGTGTGTGTGTGTGTGTGTGTGTGTGTGTGTGTGTGTGTGTGTGTGCCTGGGTCTCACTAAGTAGCCCAAGCTGGCCTTGAACTCAGTCTTCTTGCCTCTAGTTTTACTTCTCATCGAATGCTGAGGGGTGGGTGGAGCCCAAGGTAGCACATGCGCATTGTATTGTAAACCATTCTTTGTAAACCCCCCACTTTGTAACCACAAATAGTTGGAAGATGGCTTGAGGCATTACTGCAGGCCCAAAACTACGGGAAGTTACTATGGAAGAACACAGACACACGCAGGAGGCATCCCCTGAGACATGAGACATCGGGCTCTGTGACCCAGATGCAGCCTCACTCCGGACAGCTCATCAGCTCTAACTGTTAACTGCTGCTGCCATCACAAGTAGGGACAGATCCCATGACTTAGCTGCCAGAATCCCTTATGATACTCTCAGCCATTCTTTCATGTTCAGCCTTTCCCTCTCCCTCATCGTGTGTGTGTGTGTGTGTGTGTGTGTGTGTGTGTGTGTGTGTGTCTGTCTGTCTGTCTGTCTGTCTGTCTGTCTCTCACCATTGTTATAGACTAGGCCTCAGAACAGAAAAATAAATAACATAATTATTTATTTTTATTTATTTATTTTTGTTTTGTTTTTTCCAAACAGGGTTTCTCTGGGTAGCCCTGGCTGTCCTGGAACTCACTCTGCAAACCAGGCTGGCCTCGAACTCAGAAATCTGCCTGCCTTTGTCTCCCAAGTGCTGGGATTAAAGGCGTGCGCCACCACTGCCCGGCTTATTTTTATTTATATGAGTACACTGTAGCTGTCTTCAGACACACACCAGAAGAGGGCATCAGATCCCATTACAGATGGTGGTGAGCCACCATGTGGTTGCTGGGATTTGAACTCAGGATCTCTGGAAGAGCAGTCAGTGCTCTTAACTGCTGAGCCATCTCTCCAGCCCAACAGCTGTTATTTTTATTAGAGCCATTGTGGCTACACAAAGAGACCCTCAAAGTCAGGCTTGTTGGGCCAGCAAGATGGCTTAGTGGGTAAAGTGTTTGTCCCCAAGCTTAATTACTAAGCTTGTGCCCTGGGACCCACATGGTTAGAAGGAGAGACGTGACTCACACAAGTGGTCCTCTTACTTCCACACACACAAGCTAAATTACTATACTATACTATGATATAATACAACATAATATAATATTAAAAATACAGAGCAAGCCAAGCATAATAGCACTTAACCCCAGCACTCGGGAGGCAGAGGCAGGAGGATTATCAAGCATTCCAGGCTAGCCTGGGCTACTTAGTGAGTTCTAGATCAGCCAGAGCTACACAGAGAGAACCTGTCTCAAAAATTAGTCAATCAGTTACCATTGAAAGAGACCAGGCCTGTTGACTGTAGACCTTCCCCCCCCCCCCCGGAAGGAGGGTGTGGAGGCCGTTAGGTCCCTGTCTGAGATTCTGCCTGCTTCCTCCCGCACACCCCTCCCTCGTCAGTATGGAATCTGTCAAGTGCTCTCATGACCTTGTCTCAGGAGGTTTTTAGAGTACATAGAGTATGAAAAGTAGCTAAAGAGGGGGTCTTCGGGCTGGTGAGATGGCTCAGTGGGTAAGAGCACCCGACTGCTCTTCCAAAGGTCCGGAGTTCAAATCCCAGCAACCACATGGTGGCTCACAACCAT
>NC_034590.1:1528929-1530708 GCF_900095145.1 Mus pahari | reverse complement strand
TTTAAATGCCTTAACGATTTGATAAAAGGAAATGTAAATAAAATATCTAAAAAAAAAAAAAAAAGACATACACACACGCATACACACACACACACACACATATATACACATACATACATACACATAACACACATATACACATATGTCCCAACCCGCGGGACAGTTGAACAGGGACTTGAAGGGCCACCTGGAAGAGAATGTCCTCCACCTGGAGGACAAAGGAACACAAAGAACATACAGCAAGACAAGCAGTTCTGTTCAAGCTGACAAATTTTTATTTTTCCCACACAGGTTATATAATCATAGGAGCAAGAAGGGGGATGGAGGTGGGTCGCTTTGTCTCTGGGTAATGCAGCTGTTCCCAGGAACAGGGTATTGACTGGGTAAACAGTTCAGCAGGACGATCAGAACAGAACAGGTTACTAGGCACCTGTCCACAAGGTTTATAGCTATTTGTTCTCCGCTGACTTCAGGATCTATGGCTATTTGTACTCAGCTGGGCTAGTACTTTCCCACAGAGGCCAAGACTATGTAAGTAAGCACTTATGGCTGACAAGGCAGTTAACATTCAAAGAGGGTCGCTCCCAACACACATATACATATGCACACGCATAAACACATTCATACTCATACATACATATACAAACACATACGTATATACCCATACACATATACATACTCATACATATATGTATATACACATATATACACAATATACATACATGCTTACATACACACATATACATACACACACTCATATACACACATATATATACACATGTACACATATATATATACACACATATATACACATATATACATATACACACATACACACACACATACACTCAAACACTGAAGTTGAGGAAATTCTTCAGTGTTACATGTGTTTACACAGTCATGGACACAAACAAGCTCAATGTCACACAGATACACTTGTCACTGTTCATTTCTCAAGAGTCTAGGGTCATAAGTATAAACATCTGGGGAGCTTTACAAGCGGTAGAGACCTGGATCCAGCAACCCTAGGCAGGAAGGGCTGCCATAAAACCCAAGCCCCTGGAGTAACATGCAACAGAATTCAAGATAGACATTTCAGGTCACAGTGGAGCAAGTGAAAAAGGTTAAAAGTGACAGAGGCCTCCAGGCAGCCAAGGGTTTCCTTTGAGGACAGGGCTGGCTCAGGGCCTGCTGGGGCTCAGGGCTCCCAGGCCCTGAAGATCCCAGTCCTGTCCCTAGACCCACCTTGCTCTGGGCCTCCTGGGAGCCTGTGCATCTAGGAAAAGAGATGGTTCTGGTCCTGGGGTGTGGCCTGAGTCTGTGTCTGTAGGTAGAGAATGAGGGCTCTGAGCATGAGCTATGGCAGAGGAAGGAAGCTCTACTGGGTAAAGCTGAGACACTGGTGGCCCAGGGCTCAGGATTTTTACCATTCTAGAAGTGGTTGTCGTGCAGTTGGAAGGGGCCAGTCCAGGTCTGTAACAGCTTGAATCTGAAATGTGCCTGGTGCTGAGAACCAAAGCCAGGTCCCCTGTAAGAATGGCCTCTGTGTCTGCAGGTGACACCTGCCTAGTCCCTGCCTCCCTTTCTGCTTTCCTGGTCTTCTGTGATGTGAACAGGCTGGACGACATGCCGCTACTGCCCCCAAAGGAATTGATCTGATATGTTGACCCTTCCACAAGAGTGGGAGGGGCTAACCGGGCGTGGTGGTGCACGCCTTTAATCCCAGCACTCGGATTTCTGAGTTCGAGGCCAGCCTGGTCTACAAAGTGAGTTCCAGGA
>NC_034590.1:1524183-1528484 GCF_900095145.1 Mus pahari | reverse complement strand
CTCTGTAGACCAGGCTGGCCTCGAACTCAGAAATCCGCCTGCCTCTGCCTCCCGAGTGCTGGGATTAAAGGCGTGCGCCACCACGCCCGGCTAAAGCCTTGTTTCTTTAAGTTGTCTATCCAGAATAGTGGTCACAGCGACATAAATTAATGAATGCAAGGACATCGCCCAGGACTGAGTCAACTCCCCGCTCTCCAGGACCTTCATTGCCTTGGTCATCCCGGCCTGCAAGGCTACGGGGCACCTCTACACCGGGGCAAGGAGACAGACACAGGTGAGGTTTCCAGATGCGAACAGCTGTTGGGAGGAAAGATAAAAAGAAAACACCCAGGGACCGGTTAGGAGGAGCCGAGGAGAGGGCACCGGCCTGGTCAGGGAGGGAACAGGTAGGCGCGAGAACCGGAAGAGGACGGGGGTGCGGTGGGGAATGAGAGAAGCAACTGTGCGTGGCCAACAGAGGGCAGAGTGGAGCTAACTTCAACTCACCCGAAGCTGCGGCAGAACCCCAGGCTCTGGGAAAGGGAAAAGCCACACGTGACAGCACCCACTCTTGTTGAAGGGTAAGGACACAGATTAGCCCCCTGCAGGAAGAAAAGTGAATATCATCGCATGCAGAAGGGCGGAAGGTTTACCCTTACAGAGAAGTGAAGGTTAAGCACCTGCAGAAAGGTTAGCACCCACAGGAAGCATGAAGATGTCCTGCATCCTTTGGATGAACCCGCCTCCCTTTGGGAGCCTCTGGTTTCATAGTCCTCTTCAGCTTCAAAGATTGGAAACCCTCAGCTCCATCTGAAATCTCAGCCTGACCTGGGTTCCACCCTGCCAGGTCATCTGGGCAGGGCAGAGGAGCTCAGGGCAGCGGAGCCGAGAGAGGAGAAAAAGGGTGTGAGGGGTGAGGTCTGTACCCGCCACCAGGGGGAGCCTCAGGCTGTGGAAGGCCAGAGTAGGTGGGGGCCGGCTGACGTCAGAGAAAAGGAAACTGCCAGCAAACCTCCTAAGACCTGTGGGAAGGTCCCTTCCACTACAGGGCCATCTTTGGTTTGAGCTAAGGAGGACATGGATGCTGGGATGGGAGAGTGTGTGGAAGGAGTTGACTTCCCACATCCTGCCAAATGAGGGAGCTTGGTGGACACCCAGAAATGTTTCCTGAGAGTAAGGTACTCAAAGAAAGAGATTGCCTAGAGAGAGAAGACCTTCTAGGAATACCATGCTGTTGCCGAATCTGGTTCTATGCCCAGGACATGGAAGTCAGTCTGTGCCAAGCAGAAGGAAACAGCGTGTGATCCCCACTCCATTTCCCGGCTCATGGTCAGGACCACTCAGCAGAGGCTTGATGGTTTAAAACTTAAGACTTCCTGGCCCGGTAGGGGTAGCCCACGCCTTTAATTCTAGCATTCAGAAGCAGAGGCAGGCCCATCTCTTGTGAGTTCGAGGCCAGCCTAATCTACAGAGTGAGTTCCAGGACAGCCAGAGGAACCCTGTCTCGAAAACCAAAACGGAACAACCAAACAACACAACACAACACAAAACAAAACAAAAAAGATTTCCCACTGATGAGAGACTGCTTAAGCAAAACACAACAACAAATAAAACAACCTTCTCGCGTGTACTCCACCATAGATGAACTCTGAGGATGTTATACTAAGTGAAATAGGTAGGTTGCTCTGATACGATGCCCCTGGAGAGGCCAGATTCGCTGAGACAGAAAAGCAAAGGGGAGCAGCCAGAAGGAGAAGCAGGTGGGAGGAGGAGCAGCCAGGAGGAGGAGCAAGTGGGAGGAGGAGCAGGTGGGAGGAGGAGCAGCCAGGAGGAGGAGCAAGTGGGAGGAGGTGGGGGGAGGAAGGAGGGAATTTGGGGTTTAAATAGTCGAATTCAATACAAGATTTGAAAAGATTTATTTTTTCTTTAGTTTTAGGATTAATTTATGTGTAGGAGTGACTGCATATAATATATAAATGCACCGTGTGTGTGTGTGTGTGTGTGTGTGTGTGTGTGTGTGTAGTGCCTGTTGAGACAGAAGGGGGCGTCAGGTCCTCTGGTCCAGAGTTGGAGCTCCAGACATTGTGAACATCTCCAGGTACATGAAGATGCGGTGCTGGGAACTAAACTCAGATCCTATGCAAGAGCCACAGCCTTGAGCCATCTCTCCAGCCTATTATTGTTTGTTTTGGTTTGGTTTTTGGATTTTGTTTTTGTCTATAAAGATAGAGAACAACTAGGTGTCCATGTTGGCCTCAAACTCTTGATCCTCCTGCCTCAGCCTCTGAAGTGCTGAGATTATAGGTGTGAACCCCCTCCCCCAGGAAGATGTAAAGCCTTCTGGGATTCCAGACTGCAGTTACTATCGAATCTGGTGGGGCCGGTGAGGAGGCTAACCAGGGAAAGGCACCTGCAGCCAAGCCTGTTGACCTGGGTTCAATCCAGGAGTCCCCCCAGGTGGAAGAGAAAATTGACTCCTCAAAGCTACCCTCTGATCCTCATTCGTGTGTCACGGCATGTGTATGCCCACCAAATTAATAATAAATGTGAAAAAAAATCCAATGCATATGGTGGAGACATGTGTGCTTTCCACAATAAATCATTTATGTTGGGCTGAGAGAAGGCTCAGTGGTTGGGAGCGCTTGCTGCGCTTGCAGGGGACCAGAGTTTGGTTCCCAGCACCCATATTAGATGGCTCATAACCTCTTAAACCCAGCTCCGGGAGCTCCAAGGGCACGCACACGGAGAGATAGACAACAATGAAATGTTTTAAGTTAAACAAAACCAAACAGAACAGAATGCTCTTACAGAACAGGTTGCAAAGGGCACGTGTAACTCCAGAGGTGGGTGGGTGCCAGCCCAGGACCCCCCTCCTGGAGTGGCTGAGGCTCCTCCTGCCCTGGCTCTGTTTCCAGGCTCAACTGCAGGCCTCTGAAGCCCTCAGTTTTCCCCGAGGACATTGGGACCAGCACTCATGCACAGGGTTAATGCCCTGGGTCCTGGTGACATTCAGAGTAAGATATTCACAGTGCTCAGGCTGAGAGCTACCTGAAGACACCTCCAAGTCCATGTGCCTGTCCAAGATGACAACTGGAGTTTAACCCTGGAAATACCTGGGCTAGAAGAAGAGATCCAACTTTCTGCTCCCCTGGGATAAGTGTGCAGAACCTTGTCACAGAGAGACCCCGCCCACCTCAAAACACCAAGTGGAGAATTGAGTGGAGGAGGCAAGAGTGCCCACTTACACCCTTCACACGCATGTGTTTCTGTACAAGGGCAAAAGGCATGAGCATGCACACAACACATATATGCAAACTGGAGAAATCACATTTGAGTGACACTCAGCAGGCCTACATCTCATGGGACACAAGGGAGCAGATGGAAGACAAGATGGGTGCAGGATGCTCCCTTCGTGAAGATGCTCTCAGGTATAACCACTGGCTCATGTGAGCAGTGCTTTTGGTACTACTTGTTAGACAGTGCATTGGAGGCAGGGGAAAGGGCCTCATGCAGCCTAGGCTGGCCCCAAGCTCACCAAGAAGACAAGGATGGCCTTGAACTAACTCCTGTCTCCACCTCCTGAGGGCAGGGATTGCAGCCATGGACCATCACATCCCACAAGCAGACAACTGTACATCCTGTTTCAAGGCTCTGGTCCCTCTGGGAGTTCAGACATGCCTGCCCATATTAAAGGTCAGGATGGTTAACAGCTGTGGACGTCTTGGGATAAAGCTTATCCTGGGTGGGCTGAGGATGTGACTCAGGGGCCAATCCTGCCTAGCACACGCGAAGCCTCGGGTTCACTCCCCAGCACTGTATGAAGACAGATGTGGTGGCACATGCCTGCCATCCCAGCACTAGGGAGGTGGAGGCAGGTGGATCAGGACTTCAGGGCAGCCACAGTGACACAGTAGCGAGTTTGAAGACAGCCTGAGGCTCAGGAGACCCTGTGTCATCACGAAACGCTGTCCTAGGGAATGGAATGCCGAGGCACCGCTCTGGGAAGCACACTTTGTCTTCACACAGGTTCCAGAAGAGAAGAGAGCAAAGCACGGAGACCGTACCCACCACGGTGTCTTTACTGCAGCAAGGCTGCCTGTTGTGAGGCCCTGGTTCAGTGGTTATGCCTGCAAGCCCAGCACCCCAGAGGGGCAACAGGAGAGAGAGCAGTTTGAGACAAACAGACTACATAGCAAATTGGAGGCCAGCCTCAGCTACAAGACGCCATCTCAGAGGCGAGCATAGAGAAGCCCGCTGCCAACACCGGGACCCACAGGAAAGAGACTTTTCCAGAACAACATAAGAAGATCCCCTCCAAAACA
>NC_034590.1:1512987-1523843 GCF_900095145.1 Mus pahari | reverse complement strand
GACACACTGGTCTCCACTGGCCACACACTTGAGGTCCCGGGTGAGCAGGCGAAAGAGGTTGAGGGTGACAGAGGCCTCCAGGCAGCCAGGGGTCTCCTGAAAGGACAGGGCTGGCTCAGGGTCTGCTGGGCCTCAGAGCTCCCAGGCCCTGCAGATCCCAGGCCCCTGCCCAGACTCACCTTGCTCTGGGCCTCCTGGAGCCTGTGTAGCCAGCGGGAGAGGCGGCGGCTCGGGGGCCTGGGCTCTGCTGTGGGCTGAGGCTGTGTCTGTGGACAGAGGATGGGGACTGTGAGGCTGCTGCTGGGGCACAGGGGAAGCCCAAGTGGCTGGAGGCGCAATGGGGAGGAGACAGGGACCCAGGACTCACACAGGTCTGCAGCTGGGAGTGGATGTGGCTCAGTGTGCGAAGAGGCTGGCCCAGGATGGTGGCCAGGGCTGAGTCAGTCATGTTCTCCCAGACCTTCAGTGTCAGGGCCACCTCAGCCTGCAAGGCCTTGGGGCGCTCCTGGACCTGAGCGAGGAGACAGGAGAGAGAACCCATGAGCGAGCAGGGGAGGGGACGTCAAGGGAGGCAGGTGACAGGGACAGGATTGGGGCGAGGACAAGGGACATCTGAGGCGTGGAGGACAGGGACAGCTGAGGAGCCATAGCCAGTGGGCTCACACTGTGGACAGGCCATGGAGCTGTCAGGGAGGAAGAGAAACAGGAAAGTGGAGACCCAAACTGCGCCCAGATGAGGCCTCCGAGGGCAGGCAGAGTCCAGCTCCCACTCACCTGCAGCTGCTTCACGTCCCAGGCCCTGGGGAAGAGGTGGGAGCTGCACCTCACATCCTTCTCAAGCAGCCTCCTTTCCTGGAGAGCAAAGGCACAGGTTAGCCCACACAGGAGGGTGAAGGTTAGACCACTGCAGTGGGGCTGGGGTGAGTCACGACAGGAAAGATGAAGTTCACTGCCAGAAAGACAGAGGTTCCTCCACAGCAGTGGATACCAGATAGCCACTGCACTATTAGTGAGCAGGAGATAGCCCAGCTTGCAAAGGGTGGAGATCATCCTAAGGGTTAGCTCACTGAAGGAAGAGTGGAAAATAGCCTCCTGTAGAATGGTGGGGCTTAGAATATTACAGGAAATGTGGGCTTTGGGTTCCCAGCCAAGGAAGCATGGAGACTAGCTCACTGCAGCAAGAGTGGCTTCAGCCTAAGGGCTGAGGCTAGCCCACTCTAGCAGAAATTGAAGTCAGCCCACTGCACAAAGTGTGGAGACCATTTTCATCCCAGTTAGCATAAGGGATGAGACCCAGAAAGGACGGGGTAGAGGAGGCTAGTCCACACAGGAGGGCAGAGGGTCACTCACAATGGCGTCCTTGGCCGTTTTGAAGGCCTGCAGCTCCTTGGGGGACAGGGACTTGAACTGAGCAATGTGGCAATCCTTTGCTTCCACTGGGAGCCTGGTGGCCCTGGGGACAGGGTCAGCTTGGGTTCTTGTCAGCACCTTGGCCAGCAGCAGCAGGAGGAGGAACATGTGGCCCCCAGCAGTTTCTGTGTCACAGAGGGACAGAGTGAGATCAGAGTGAGATGTGCAGCAAGGGGGCTCTGGGGACACGCACCCGCAACCCATTCTCNGGACTCACCTGGCTTCATGTTGCTCTCCGGGGTCTGTGAGGAGATGGGGACTCAGGTCTCCCTTGAGGTTTTCTCTGGGTCTTGCTTGGAGTCTCTGGCCTGGGTCGTCCCCNGTGGCCTGTTGCTGTGTGAGGACTGAGGCGCTGGGTTTCCAGATCTGTGGAGTGCACTGCCATCCGTGCTCCATGCTTTTAACCTGGTCTGATGGGCAGCCCCAGCTGATGTAGGAAAAGTGAAAATAAGGTAGCAGGTTGACACCTGCCGCTAGGGGAGCCCAGGCTGGGGAAGCCCGGAGCAGGGCGTGGTGAGAGCAGGTGAGACACTGCAGGGAAAGAGAAAATGACAGAGTCCAGGTCACCTGGGGCAAGGTTCGTCAGGAGGCTTCCCACAGGAAGCTCGGGGCTGGGGCAGCTTCGGGGTGCAGGCTCAGTCTTTGGTCTGGTTCTGGGGCAGATACCTGTCTGTGCTAGAGAGAAGACATGCAAATGTCCTATCTTTTGCTCAGTGTCCCACCTAGACTATGGGACAGATACCCAAGAGGAGGGGTGGAGACCTAGGGTTGCTGGCAGACAGAAAGGCTCAGAGACAGAAACCTAAAACCCCATCACGTGTGGAAAAGGCAGTATGCAGACGTCCAAAGTCACCCCATGAACTCTTTTTTTTTTTTTTTTTTTTTTTTTTGGTTTTGTTTTTTTGAGACAGGGTTTTTCTGTATAGCCCTGGCTGTCCTGGAACTCACTTTGTAGTCTGGCTTTTTTTTTTTTAATTAATTTTATTTATGTGAGTACACTGTAGCTGTCTTCAGACACACCAGAAGAGAGCAGTAGATCCCATTACAGATGGTTGTGAGCCACCATGTGGTTGCTGGGAATTGAACTCTGGATCTCTGGTAGAGCAGTCAGTGCTCTTAACCCCTGAGCCATCTCTCCAGCCCACCCCATGAACTCTTTAACTCCTTTCAGACCATCAAAGTTTTGGGTTCCCTGACATATCATGGAGTGTATGTGTCGATTTCCCTGGACTGTCTGTCTCTCCCATCCTCGACCATCTACCCCTACCCTTCCAATCACGTCATCGTGTCCTCCTCTGCCTCCTGCTTCTTCCCACAAAACTTTGTGTTCTCCTCAAGGTCCCCTTTCTAGTTTCATGATCTATAGTAGGCCCCGTGTGAGGGGTTGTGGCTTGTCTGACTTTTTCAGCCTTTGGGTTACCTCACTTACTAAGATAATATCCTGTCTGTCCGATTCCCAGAACTTTTTTGAGTTTCAGTTTTTTTTTTCTAAGCAGCTGAATGAAATCCTGCTGTGTATACTTTCCACGTTCTCATCATCTGTTTGTCTGCTGGTGGGCAGCTGGGACAGTCTCCTCGTGACATTATTGTGAAAAGAGCAGCTAAGACCTGGGAGTGCAGACATCTCTGTGGTGGGGCTTAGTGGTCATTGGGGTTTGCCCAGGTCTGGTGGAGCTGGGTCCTGTGATTCTGCTTTTTTCTTTTTTAGAAACCTCTGTGCTGGATTCTATAGTGCCTGCACCATTTTGCTCTCCTGAGCACTAGATACAGTCGTTTGTAACGGTTCTCTCCCCCCACATCCTCACTGGCCTTTGTCATTGCTTTTCTTTTGCCGGGAGGTTGATTTTTTGAGTCAGGATTTTTCTGTGAAGTCCGTTCTGCTCTAGAACTCCCTCTGTAGACCAGGGTGGCTTGGTTTCCCCACTGCTTGCATTAGAGGTGCTTGTCACATTCAGTGTCTTTACTAGAATTGTGATGCGGCTTTCATAATCAGATTACGTGTGGCGAGACAGTCATTTTCATAGGGTTGATCCCGAGAGTTCAGGAGTCCAGAAGAGATGTCTCCATCATCTAGTGTCACGATCAATTTCTTTTTAGGGTCTCTACGCTTTCGTCATGGAGGTTTTCACCTCCCTGGTTAGGTTTACTCCTATGTGCACCTGCATTTGTTTCTGTTTTTTGTTGGTAGATTGAGTCCTTTGACAACCCCATACATGGATGACCCACTGTCTACTCTCTCCTTTTCTTATCGCTCCCTATTATGTATTTCATTGAAACAACTGTGAATGGGACATTCTTCCTAGCTCTTCCTCAGCAAGTTCATCATTGGCTGAAAAAGCTGATCGACATCGGATGCTGTGATCACAGAGGTGCTTCCCCCACGCCCTCTTTACACAGCTCTGGGCATTGAACCCAGGGCTTCGGTCATGGTAGCAGCAGTCTATCAGCTGATGTTGGGTCTAGCCCCTGCTCTATAACAGCCACTGGCTCTTACAGGTTGCAACTGAATGTGTTCTGCTAGACCTACAGTTTCCTACTGGAGTGCCGAGCAGCTTTTCTCCTTCATTCAATCTGTCTTCATCCTTGTTTTCTCTGGGGGTGGGGGGAAGGGAGGAACAAGTTCTGTGTAGCTCAGGCTGGCCTGGGGTTCTCTGTGTAGCTGAGGATGACCTTGAGCTCCTGGTCCTCCTGCCTCTGCCTCCTCCTGCTGTTATGAACTTGTACCACCATGGCTCTGGGACAACTGGTTGTGGATGGGTGTAGCCAAGGATCTTAGTGAAGGTGTGAGTGATAAGGACCTTCTTTCATTCAGTAGAATTCATCCCTGAAGCTAGAGGCTGGCCTTGTCCAAGGTGACAGAGTAGAATCCTGGAACGATAAGTGTCGCATTTTCTCATGGAGCTTAAAAAAATAAAAGATTTAACTTATTTTTGTGTGTCAGTGTTTCTCCTGCATGTGTATATGTACACCACTTGCTTAATGCCCCCAAAAGGCCAGAAGATGGCATAGGACTCCAAGTTCGAAGCTATAGACGGTTGTGAGTCACCATGTGGGTGCTGGGACCAAACCCAGGTTAGTGCTCCAAGCTACCAAACCATCTCTTCAGCCTGTGTTCTTCATTTCTTGAGACACTTACACATGCTCATTTCATGGGTACTTTCTGTATTTTTGAAATGATATGTATCTATGTGAGTACTCCATGGCTACCTCTTGTAGCCCAGGTTAGCCTGGATCTCATTAGGTCATCCAGGCTGAACTCAAATTCATGACGCTCCTGCTCCCAGCTCCAGCATTCTAGGATTTGATTCTCTTTGTAATTGATTCATATGAGGAATGCCAGGCATACAATTACCTTCACTTAGAAACCTTTTATCAAAAATTCAGTTCTTGCCGGGCATGGTGGCACACGCCTTTAATCCCAGCACTTGGGAGGCAGAGGCAGGAGGATTTCTGAGTTCGAGGCCAGCCTGGTCTACAAAGTGAGTTCCAGGACAGCCAGGGCTACACAGAGAAACCCTGTCTCGAAAAACCAAAAAAAAAAAAAAAAAAATTCAGTTCTTGCTTCTGGGTCGAAATACCATTTTTAAGTGCTGAATTCTTTATTGAGCCATCTAATATGCTAATAAACTCTGGGACTAGGTGTGCTCACCAGAACCCAGGGTCCAGCTACTGGTAGTTGGAGAGGTGCTATTGCCAAGTGTTGCCCTGATGAGATCCACTTCCACTCACTGTCTACAGAACACACAACCCAACCTCCACCATTATTTGGTCCCATCTCTGATCCTACAGGAGGCCATGGCATCAGATATGCCAAAGCCCCAGCAGGTCAGCCCTCTTCCCCTAGAGACACCCTCAGGTTGGCTAAGATTTAGATTTAGATTCATAGGTGGTCCTGTGATGGTCACACACAGGGCAGAGAAGGCCTGGACCCAGCAGCCTCTACCCACTCAGCATCTCTCCTCCTCACCTTCAGTGTGCACTCAGTGCCTGCTGCTGCAGCAGGACCTGTCTTCCACTGTGCCCTGGATAGTGAGCAGAGTGCTGCCCACTGGACAATGGTATCTGGATGCCCTATGGTGGCTTTTATGGGCCTGCGTGAGAACCGGTTCACAACCAGGCTTCTCCAACTGGAGTCCTTTTTTTCAGATTATAATTTCTGGCCCCAGGCCAGATCCCTGTGTGACCTTAGCTTTCTTGAGAACTTTACTAACCAGTAGTCTCGTGCCAGAATGGCAGCTGCTCAGACACCAAATCTGCTTTTCCTTTCGCATATGTCACTGGGTTTGCCTTACCTTGTGTCCTTTCCCTTACCATAACCATAACCAGTCCTATAGAAGTCACTTTCCACCAAGCTCTATGTACTAGATGATTGCAAATCATGTCTTCTCATCATCAGAAACCTTCCAAAAGTGAGGTCCCACCATAGCCAGTCCTACAGATGGAAAACAGAGTCCCTCAAACAAACATATCCCTACCCACACACAGCTTTCTATATGTGCCAGGGGCTGGTTTGTGGCTCAATGGTACAGTCCCTGCCTAGAATCCCCCAGTGAGGGGCTGGGGGCATGGCTCAGTGGTAGAGCCCCTGCCTAGAATCCCCCAGTGAGGGGCTGGGGGCGTGGCTCAGTGGTAGAGCCCCTGCTTAGAACCCCCCAGTGAGGGGCTAGGGCGTGGTTCAGTGGTAGAGCCCTGCCTAGAATCCCCCAGTGAGGGGCTAGGGTGTGGATCAGTGGCAGAGCACTTGCTTTAATCCATCTTGAGGGGATGAGGATGTATTGAAGAATATAGAGCTTTCCTAATAGATATAATGCCCTGAGTTCCATATCCATCTCTGAAAAAAGAAAGTCTGTTTTTTTTTCTAATGGTACTACAGCCCCAAACCTTTATTTCTGTTGCTCTCTATTTCATTCTGTTGTTTCTCTCTATGTAGACCTCCCTTTGTCTCCTTCTCTGTCCCTGTCTGTCTCTATTCTGTCTCTGTTTCACTTTAATTTTTAAACATTTTAAAGATTTGTTTTCACTTATTTTTTGTTTATTTATTTGATGAGTGCTCTGTCTGCGTGCATGCCTGCAGCCAGAAGAGAGCACCAGATCTCATTACAGATGGTTGTGAACCACCTTGTGGTTGCTGGGAATTGAACTCATGACCTCTGGAAGAACAGTCAGTGCTCTTACCCGCTGAGCCATCTCTCCAGCCCTCTGTTTTACTCTAAACATTAAAGCTACTACTTCTTTTTATGATAAAATTAGCAACTTGTATTCATTGGATAAAGTTTAATAGACATAGAAAATTCTAAAATAGTTGGGAGGGGCACCCCCCCTGCACCATTGTCTCCCTCGCCTCTCACTTCATCTCCCCTGTGGGAGTCTTCCCAGAGTGCAGGGAGTCCCTGTGTATTTGCATGTGGGTGTGTGCTCTATTATCAACATTGATTCCTAAGTATTCCATCCACACAAAACCCTGAGACCTGGACAGCTGTAGTCTGGATTGCCACCTCAGGGAGGTTAATCTATTTTTGACCATTTGTAACTATTATTTTTTCTTTCCCCCTGTCTGTGAGCAGTGTCTCCCAGATTGGATGCTTGCTGTGTACAGTTTGGTAGTGGATGCTTGCTGTGTACAATTTGGTAGTGGATGCTTGCTGTGTACAGTTTGGTAGTGGATGCTTGCTGTGTACAGTTTGATAGTGGATGCTTGCTGTGTACAGTTTGGTAGTGGATGCTTGCTGTATACAGTTTGGTAGTCGATGCTTGCTGTATACAGTCTGGTAGCCTGCCTTTTACTTCTCCGCATTACCTCTCATTTGCATTCCCCCACATCTTTAATTATAGTGTATCAGTTAGGACCCAGCAGGAAACAGATGGCCCGATCAATTTAGGATAATTGAGGATAGGTTGGAAAGGGATAGCATTTCCAAAAGGGTTCACTAGTAGAAGAAAATGATAGGGGTGAAGTCAAGTCCCCGGGGCCAGCATGGAACTGGGCGGGACACGTGTAGGTCCACCAGAGCGGGAACAGAGTCTCGGATTCCACCTGTGGGGCCCAAATCCCTAAGGTACCTAGTAGAGAAAGCCGAAATATCACTGAAGACCACGTCTCAATTCTGTTACACACATTTTGTTTAAGTTTGTGCCCTCTAAGTGTGTTTTCTGTTCCAGCTCTAAGTGTTAATACATTGCCGCTGTTAAACAATGCTTTCTTGGCATTATTTACTATGTGTATGATCATACATATACTCTGCAGATTCTTTAAATGAGATTTGCCAACATTGATTCACGTTTCAAACTCTAACTCTGCTTTAAAATTTTTTTAAAAAATTTTTATTTGTGTATATGAGTGTGTGTGTGTGTGTGTGTGTGTGTGTGTGTGTGTGTGTGTGTGTGTACATGTTTACAGACTCCTACCAAGGCCAGAAGAGGGCATCAGGTCCCCAGGACATTGTGCTACAAATGGTCACGAGCTGACTGATGTGGGCACTGGGATTCTCTGCACGAACAGAGTGCTTAGTTGCAGAGTCACCCCTTCAGCTCCTGACTGCATTTTAATTAGAGCGTAGCTCTAGGAAATGCCTTCTCTATGAATCTCGGTTCCATTATCTAGAGGAACATTTTTCTAATCGCATAGCAAGAACCCAAACAATGCAGCTTGTTGCATTTGCTCTTGGTTGCCATGGAGTTGCCGTTGAGGCCACCCCACTGAGTGTATTATACCTGGGCAGAGGACTTGGGGAGGTAAAGTTGGCACTGCCCAGGGGGCTGCTTCCTGTTGGCTAGCGTTTAGAGTCCTAGAAGGTTCTATGTAGGCTGCTGGGGGGAAATGTTATGAACAGTCTTGCAGAGCTGTGGACCCTGTGAGCGATGATAATGACTAGCAGGACAAGATATCCCATGGGCACAATGGCAGTGTGAATGTTATGTAGAAACCAGCTCATTTGTGACTGGACTTAAGGTTTGTCGACAGGAGGAAACTCATTCCTGGTACTGCAAATCTGTCAGGTCGCCCGTGGTTGGGGAGTCTACAGGCCCCAGAGTGAGCCTGATACTGGTATTCTGCTCAATAGATATCAGACAACCCTCTAAACCAGTGGTTCTCAACCTGTGGGTCTAGACCCCACTGGGGGTCAAACAATCCTATCACAGGGGCTGCACATCAGATGTCTTAGTGTGTTAGTCAGGGTTCTCTAGAGTCACAGAACTTATGGATAGTCTCTATATAGTAAAGAAATTTATTTATGACTTACAGTCTGCAGTCCAATTCCCAACAATGGTTCAGTAGTAGCTGTGAATAGAAGTCCAAGGATCTAGTAGTTGCTTAGTCCCACACGGCAAGCAACCACACCTTTAATCCCAGATGACCTTGAACTCGGAGATCTCCCTGTCTTAATCTTCTGGATTCAATCACCACTGTGTCTCAAGATCTCCATACCAAGATCCAGATCAGAAACTTCTATCTCCCAGCCTCCAGATTAGGGTCACTGGTGAGCCTTCCAATTCTGGATTGTAGTTCATTCCAAATAGAGTCAAGTTGACAACCAGGAATAGCCACTACACTTACATATCAGATATTCACATTACCATTCATAACAGTAGCAAAATTACAGTTATGAAGTAGCAATAAAAAACAAATTTAGACCACAACATGAGGGACTGTATTAAAGAGTGGCAGCATTAGGATGGTTGAAAACCACCGCTCTAATGTCATATTGCTCTACCTATAGCTCAGTGCAGCTCTTGGGCACGGGGACTCACAAGTCAGCCGAGTGCAGAGATTAGGAATCATCAGAGTGTTAAGTCCCAAGTGGGACATCTATCACACACACACACACACACACACACACACACACACACACACACACGCACACACGCACGCACACAAACATACACGTACCTCAAGGCTTGGGGACCCGTGGGAGAGAGAGCAGAAATCCTGTAAATACCAGAGGTCAGAGATCCGAAAGGAGTGAAAACTTCTCTATGTGAGATGTTGGCCACAATTCTGACGGCAGAGCAGCCATGGCTACCTGCATCAGACCCACACAGCAGCAAGCCAGTCAGCATTTTGACCTGGAGGAAGGAGGGGTAAATGAGCCCCTACGCCTACTGACAGTCGATGTTTCCTTAGGGAGGGATCCTTATTTTCCTTAACAGTGAAGCCCGTGGTATGTCAAACACACCCAAGTGGATGGCCCCATACCTAGGAGTATGATCAACACAAATCGGACTTAGTGGGATTTTTTTTAAAAAGATTTATTTATTTTTATTTTATGTATAGAGTACACGGTAGCTGTACAGATGGTTGTGAGCCATCATGTGGTTTCTGGGAATTGAACTCAGGACCTCTGGAAGAGCAGTCAGTGCTCTTAACTGCTGAGCCATCTCTCCACCCCAGTGGGCTATTTAACAAAAATAGAAAAGAAAAGAAAAGAAAAGAAAAGAAAAGAAAAGAAAAGAAAAGAAAAGAAAAGAAAGAAAAGAAACGAAACTAATTGGGAGGGAGTGGGAAGGTGCGTTGTCGATCTGAGAGGAGTCAGGGGAACTGGAGTAAAATATGATTAAAATATGTTGTATAAAGTTTTCAAAGAATTAGTAAAATATTATGTTGATAATAATAATTCTGCAGCGAAGGGGTTAGAAACACAGTCAGTAGGTTAGTCATACTAACCTTCCAGATGGGTGCTTAATGGTCTTGGTAGGTAATCATACACATAAATAAGCAAGAGAATGCATTCTTCAGTAATCTGTGTTTCTTCTTTTCCCCTTCCCCCCAGGCCTCACTGGTGGCTTTAGGGCAAGCGCTGAGCCACACCCCAGCCTATTTACCAGATGTTGAACTATTGACCTCTCCTCGGAACCATCAGAAAAGGGAAGGGGGTTGGTGAACCAGCCAAAATTCAGCCTCTGCTTCTCAAGTGTCTCTCCAGTTCCCCAATAGTTAAACTACACACAAAGGCAAGGGGTACACGGGTCTCCCTGTGGCTCAGAGAGAAAGGTCAAAGCCCTTCACTGCGGCCTCAGCCTTGATCGGTGACCCTCGGCAGGTCTGGACGCTCTCTCTGACTCTGCAGTTGTTTTTTCTTTAAAAAGGTGGGCAAGCCACAGTCGATTTGTGGTCTTAGGTTTTGAATATTATGTTGACACAAAACCTCCTTGACAGGTTGACGTGAACGTGTTCCACAAAGGGGGTACCTACATCTTCACTGAGTGCTCCCTAGGATTTAGTCTCGAAGGCTCGCTCCTTTTGGGCTTTTTCTCCCTCCGCTCTGAGTCATCACCTGATGATATTCCCACAAGGCATTGCACTGATAAAAAAGAAAAGAAAAGAAGAGAAAAGAAGAGAAGAGAAGAGAAGAGAAGAGAAGAGAAAAGAAAAGAAAAGAAAAGAAAAGAAAAGAAAAGAAAAGAAAAGAAAAGAAAAGAAAAGAAAAGAAAAGAAAAGAAAAGAAAAG
>NC_034590.1:1510575-1512982 GCF_900095145.1 Mus pahari | reverse complement strand
GGGCTGGTGAGATGGCTCAGTAGGTAAGAGCACCCGACTGCTCTTCCGAAGGTCCGGAGTTCAAATCCCAGCAACCACATGGTGGCTCATAACCATCTGCAACAAGATCTGACGCCCTCTTCTGGTGTGTCTGAAGACAGCTACAGTGTACTTATGTATAATAAATAAATAAATCTTAAAAAAAAAAAAAAAGAGCACTGGCTGCTCTTCCAGAGGTCCTCAGTCCAATTCCCAGCAACCACATGGTGGCTCACAACCATCTGCAATGTGGCCTGATGCCCTCTTCTGGTGGACGTGAAGTCAAAACACTCATATAACTAAAATATGTGAATAAATAAGTCATGCTTAACAATGCCTTCCTGAACCAATTATTTTGCCTGCTTTATCCCCCGACTCTGTCTGTCTGTCTGTCTGTCTGTCTCTCTCTCCTTCATTTTCTTTGTTTGTTTTTGTTTTCTTTTTTTTTTAAAGATTTTATTTATTTATTATATGTAATTACTCTGTAGCTGTCTTCAGGCAGATTTCGTTAAGGATGGTTTGAGCCACCATGTGGTTGCTGGGATTTGAACTCAGGACCTTTGGAAGAGCAGTCAGGTGCTCTAACCCGCTGAGCCATTTCACCAGCCCTGTTTTTGTTTTCTGAGATAGGGTTTGTGTGTGTGTGTGTGTGTGTGTGTGTGTGTGTGTGTGTGTGTAGCCCTGGCTGTCTTGGAATTCATATTACAAACCAGGTGAGCCTCAAACTCAGAGATCTGCCTGCCTCTGCCTCTGCCTCTGCCTCTGCCTCCTCAGTGCTGGGCTTAAAGGCGAGAGCCACCATGTCCTGCTCACCTGTTTTATTTTCTTTGGGACTGACATAGGCTGCAGACTCACTGCTACAGGCTGCCAGAAAAGCCTGGGGAGGTGGTTTCTGTTGCTGTACGCTTCTGTTGTTCCCAGCCTAACGCTTTGTCCAGGCACCACAGACAGTGTCTACCCCAAGTAGTGGCTGAACAGATCCTTATAGAATGAATGAAGATGTGTTTGTTTTGTTATAAAGATTTATTTATATTTATTTTATGTGTATGGGTGTTTTGCCTGCCATGGACACCAAACAAGGGAGCCAGGGCCTCTGGAACTGGAGTTCCAGCTGTTTGCAAGCCATCATGTGGGTGCTGGGAATTGAACCTGGGTCCTCTGAGAGAGAAGCCACTGCTCTCAACCCTAGAGAAACCTCTGCAGTCCGCAAATGAAACCAGTCTGCCTTCCAGGAAGGGGTTGGCCAAACCTTCTCCTAAGCAGAGCAGTTTGGGGAACTTGAAGATGCTCAACACGCAAAGGGCTTTTCAGACTGGAGATTGATACCTGGGGCACCCACAGTAGAAGGAAAGAGCTGGTTTCCAAAACGTCTCCGCTGACTGACTTGGAAAAGCATCAAGAAATAACTGGAAAGAAAGTGGGGTTTCAATTTGTTGTTGTTGTTGTTTTTTGGTTTTTTGTTTTTGTTTTTTTGTTTTGGTTTTTCGAAACAGGGTTTCTCTGTGTAGCCCTGGCTGTCCTGGAACTCACTTTGTAGAACAGGCTGGCCTTGAACTCAGAAATCTGCCTGTCTCTGCCTCCCAAGTGCTGGGATTAAAAGTGTGTACCACCACGCCCGACTGGTTTTTTGCTTTTGTTTTGTTTGGATTTTTTTTTTAGACTGGGTCTCTTTACATTCCTCTCACTATCCTGAAACTTGCTATGAACACAAGGCTGGCCTTGAACTCACAAAGATCCATCTACCTGTGGTTACTGAATGCTAGGGATAAACGCGAGCACAATCAAGTCACACACTATTTTGTCTTTAAGCAGTTTGGGAGCTGGCTCACCTACACGCGCAGCACTCTGGAAGCTGGAACAGAAGGCTCACACACTGCTGAGGTACATTCTACCTCAGAACAAATTGGAGCATTTTAGAGTCAACATTGCCACAGCCATACCTATACATGGTCTCAGACAAACAGAGTGGAGAGCCTCGCCCCTGAGCATGAGATTTCATCAACGTTGTACCCAATAGGCTCAGTCTTCGCCTGACCCCAGGCAGGTATCTGCCACAGAACCAAACCAAGGACCTGAGCCTGCGCCCCGAAGCTGCCCCAGCCCCGAGCTTCCTGTGGGAAGCCTCCTGACGAACCTTGCCCCAGGTGACCTGGACTCTGTCATTTTCTCTTTCCCTGCAGTGTCTCACCTGCTCTCACCACGCCCTGCTCCGGGCTTCCCCAGCCTGGGCTCCCCTAGCGGCAGGTGTCAACCTGCTACCTTATTTTCACTTTTCCTACATCAGCTGGGGCTGCCCATCAGACCAGGTTAAAAGCATGGAGCACGGATGGCAGTGCACTCCACAGATCTGGAAACCCAGCGCCTCAGTCCTCACACAGCAACAGGCCAC
>NC_034590.1:1505233-1507615 GCF_900095145.1 Mus pahari | reverse complement strand
TGTTTTGGAGGGGATCTTCTTATGTTGTTCTGGAAAAGTCTCTTTCCTGTGGGTCCCGGTGTTGGCAGCGGGCTTCTCTATGCTCGCCTCTGAGATGGCGTCTTGTAGCTGAGGCTGGCCTCCAATTTGCTATGTAGTCTGTTTGTCTCAAACTGCTCTCTCTCCTGTTGCCCCTCTGGGGTGCTGGGCTTGCAGGCATAACCACTGAACCAGGGCCTCACAACAGGCAGCCTTGCTGCAGTAAAGACACCGTGGTGGGTACGGTCTCCGTGCTTTGCTCTCTTCTCTTCTGGAACCTGTGTGAAGACAAAGTGTGCTTCCCAGAGCGGTGCCTCGGCATTCCATTCCCTAGGACAGCGTTTCGTGATGACACAGGGTCTCCTGAGCCTCAGGCTGTCTTCAAACTCGCTACTGTGTCACTGTGGCTGCCCTGAAGTCCTGATCCACCTGCCTCCACCTCCCTAGTGCTGGGATGGCAGGCATGTGCCACCACATCTGTCTTCATACAGTGCTGGGGAGTGAACCCGAGGCTTCGCGTGTGCTAGGCAGGATTGGCCCCTGAGTCACATCCTCAGCCCACCCAGGATAAGCTTTTATCCCAAGATGTCCACAGCTGTTAACCATCCTGGCCTTTAATACGGGTAGGCATGTCTGAACTTCCAGAGGGACCTAGTTTTGAAGCAGGATGTACAGTTGTCTGCTTGTGGGATGTGATGGTCCATGGCTGCAACCCCTGCCCTCAGGAGGTGGAGACAGGAGTTAGTTCAAGGCCATCCTTGTCTTCTTGGTGAGCTTGGGGCCAGCCTAGGCTGCATGAGACCCTGTCACCAATGCTTATGTACTGTCTACAAACTGGTACTGAAAGCACTGTTCACTTAAACAATGGTTATATCTGAAAGTGTCTTCCAAGATGTGAGCATCCTAGACCCATCTTGTCTTCCAATTATTGTCCTGTGTCCCATGAGATGTAGGCCTGTGTGTCACTCAAACGTGACCTGTGTCCCTTGAGATGTAGGTCTTGACTCACCTCAAATGTGATATTGTGATGTCTCCTTTGTTAGTATATATATGTGTGTCTGTGTGTGCATGCTCATACTTGCACATCTATACATATATGCAGGTGTGCATGTGCATGTGTGTTATGTGGAAAATGTAAGTGGACACCTGGTGTCTTCCTACATCACTCTCCACTTGATTATTGAGGTGGGTGGGGCCTCTCACTGAGCCAGAGCTCACGGTCTCAGACAGTTTGCCCTGGGCGTAGTCTGTCTCCACCTTCTGAGCACAAGTGTCATAGGCAGGCCTCCATGCCCGCCCATCCTTCCCACGGGTGTCAGGGATCTATCTGAACCTGAGCCTTCACACTTCTGCAGCAGACACCGTGTCTACTGAACCATTGTTCCCTGATCCTTGCAATTCTCATTCTAGACTATCTCCTTCAGAAGACAGGCTTTCTGGACTGATAAGATGGCTCTGCGAGTAACGTCCCTGGCCTCTCAGCCTGACGTCCTGATCTGAGTTTAATCTTGAAACCCACATGGTGGAAGGAAAGAACTGACCCCTGGGAGTGGTCCTTTGACCTTCACCTTTGGTTGTTGGTACAAGTATACAACAGACACACACACACACACACACACACACACACACACCTACTTCTACTCTTACTACTTATAAAAACAAAATTTAAGAAATGGGTGTCATGGCTCATGCCTTTGATCCCAGACATCCAGAGGCAGAGGCAGGTGGATCTCTCTGGATTTGAAGCCAGTCTAATCTACATGGCTAGTTCTGGAGGATAAAAGTGCAGCCTGCAAACCTGAGGACGTCAACCCCGGGCTATGTGGTGGAAGAGAAACTGGCTGTCTGATCCCCTGGGGTAAGTGTTCAGAACCTCGTCACACAGAGACCCCACGGCAGCCTCTCAAAGCCTCCACATCACCCCCAGTGCCAGCCAGGGCACTCAGGGCGAGGGAGCCTGATCTTCATCAGGTGCAGAGATCAAAACATTTCCCTGTGGTGAGGTAATTCCTGGCTTCCTCCCCTGCACGGTGAGAAACACCATTGAGTCAGCTCTAATACCATCTGTAACTGAGATATAGAAAGGAATTGGTTGGAGAAGCCTGGCAGGAGGCCGCAAGGCATGAGAGTGGCTGTGAGGGCTCCAGGGAACAGGCACGGTGGCTTCTGACACTCTTTCTTGTGGACCACATTGTGACAGGTGTGTGGCAGTGGGCGTGGTCTCCATGTTCTGGGTACTAGGACTCTGAATGTCTGCGCACTGGGCTGCGACCCAGTGTGAGGTGCCAGTGCAGGTGTACTCTAGTTCTAAGGGCAACAGAATTGGTCCACGTAGTATTCGTTTTTTGTTTTTTTTTTTTTTTT
>NC_034590.1:1492194-1505113 GCF_900095145.1 Mus pahari | reverse complement strand
TGTGCCACCACGCCCGGCTTAGTATTCGTCTTTTGTAGCTTGTTTGTTTAACTTATAATGTCCTCAGAGTTCGTCCACAGTGTAGAAATGTCAGACTACCCCTCCTTTCCAAGGTCACAGAGCATTGCATTTTACATGGAGTCAGCCAAACCTCGACGTTTGTGAGTGGTTAAGCCCCTAAATTCATGGCGGTATGTTGCAGCAATCGATATAGGCCAGAGCTGCTACATTTTGGTGGTAGGTCACCGAGCCATTGCCACAGCCAGTGGTGATGAAGATGGACTAAGCAACAATGTACAGATGTGGGGCCAGGGTTGATGGACAGCAGCAAAGGGAATCAGGCCAGGGACAGCCCCTGCCAGAGCCAGGACCTCAGGAGTGACAAGGCTCACTAACAAGGTTCTCAGTCCATATCAGTACTGAGAACACAGATTCTCAAGTGTGCTCCTGGCAGGCCCTGGCCCAACAGAAAGTCGAACTATTCTCTCCTCTCTCCTGCTCTCTCTTCTTGTTTCCCTAGAACCCAACAGAATGGCATAATGAAGACAGAGGCCCGACTCCCAGACCTAGAGCAGAATAGAAGAGAAGCTAGAAGAGAAAAGGGAGACGTTTGGAGGCAGAGGCAGGAAGGTCTGAAGTATTAAAGTCAGTCTCAGTCATGCAGTGAGTCCCAGGCTAGCCTAGAATACAAGAGACCAGGCTAGCCTGGGACACATGAGACCAGGGAGGGAGGAAGGGTGAAAGAGAAGGAGAGAGAGAGAGAGAGATTGAGGGAAAGGGATCTGTTGGGAAACCCTGCTAACTAAGGTCACGGTCCACCATGGCCAGAAAGCTCCTCTGAGCTCTTCACAAAATGGAGGACTCCCTTTTTATCAGCAGGGCCTCCTCTTCCCTGACCTTGTCTGATGAGCCCTGCCCCCCACACCCTCTACCTGGGGAAGACTGAGCAGTCCTTGGCAGACCTACAAGCTCAACTTCCTCTTTGCCCATCACAACCTGCCCAACAAGTCCCTGGGGTTTCTGGAATGCTTCTCCCCAGTTCTCTAAGCCCCAGCTGATGGTTTACACTCACCTCAGAAACTCCTTCCCACTCTCCAGGATTCATAGGTAGTCTTTGTTCACCCCAAATAGAACGTATGCAAAGGAGCCCACCCTGATTAAAGGTGTATGTGCACAAGCTGAGATTGTCTAAGAGATGTTTCATTGAAATCCTTGGAGAAGGCCTTCTACCCCCACCCCCACCCCCATCCCCGGCACTCACTCCCAGCCAGACCAGGATCCTGCAGACCCCACCCTTTCAGGGGTCTGCTTCTCCCTTGCAGCCCAGTGTGCAGGGGCACCTGGACACCCTGAGGAGAAAGTGGGGTGTGCTGACACAGCTGACGAGCGAACCACAGAGATCCAGTTAGGTGCGTCACCCAGGATAGCTGTGAACTGAAGATCGGTTAGCCTCAGGCCCCCAGGAGGCTCCCAATGGCTTATAAACACGTCACCATGCCCAGCTAGCTGATTCTTGCAAAAGGCTATCCACTGCAAGGTGTCAAGAGTATTCAGGTATAACAACTTCAGGAGCCCAGCTACTGATGTGAGCCTCCAGGGAACCCCTTTCTCCTCAAGGTCAGGATGGCTGGCTGCTTAATTAGGAACTAATTCCTACCAGTATGGTCAGAAAGCCCCATCAGCTAGGAGTGCCTCAGTGATGGACTGATTGCCATAAAAGAATTTCCACACGGAGGAAAGAAAAAAATGGCTGACCTGCCTGCCAACTGCTCTCTTTCCCAGGCCCAGCATTCATGTCCTGTCGAAGCGCACTGACTAGAGAAATCAGCAGGTGGGGCAGAGCCTCAGTGGACAGCAGTCTAAGAACACGCTTGCTAGCTTTGTGGCCTCTGCAGGTGGGAGGGCATAGCTAATGAAGTTCACAAGCATATAAAATGGGGACTGTTCCGACTGGTCACACCAGGAGAATGGTGAGTTCAAGTCCAGCCTGGGCTACATAATGAGTTTCAGACCAGCCTGGTGTACGTAGAAACAATCAATCCCCAAGAAAAATATGGAAGAAAAAAAGTTAATAAATTTAAATAACGTGGAAGAATTTTTGGTAAGGCGCCAGCTAGTACTGAAGAAACATTATTTTGCAGTTAGCAGCTGTGCTCCCTGTGTGGTCCTGAACCCTCCAGAGCCTAAGGATGCTATGGGAAGGACTTGAAAATAGTTTCCCCCCCAGGTATTCTGGACCAAAAGAGGCAATGGTGGTAGAAAAAAAAAACCAGAGAGGTACATGAAGAGCCTCAGACTATGGGGCCTCCCCATATGGAGAAAGGTCTCCAGGGAACTGGAGAGGGCTAGGTGTCTGCTGAACCAAATGCCTAGCATTCTAGCCCTCAAGAGGAGCACAGGTTCGAGGCCAGTCTGGGCTGTATAGGAATTCCCTGTCTAAAAAAACGTGAAGGGTTCTGGAGAGACAACTCAGTGTGTAAAGTGTCTGCCTGGCAAGCTTGAGGACCTGAGTTTAACTCCCAGATCCCAGGTAAAAAGTTAGGTGCAGTAATTATACTCTTGTAACCCTAGTATTGGGGAGGCAGAAAAATGAGGTGATTAGAACTCTCTCAGCAGCCAGTATAGCCCAGTGGAAGAGCTTCAGGTTCAGGGAGAGCCCCTATCTCCCTGTCTCAAAAAGAAAGGAAGGAAGGAAGGAAGGAAGGAAGGAAGGAAGGAAGGAAGGAAGGGAGGAAGGGAGGGAGGGAGGGAGGGAGGGAGGGACCATTAAGTGCCACAGAGAACAGAGCACTTACCATACAAACCTGACAACCTGAGATCTATTCCTGGAACCCACATAGGGATGGGAAGAGAGAAACTCCACAAAGTCGTCCTCTGAACCCCAGGTGCACACTGCACACAGACATCACATATACACCTGATAATAATAAGTAAGACAACTTTTAAAAAAATGTGAATGCCATTCACAAGGAATGACACCCAAGGCCTCCCCGTATGCACACACACACACACACACACACACACACACACACACACACACACCACATACACTCCAAACACACTAATAATGCTGACTTTGTGGAGACTCCCCACGCCATGTTGATTGGCAAGGGTCACCTGATATTATAGTATTATAGCCTCGGCAGAAAAGTTCTGGGGTGTCAGTATCACCCAAAGATAGCCTCTTAACTTAAAGGAAGGACAGGAATGTGAACTCTTGCTTGCCTTAGTGTTTGAGATAGAATCATCCAATATAGCCCAGGGTGGCCTTAGACTCACCCTCTTCCTGTCTTCTACCCCCCTGTCTCAGTAATTACAGGCATGAATTACAACACCTGGCTCAAGAATAGAACGTGTGTGTGTGTGTGTGTGTGTGTGTGAGAGAGAGAGAGAGAGAGAGAGAGAGAGAGAGAGAGAGAGAGAGGGGGGGAGAGGGAGAGAGGGAGAGAGACAGAGAGAGGGGGAGAGACAGAAACAGAGAGAGAGACAGAGAGAGAGGGGGAGAGAGAGAGGGGGGGAGAGGGAGAGAGAGACAGAGAGAGAGACGGAGAGAGAGGGAGAGAGACGGAGAGAGAGGGAGAGAGAGAGAGAGAGAGAGAGAGAGAGAGAGAACACTTATACATGAATGTGCAGGTGAATGCAGTCGCCTGTGCACGTGTGGAGGCAGATGTCAACACCAGCTGTCTCTGTTTTTGAGACAGGGTCTCCCACTGTTACCTGGAGTCAGCCTGTCTACCCATCTTCACCCCTGCATCAGCACCTGACTTTGGGGGATGCTGGGGATCTGAACTCAGATCTTTGCAACGTGCACAGCAAGAATGGTACCCGCTGAGCCATCTCCCCAGCCGAGGACAGACTTTTATAATGGAGTCACCAAGCCAGCTCCAGCTTCTCCGAATCACCAACAAGAAGACGACAGAGAGACAAGATGTTCCTTCCAGTGGGATGCAGCAAGGACACCGCACCACTTCTGAAATTTTCTGGGGAAACTCATATTTACCCTGAACTTAAATCAACAAGAAGGAATCAGATGAATCCAAGGAAAATAGTCTATAGAGTGGTTACCTTGGACTCTCCACAAATGTCAGTGTCAGGAAAGAATAAAACAAAACAGAGAGGCTGTGGACCATTCTAGATCAGAGAAGAGAAAGCAATGTGACATTGAACTTCGACTGTGATGAACTGATTCCTGACCTGGATTTACAGGTATGCACATAATATGGGTGAATTGGATATACGGTTATGGGGTGACACACATGTGTGAAAATGTCTACAGAGCTCCCTGTGGGGCCCACACCTGTAATCCAGAACACAGGCAGGCCAACAGGAAGAGGAGGGGCTCAAGGTCATCCTGTGCTGTGTAGTGAGTTCAAGTTAGCCCTACTTGGGGCCCTGTTCAAAGGTAAAAATAAATAAAATGAGGGGGTGGAGAGATGACTCAGTGGTGAGGAGCACTTGCATCTCTTGCAGGAGACCTCGGTTGACATCTCAGCATTGACGTGGTGGCTCACAGCCATAAGTAGCTGCAATCCCAGAGGATCCAATGCCCCCTTCCGACCACCAAGGGTACTAGGCAGGAGCATGCTCCTCAGATACAGAAGCAGGCAAAGCACACATACATATAAAAAATGGGTTTGTTTGTTTGTTTGTTTGTTTCGGTTTTTTTGAGATAGGGTTTCTCTGTGTATCAGTCCTGGCTGTCCTGGAACTCACTGTAGACTACACTGGCCTCAAACTCACAGAAATACACATGCCTCTTCCTCCTGAGTGCTGGGATTGACCACACCTGGCAACATATAAATATTAATTAAAAATGTATATATATATATATATATATATATATATATATATATATATATAATATCACATATTTTGAACATAGGCACATTGTGTTATAGCTAAATTGACCCAATTCAGACATGTATGGCTTCTTACTTTTAAGGACACTTTATTTTTTAATGTTGTCTGTGTGTCTGTGCACATGTGCGTGGGGCTTCCTGTGGACTGCAGAGGCCTCAGATTCCTGGAGCTGGAGTTGCAGGTGGTTGTGAACCATCTGACATGGGTGCTGGGAACCAAACTTGGCTCCTCTATACGAGCAGGAGTGTCCTTAATCTCCATTCTCCACTATTTTTGGAGACAAAGTCCTCAAAAACAAAACAAAACAAAAAACAGCCCAGGTTGGCCTTGAACTCACCATCGAGCCAAGAGTGACCTTGAACTTCTGATTCCCCAAGCTTTGTGCATGTGCAAACATTCTACCACTGACCCACACTCCCAGCCCTCGCCAAACACTCTTTTGCAACAAGAACATTTGATATCTACTGTTTTGATCTTTTTAAGTTAAAATTTCTTAGCCGGGTGTGGTGGCGCATGCCTTTAATCCCAGCATTTGGGAGGCAGAGGCAGGCGGATTTCTGAGTTCGAGGCCAGCCTGGTCTACAAAGTGAGTTCCAGGACAGCCAGGGCTATACAGAGAAACCCTGTCTCCTGTGTGTGATACATGGTAGAGAGGGCACACATTCTATGGCATGAGCAGAAGTCTGGGAATTGAACACTGTCCTCAGACTTGTAAAACAAGTGCTTTTACCTACTGAGTCTCTCACCAGCCTTCTCTGGGCACATTGGGATTTTAGGGCAGGGATTGTCTTTTCTTTTTTTTTTTTTTTTTTTTTTTGAATGGTAACTCTGGGCCATATTAGGACCTGACCTTTGTGTGTGTGTGTGTGTGTGTGTGTGTGTGTGTGTGTGTGTGTGAAAGATTTATTTATTTACTATATGTAAATACACTGTAGCTGACTTCAGACACACCAGAACAGGACGACAGATGGTTGTAAGCCACCATGTGGTTGCTAGGATTTGAACTCAGGACCTTCAGAAAAACAGTCAGTGCTCTTAACCACTGAGCTATCTCACCAGCCCTGTTTGTCTTTTTAAAGACCGGGTTTCTCTGTGTATCTGTGTCCTGGACACATTGTTATTAACTGCAGCCTGGTGTTGCAGACTAGAACTCTTGAAATCATCTCTCTTACTCTTCAATATTTTATTCCCTTGAACAGGAATCTCCAGCCCCCATCTCCAGCCCAGACCCTGATAAGCACCATGATACTCTCAGCTTCTGTGGATCTAATACAATATATTTTTTAAAGAATAAAACTATGATAAGCTGAGCAATGGTGGCTCACACCTTTAATCCAGCACACAGGAGGAGACAGGCAGGTAGATCTCTGAGTTGGAAGCCAATCTAGTCTACAAAGTGAGTTCCAGGACAGCCAGGGCTACACAGGGAAACCTGTCTTGAAAACTAGACAACAAAACACGACAAAATGACTATAATTAGTCTAAGTGGGCAAATCTGCAGAGAGGACATGTTAATAATACCATGTTATTGGAATTAACGATGTTTTAACTATTCTGAGCAGGGTGGTTCATATACCAGCATGTTCTCAGTGTAGAAATATCAACTATTCAGGTCTGAAGCATTTCAGTTCTGTGACTTACTCTCAAGTGGGTTGAAGGAGGTACTATGGCTATGAATCCCACAAGACAGAGGTGTCCATTTTCCCACTGTTGAAGCTCCGTGGCAAGAGTGATAAATTTCTAAATAAATAATTGGGAAGGCATTGACTGCATTTTTCTATTAAGACATCTACCACACATTGAACAATGACAAAAGTGTTTTCTATTGTTTTGCATCAGTCAAGGCTACCATCATTTAACAGTTATTGAAAACTGATTGTATGCCAGGCATTGTTCCAGGTGCTGGGCAAATGGAACACACACAAACGTTTGTACTTACAGGATTCTCCCACATTCTAGTGCAAAGTGTTCTGCAACCTGGCACTTCTGGTCTCCACATCTGTGCTCTCACCAAGTGCGTACAAGTGGGTAGCAAAGAATGCTAGGCTGTATCTAGCATTCTTTAGTAGTAGAGGTCCCATTCAATTATAGTATGTATTATATGACATTTTTCCTGGAGAGACATAACACAAAAGTCTATGCACCCCATGGAAAGAACTGATGACAGTCCAAAGTAATGATACCAGATAATACAAACTTGGTGGACCAGTAAGTTTATTGGAAAGTTTCAAGTAAGAGGAGTACCTGGCTAGAAGGAATTACTAGACTCCCTTGCAGCTAGGATAGCTTTCTAAATTGGGATATCTGTTGTAGCGATGAGACACCATGACCAAAACAACTTGGAGAGGAAAAGAGTTTATTTCAACACACAACTCTCAGGTCATACTTCATCACTGAGGAAAGTCAAGGCAGGAACTCATGGCAGGCCTCTGGAGGCAGACACTGA
Source organism: Mus pahari (assembly GCF_900095145.1). NCBI lineage: Eukaryota > Metazoa > Chordata > Mammalia > Rodentia > Muridae > Mus > Mus pahari. The sequence continues at coordinate 1,497,807 of NC_034590.1, read as the reverse complement.
AGTAGAGGTCATAGAGGAATGCTGCTTACTGGCTTGCTCCTCATGGCTTGCTCTGCCTGCTTTTTTACATACCCCAGGACAATCTGTCTATGAACGGCATTGCGCACAATGGTCTGGGCCCTTCTATATCAGACATTCATTTTAAAAAGGCCTCCACAGACTTGCCTGCAGCCTGACCTTATGGAGGCATTTTCTTAGTTGAAGTTTCTCTTTGCAGTTAACTCTAGCTGTGTCAAGGTAGGGGGAGGGGAGGACTATAAGCACGCCAATAGCCAAGAGTTCCCCACTCCCAAATACTCAAGGCATGATGATGTCCTCTGAGTATAGTGGCCATTAATATCTTCTCCTCAGAGCAGCTGTGACTACCAGAGACCCCCAATATCCAGTCTGTTCATGTTTCCATGTAGAAGTGATGGGGGAGGGGCATCAGACTCTCATCTGAGATCCATTACCTCTGCACCATCTTCATGTGGCTGTGGTCTTGGGAGACAGTAGTATATACAGAGTCTGGAGGGCCCACCGAAGTATCAACTCCATTCTGTGCTGCTACGGGGATGTGGACATCCAGGCTGGGTGGGATTCATTGTGGCTACTTTGACGATAGCCACACTTCAGGAAGGGAATCCCTTATCTGTGGAAGTTCTTGGAGCAAGCTCAATAAACCCGTTGATTTGCCAAGCTGGACTTGGGTGGAATCATACTCTGATCTGCCGTCAGAGACCTTCCTGTAAGTGAGTAGACGTTTATTTGTCCATGTCGCCTCAGGAAAAGTTCACTCCAGAAATCCTAGCCTTTGGGAGGCCAGCCTGGTCTATATAATGAGCTCTGTGTAAGCCAGAGATACATACTGAGACCCTATCTTAAAAGGAAAGAGAGAGAGAGAGAGAGAGAGAGAGAGAGAGAGAGAGAGAGAGAGAGAGAGAGAGCCAAGGTTGGTGGTGTATGCTTGCCAGCTAAGCTCTTGTGTGGGGTAAAGCAGAGACAGGCAGATCCCCGGCTTCTGTGGCCAAACAGCCTGCCTCTGCCTCCCGAGTGCTGGGATTAAAGGCGTGCGCCACAGGCCTGCCTAACTCTAAGAATCTTCAGCCCTAATAGGTTAATGTTGTTTACACCCACCAAACTTTAGGGCCACTTGCCATGTCAGTAAACACTGCTATAGGTCACAGATGCAGAACACCCCCAGAGGGGAATGTCCAGGGTGGAGAAGATTGTTGCTAACATGTGTAGGAACAATCCCTTGGGTACTGTGTGCATGCATCACCTGTCAATAAAAATCTGATGGCCAATGAGCTGAGGCAGGATTAGAAGGTGGGACACCTGGCAGAGAGAGAGAGGACTCTGGGAAAGAGTCAGGCTCAGGAGAGTTGCCACTCAGACTCAGAGGAAGTTGGACATATGAAATTGAGGAGAGGTAACCAGCCATGTGGCAGGACTTGGAAGAGTATAAATGGGGTAATTAAGTCACAAGCTAGTCAGGGAACAGGCCTAACTTAAGGCCTAGGTGCTTACAAATAGACAGAGAGAGACAGAGAGACAGAGAGAGACAGACAGAGAGAGAGACAGAGAGAGAGAGAACAGCTTAAGGCCTAGGGCCTAGGTGCTTACAAATAGACAGAGAGAGACAGAGAGACAGAGAGAGACAGACAGAGAGAGAGACAGAGAGAGAGAGAACAGCTTAAGGCCTAGGGCCTAGGTGCTTACAAATAAATAACTAAATAACTAAATAAATAAGCCTCCCAGTCATTATTTGGAAGCTGGGGTGCAGGTGAAAAAGCCCACAGTTACGAGAGTGCTTTGTGTTGCTGTAACAGAACATCTGAGGATAAGTAACTTATAAACAACAAAAAACAAAAACGGAACCTGGAGCTGTGGTTCAGTTGGCAGACTGGTCACACAGAGAGAGGCCCCGGGTTTGCCCCTTACCAACACACAGCACTAGAGGTAGTACACACCTGTAATCTCAGCAACTCAGAAATTTAACGCAGGAGGATCAGAAGTTCAAGGTTATCCTCAGCTATGCATCAAGTTCAAAGCTAGCCTGGGATGGACAGGGGAAGATGTGCTTCATTTCACATAGAAGTTCTGGAAGCTGAGCTGTCCAAGGTCCAGAGGTTGACATCTGGAGGCTGGGGAGGAGACTCGGTTGGTGATGTGCTTGATGTTCAAGCACAAGCACCTGTATTCAGTTCCCCAGGACCCACACAAAAATCTGGGTGCGATGATGTGTGCCTGTAATCCCATCACTGGGAGCAGGAGGCAGAAGGACCCCTAAGGCTTGTCTGCCAGCAGGTTTTGCCAAGTCACTGAACTTCAAGTTCAGTGAGAGAACCTGTCTCAAAAGTAAGGCACAGGTCAATACAGGAAGACATTGAATGCCAGCCTGGGGTCCCCACCACACTTACATATGCATGCACACACACCTGTAAACACATGTGCACGCAGTTGGTTGGCATTTGGTGAAGCTTTTTGCTTTGTTCTTCCATGGTGAGAAGCATAAGGGCAGGAAAGGGGTCTAGCTGAATGTCCCATGATGGTAACTGAATGTCACGTGATGGTAGCTGAATGTCACGTGATGGTAGCTGAATGTCATGCGATGCTTTTCTTCTTTCTCGCTCTACTTTTTATTTTTAGGTTTTGTTTTTATTTTATTTTATTTTTTGTTTTGTTTTTCAAGACAGTGTTTCTCTGTATAGCACAGGCTGTCCTGGAACTTGCCCTGTAGACCAGACTGGTCTTGAACTCACAGAGATCCACCTACCTCTGCCTACCAAGTGCTGAGATTAGAGGAGTGCACCACCACCACCTGGCATCTTTTTGATTTTCAAGACAGGATCTTGTCACACAACCCAGGTTGGGCTCAAATTCAGTCCTTTGGCTTCAGCTTCCAGAGTGCTGAGATCATAGTTCTGCACATCTGTGTGCGACATTTTAAATACTTGGCGGAGACAGTTTAAAGGAGAAAGGATTTGGGACTGGACAGATGGCTCAGTGGTTAAGAGCATGGACTGTTTCTCCGGAGGACCCAGGTTCAACTACCAGCACTTGCCTATCAGCTCACAACTGTATAATTTTAGTTCTATCTGGCACCCTCACACAGACAGACAGACAAACAGACAGACAGACAGAGAAAACACCAATACACGTAAAATAAAAATAAATCTTCAAAAGAGATTTTGAGGCGAAAGGATTTGCTTTGCTCATGGTTTTAGACCCTTCAGCCCATCTTGGTGCAGCCAAGAAATGGAGACATGATAGCTGCCCCTACAGGTTTCCTCCCTCTCCCAAGCCTCTGAGGTGTTGCCGCTCACGTTTCATGTGGGTCTTCCCCTCCTGGTCCATCCCCTCTGGAAATGTCCTTACAGATGCCAGAGGGTGTGCTTGACTAATATTCTGGGTAGTTCTCAACCCAGTCTAATTAGCAACGAAGACTGACCAGCCCGAACCTCTATGCCTATTCCCGAACAATAAACCTGGATGGACTAATTGCCCCCCCCTTTTTTTTTTTGCCACAGCATTGAGCTTTATTAGGGATTTCATTAAGGTTAACCTCTAGCCGGGCAGTGGTGGTTCATACCTTTAATCCCAGCACTTGAGAGGCAGAGGTAGGCGGATTTCTGAGTTCAAGGCCAGCCTGGTCTACAGAGTGAGTTCCAGGACAGCCAGGGCTACACAAAGAAACCCTGTCTCAGAAAACAAAATTTAAAAAAAGGTTAAACCTCTAGGAAAGAGGGAGTCCTATTTAGAGGGCACAAAAGCCCATCAAGCCTCCTCAGACATTGTAGTGAACCATGGGCTCAGGTTCTCTGGTAGGATCACCACCTCGCTCCAGGTACAGATTATTGAAAGGTACTGCTTCGGACCCACAGGCTGGTAGGAAGGGAACATGTCCCCTACCCAGAACATGAAAACCATGAAAGTCACGAAGCCGAAACAATGTTTACACATGAAGCAGGTGTTGGAGACGTGTCCACACGACTCCTGATCCTGATGTAGATGTCTAGGTCCCAGTGGATTGGTTTACCCCAGGTCAGCCTGAGGTCTGGGTGGTCCCATCATACCATAGATCCCTCTCATGCTGCTATCGTTGGGGAGCATCGCGTAGTCACCATACCCCATGCCATCATCTGGGTATGGCTCGGAGTATTCCACACGCATATTATACTTCTTCGCAGCCGCGGCTCGTTCTTCTGGGGTCCTAGGATATGGCCCCGGCAACATGGCCTTGGTCATGTGGAAGGTTCTCCGTGTCTCCAGTGGCACCACACCTCGGGTTGTCCTTTGCAGCCACCTGACTCTCAGGGCCGCCACCCAGGCAGCCAGCAGATTCTCTTTAAGTTTTCAGCTCATCACGCTGGCAGCAGCTGAAATTGAGGAAAACATGAGAAACCTAGTGTACTGTAGGACCCAGAAGAAGCCCAAGGGGCAGGGAAGAAAAAAATCAGGATATCCAAGTGTTGAGCGATCAAAGTGACGCCATCTCATGAACAATGTTACTGCTTAAATACGAAATGTCCTCCACTGGGTCACGTGTCAGTGGGGCTGTTTAGGGGGGAAATTAGCTTCAGCTGAGCCTCCTTGGAGGAAGCAGTGGCTGAGGATGGGAAGGTGAGGGTTATATCTGGTCCCCACCCTGCCCAGCGCTGTGCTGCCTGTCCATCTTGAGTTGAATGGCCTCCTCTTTCCCGCGGCTTCGGCAACGTCGGTGTTTCTCAATCTGTGGGTGGTGACCCATGCAGGGGCAGGTCGTATGTCAGATATTTACATAAATTCATAACAGTGGCAAAATTACATTTACAAAGTAGCAATGAGATAATATTTATGGTCTGGGGATCACCACAGCACGAGGAGCTGTATTAATGGGTCACAGCATTAGGAAGGTTGAGAACCACTGCTCTAGAGCGTGAGGTAAACACCTTGGCTTGGTCGGAGTGGACAGAGCAAAGATCTATGGGGCTGACGTCTATGAAACTGTGAACTAAATGAAACCCTTCCTTTTTGGTTTGTTTCTGTCAAGCATTTGATCATAGGGAAGATAAAAATGATAAGCAGCCACGGAGACTGCACAGCGCCTCTGGAGCCTGCAAAAGTGGGATTCAATTTCAGGATTAGCTTTTGCCAGTTAGGTTAATAAGGTTTGGGGTGTTTCTTCTCTATGCACTACTCATTCAGGATCCAGTGCCTATTATAAAATCCTAGAAAATGCAAACTGATCCATAAAGACAGGAAGTAGCTTGTTGCTTCCAGGGGAAGAGACCCAGGCGGATAAAGATGTCAAGACTCATCAATGATCCACGTTAAATGTGTGCAGTTCATTCATGTAAATCACACCTCGATGCTGTGGCGCCTTTTCTGTGTCAGCTCAGATAGGCTATGGGGACCAGTTATCCCATTAACCACGCAGCGCAGCTGGTGCTTCCGTGAGAGGCTTTGTAGAGGTCATTAGACTCACAATCTGGTGACTTAAGGAAAGATTAAGCCTCCATCATCTGGGTGGACTTCATCCAATCAATTGAAAGGCCTTAAAGCGAAGCTGAGGTGTCCCGCGCTACCTTCCCGCCAGCAAGAAATGACGCGGCACACAAACAGGATCCTTCTACAGCAACGCTTTAATGC
>NC_034590.1:1487326-1492183 GCF_900095145.1 Mus pahari | reverse complement strand
GCGCAAGGGAATGGAAATCTACCCAGCACATGCGCAGCTGCCTTGTTTGTATGTTAGAGCGCAGGACATCAGCGCTATCTTGTAATGGCGAATGTGAGGGCGGCTCCTCACACTGAGGTGTTCTCAGAGTAGGAAAATCCTGTCTGTGGCCTCCAGCATGGAGCTTGTATAAGCCAAGAGTCTTGAGATCCCCCTCGCTTTCCCTCTCCTGGGGTCATCTCCACGGCTGTGCACGTGCTAAACAAACACTGACCACTGAGCTACATACACATTCTCTCTTGATTTGTCATTTCTTTCATTTATTATTTGCTTCTTCGAGACAGGTCTCATGTAGTCCAGGCTGGCCTTTGACTTGTTATGTAGCTAAGGGTAGCTTTGAATTCCTGTACTTTCTCCCTCCACCCACCAATTGCTAGAGTTACAGGTGTACACCACCACACCCGGCTGTACTTTCTGTTTGGGTTGCCCCAGTGGGACTGGAGCTCAGTCTGTGTCCCAAGCGGGTCTTGTTCCTTCAACCTCCTGAGCTGCTCACTGTGCTTCCCGCACCCCCACTCTCCCTCAATTCTTTTTTTTTTTTTTTTCATTTATTTACTTTATTTTGGTGAGTGTTCAGTGGAAGAGGGTAAATGGGTTGGGCCATAGGTGGATTATTACCTGTGAGTCAAGAGGGCGTGGCTCCTATGCTGGGAAGGTGAGGTTTCTTTTCTTGTATACATGATTCGTGTCTTGGAGAGGAGGGCAGTCGACTGGTGTATAGTCCTGGGACTTATCAAGAAGAACCCTCCTCTGGTTCTCACTTTGAATCTGGCCGCCCTCCTGACTTCCCGGGCAGTCTGTGAACCCAGCTCTTCATGTTCACATCGTTCAGCCACAGCCTCCAACACCTTCCTTTGCTCCAGATAATAGAGCCCAGCATGGTAGCTCAAGCCCTTAATCCCAGCGTGGTTTTCTCCACTTGGTGAGTTGGAAGCCAGCTTGGTCTTCTTAACAAGACAGCCAGGGTTACATAATAAAGATACCCAACACAGACATAGACGGCTAGACTGATAGGTAGATAGAAGGAGAAGGAGGGAGAGAGGGAGGGAAGGCTCTCAATTCATTTTTTAAAAACTTCTCTTTGGGGGCTGGAGAGATGGCTCAGCAGTTAGGAGCACTGACTGCTCTCCCAGAGGTCCTGAGTTCAAACCCCAGCAACCACATGGTGGCTCACAACCATCCTAATGAGATCTGACACCCTCTTCAGGTGCGTCTAAGGACAGCTACAGTGTACTTAGATACAATAATAAAAGAAATCTTAAAAAAAAAATAACTGCTCCTTTTTTGCCTGAATAATACTGACTAATATACTATATACAAATTTATAATATTTTTTTCAGAATCCAAATGAAAGCTTAAAAGCAACCTGGTGTGACAGCGCATGCCTGTAATCATCAACACTTGACAGATGAGAAAGATCTCAAGTTCAAGGCCAATCTGGGCTACAAAGCAAAACCCTATCTCCCAAAACAAGGAAGGGGCTAGAGAGATGCCTCAGCATTAACAGCACTCGCTCCTCAACCTGGGACCCAGAATTCAGTGCCCAGCACCCATGTTAGGTGCTCACAGCCACCTGTAACTCCAGCTCCAGGAGATCTGATGCCCTCGTCTGGCCTCCACGGGCACACACACAAGCAGCATACGCCCATACCAACACATACACAAAAGTCAACCTGTAAAGTGTGTGTGTGTGTGTGTGTGTGTGCCTGTGTGCCTGTGTGCCTGTGTGCCTGTGTGCCTGTGTGCCTGTGTGCGTGCCAAAATGCACACAGATGGAGGTCAGGAAATAACCTATGGCATCAATTCTTTCCCTCCACTGTGTGTTCTGAGGATGAAAGTCAGGCCATCATGTTAGAGGCAAGCGGCTTTGCTGCTGACACATCGCACCAACCCATACACCTTTAAAAGTTTGAGTGGGCGAAGCTAACTGGGCAGCGATAGCACAAATCTTTAATCCCAGCACTCAGGAGGCAGAGACAGGCAGATTTCTGAGTCCAAAGGCCAGCCTGGTCTACAGAGTTAGTTTTAGGACAGCCAGAATGACACAGAAAAACCCTGTCTCAAAAAAAAAAAGGGGGGGGATGGGAGTATTGGAGAGATGGCTCAGCAGTTAAGAGCACTGACTGCTCTTCCAGAGAACCTGGCTTCAATTCCCAGCACCCACATGACAACTCTTACAACTGTCTGTAACTCCAATTCCAGGGCTTATAACACCCTTACACAGATATGCATGCAGGCAAAACACCAATGGATATAGAATAAAAAGAATTTTTTTTTAAGTGGGGGATTATCAGGTTCAATGGCACATGACTTTTGTCCCAGCACTTGAGGGGCTGAAGCAGGTGAATCTCTGAGTTTGAAACCAGCCTGATATACATAGTTAGTTCTAAGTCAGTCAGAGCTATGCAATGAGACCCTGACTCCAGAGTAAATAAATAAATAAATAAATAAATAAATAAGGAAGTGGAGGATGTCTTAGGGTTTCCATTGCTGAGAAGAGACACCATGAACAAGGCAACCTTTTTAAAAAATATATTATTTATTTATTATTTATACGAATATACTGTAGCTGTTTTCAGATACACCAGAAGAGGGCATCAGATCCCATTACAGATGGTTGTGAGCCACCATGTGGTTTCTCGGAATTGAACTAAGGACCTCTGGAAGAGCAATCAGTGCTCTTATCCACTGAGCCATCTCTCCAGCCCCAAAGGCAACTCTTAAAGGGAAATTTAGCTGGGGCTGGCTTACAGGTTCAGAGGTTCAGTCCCTTATCATCACAGCAGGGAGCATGGCAGTGTCTAGGCAGATACATGCTTTGATTGACTGAAGGCAACCAGGAGAGACTGGTATCCTCAGGCAACCCAGAGGAAGCTTTCTGTGGAAGAGGGCGGAAATGGGCGGAGCCTGAGCATAGGAAGCGACCTCCAAAGCCCAACCCCACAGTGACGCCCTTCCTCCAACAAGACCACACCCCCTAACGGTACCACTCCATATGGGCCAAACACATTTAAACCACCACAGAGGATAAGGAAATTGACTGAGTAGGTAAGAATGCTTACTGAGAAAACACAAGGACCTGAATCCAGATTCCCAGGATCCACACAAAAGACAAAGAACGTCAGTGCTGGCATGGGTGCGTGGTAATAAAGACAGGCGACAGTAGCTTACTGGATACCAGCCGAGCACATCAACACTCTGGGTCCAATGACCCTGTTTCAAAGAAATAAGGCAGAGACTGAGAGCAGAGGACACTTAGTGTCTTTCTTCCTTTGGACTTCCAATGGTCGTGCACATGTGTCCAGGCACCTGCGCATACGTCATACATACATAAACATAAACCAACAAGAAAATCAGGAAGGAAGTTTCTGCTACACTCAAATTTTAATTAGGAGTAAAAGCACCTATGTTAAGCAAGTATTATGTGCTGGTACGACTTTAGGCCTGGGAATTTAGCATGGACCTACTTGGTGTGGGTCCCTTGCAGCCCACAGTCTAGTGGGGGAGGGGCGGGTAGACAAGAAGACACACACACACACACACACACACACACACACACACACAGAGTAAAGCATGTGTCTGGTTGGGTCTAGTAGGAAACAATGCTAATCTCCGGGATGTGCTTGTTCTCCTAGGAGCATGCTGCTGTGAAGCAAGGCTTCCCTGTGCATTCGGCTGTTCCTAAGAGGCTGTTTCTCTTTCCATCTTTGCCATGTTGTGATACCACCAAGGGGATCTGCAGCAGAGGCCTCCCAAATGTTGGCCTTTTAGCCTTTAGGAGTATAAGCAAAGTAAACCTTTTTTCTTGATCAAGTACCCAGTCTCCAGTTTTGTGTTATAGCCACAGAAGACTGGCTGACATAGAGGGTACAGACCATGTGCTTTATTTGTGTCTATATGGCATGTACCAAGAGCTAGATGGATCTAAGTACACGCAGGGCACAGGGACCACCTGGTCTGCTAAACAGAAGAAGGTAATATAACGCATTATTAAGAAATGCCAAGGGGGTACACAGAGAAGGCTGGTCTCAAAAAACCAAAAACAAACAAGCAAAGAGAAAGAAAGAAAGAAAAAGAACCTGATGGGATATCAGAGCGCCACCACCAGGGCAAAGTTCTCCAAGTCAACTGGTAACACAAAAGGATCCCTAGATGACTGCAAGCAAGGCAGGTGGGAGGGTGCCTAGAGTCGGTAGGGTGCCACCAACTGTGTGAAGTTCAGCAGGAGCCTCCAGCACTTGCACGGGCAGCTTGAGGCAGCTGGGTGGGAAGAAGGCTTCTTTAGTCTCCTGACTGCACCACCACCACCACCACCACCCGTGCCACGCACGGCCCTCTACCTCAGCGTATGTCCCCTCGGAGCAGGGACAGGACCTGAAAACAATGACTAGGCTACACTCTAGCCAGCTAAGCATGTGGGGTCAGGGACATGGCCAAGACAGCTGCCCCTTCTTCATCTCAGTGTGTCCCTGTCCTGCCACCTAAAGAAACCAAAGAATCCTTACTGCCTGACCGGCCACCTTCGTTACTGCCAGTGTCCCTGTAGCACCCTCTACTGGCCAGGTTGGCCAAGTTTCTACTCTACAAAGAATAATACAGAGAAGGGGCGGGGTGTCCTTTAATAGTTGTGGACTCAACCAATCATCAATTGAAAAATACCAAGAGGCGATGGACAGTAGTGACTCATGCTTTCAATCCCAGCACTTGGGAGGCATAGGCCAGGCCAGCCTGATCTATAGAATGAGGTCTGGGACGGACGACCAGGACTACACAGAGAAACGAGAGAGAGAGAGAGAGAGAGAGAGAGAGAGAGAGAGA
>NC_034590.1:1483862-1487250 GCF_900095145.1 Mus pahari | reverse complement strand
AGACAGACAGAGAGCGAGAGAGAGAGCGAGAGAGAGAGAGAGAGAGAGAGAGAAAGAGGGAGGGAGGAAGGGAGGGAGGGAGGGGGAAGGAGAGGGAGGGGAGAGGGAGAAGGAGAAGGAGAATACAGAGAAGCAAGGATTCTGAGCCATGATAGCAGAATGGATCAGTAATTCCAGCACGCAGAAAAGTTAGGAGGGTTATGAAATAAGGAATAAGACCTCTCAAAGGAGGAGGAGGCCTGGGGAGATGGGTCAGCCAGCAAAGTGCTTACTGAATAAGGGTTAGACCCTCAACACCTTCATAAAAAGCTAGGGAAGAGAGGAGACGGGCTGGGGCTTGCTGGCCAGCCAGCCTAGCCTACTTGTTTAATAGCAGGCCAGTGAGGAGCTCTAGCTCAAAAAAACCAAGGTTTCATGAACACACACACCCTAAATAAACAAAGGAGTATCTAGGACCAACAAGATGGGTCAGCAGCTAAAAGTAATTACCATGCAAGCCTGATAGAACCAAGAAGCACCACACCGAAAACCCACACATTCGCCCTCCCTCAGGGAAGACCTGCTGCACTGTGATGACAGGGCCCTGGCATCTGGGAAGTGGCTCTGCAGCCCTGTGACCTCAACTCAACCAACGTAAAAGAGAGTCATGTGACTTCAGCTCAATCAATCACACACATTGCAACAGATCAGGTTGTTGGGGGAGGGGGAAGATGTCTCTGCAGTGATGCTGAACCTCTGTAATCCCAGAGATTAAGAGGGTGCAGCAGGAAGAGCGGGTGTTCTATGATACCCAGGGGAAAACCCTGTCTCAAACAAACTATAAGTAGGGCGTGGTGGGGTGCCTGAATTCCCGGCAAGCATTTGGAAATTGGAGGCAGGAACATCAGGAGTTCAAGGTCCTCCTCAGCTACATGGTGAGTTTGAGCCTTGGCTAGGCTACATGAGATCCTATCTCAGAATGCCAGCGTGTGTGTGTGTGTGTGTGTGTGTGTGTGTGTGTGTGTCTGTCTGTCTGTCTGTCTGTCTGTCTGTCTGTCTATGTGGTGTACCTGTGTGTCCATGTGGTGTGGGTCTGTGTGTGTATGTAGGAGCTGTAAGGATGGTTTGATAAGTTTACACTGAAATTTCAACACAGACAGCACTGTATTAGGTTATCTTGAGGAGTCTACATAATCATAGGCATAAAATGCTTATAGAGGCTGAAGGTTTGACTGAAGTGGATGGAGCACTTGCCTAGCATGCAGGAAGCCCTAGGTTTGAGGGGGTGAAGTGGCTCATGCTTGCAATTCCAGCACTCCAGAAGCGGAGGTTAGAGGATCGAGAGAGAGTTTAAGGTCACCCTTGAGTACATACAGAGTTCAAAGCCAGCCTGTATAAAAGGGGTGGGGGCAGGAGAGCCTGTTAGTGTCACAGGCCATTGATCCTAACCTTCGGACAAAGGCAGGAGGATCTCTGTGAGTTCCATCCAGGCCAGCTTGTTCTACATAGAGTTCCAGCCTGTGAGACCCTGTCTCAAAAAAAGAAAAAAGAAAAAAGAAAAAAAAAAGCCTAAGGGGGCGGGTAATAAAAAGAAAACGGCTTCTGGCACATTTCACGGAACATAGTGACTCTCATTATTTATTACGGGGTGTGGCACAAGTCATCCAAACCCATCATCTTCCTTCTGGCACCCCCCCAAAACTCCTACATGTGTCCCCTAAGATTCCAAGAAAGGCCTCCTCCGTGCCCCAATTTCTTTAAAAACATCTCCCTCCTTGCCGTGTGCCTTCGCCATCGCTAGAAATTCGGGGTGAGTCAGGGCAACTTCCTCTCCTCCCACCATCCTCTAGGTTCTGAGGATTTTCCAGTCAGGATTTCAAGCTCCTGGGTTTCTCTTTCCGACCAAGTCTTCTGCCCATCATCCTCTGGCCCCGCCCACCAGGTATCTCTCCACCCCGCCTCCTCCTCACCTCACCCTGCCCTGCGATTACCGCAGCAGAATGGTCTCGGGCTGTTCCCTGGGGAACTCTTAGACCAGGAACACCCGGGCGACATCCCAGAGCCCGTGACTGGTGCAGCCGCCTTCCTCCATCGCCACGTCCAAACTCTCCTGAAACCCGGAATGGGCTGGAGGCATGCCTGGAGCACGGACTGGGGGACCCGGCCCCAGAACTACTGACTCTGGAGCTCAGAGAGTGTGCATGTGGGACAAGATCCCAGGCGACGACCCAGGCAGTGAGACTCGCTGCCCCGCGGAGAGGAAATGGTTAAAACTCACGTTACTGTTCAGGAAGGATGAACCTGGGCCATTTGCAGGAAAAATGGATGCGACTGGAAAGTCTCGTGTCAAACGAAATACACCAGACTCACAAAGGCAGATATCACGAATTTCCTCTCCTATGCAGGTTCTACATTTAGCAGTGTACGTAGGAAAGCCATAAAAGCATAATGATTTGGAATAGAAAAGAGAAAAGTGGGAGTCCTGCAGGGAGGGGCGCAGACTCATCAGCACCTGTAACTCTAGCTCCAAGAGAGTAACGCCCTCTCGGGCTGCTCCGAACACCTACATACATGTTCAGAGACAGTCACACAGACACACGCATACACAGAGCTAAAAATAAAATATAAGGGGCTGGAGAGATGGTTCAGCAGTTAAGGACACACCCTGCTCTTCCAGGGGATCAGAGTTCAGTGTTCAGCACCCACATGGCAGTGCCCAGTCATCTGGAACTCCAGTTCCAGAGCGTCACAGGTCTTCTGGTCTCCCAGGGCAGTGCACACATGTAGTTCGCAGACACACATGCAGGTAAAACACCTACCCACACAAAATAAAAATAAATAAATCCAGCAGGGTGGTGGTGGCACACGCCTTTAATCCCAGCACTCGGGAAGCAGAGGCAGGCGGATTTCTGAGTTCAAGGCCAGCCTGGTCTACAAAGTGAGCTCCACGACAGCCAGGGCTATACAGAGAAACCCTGTCTCGAAAAAGACAAAAATAAATAAACAAATAAATCCTTTTTACAAATTAAAAAGAACATCTTTTTTTTAAAAAAAGGTAATAAGATAAGCCAGAGGGGTGGTGGAACATGTCTTTAATCCAAGCACTTGGGAGGCAGAGGCAGGCGGATCTCTGAGTTCGAGGCCAGCCTGGTCTACAGAGTGAGTTCTGGGACAGCCAGCTACACAGAGAAACCCGGTCTCAAACAACAAGAACAAGAACAACAACAACAACAACAACAACAATAATAATAATAATGTAAATAAAAATGAAAAATGATACACATAATGATGTAATAATAAAACTCACTATTCTATATACTAACTAAAAAGAGTTCCTAAAGGGGGCTGGTGAGGTGGCTCAGTGGGTAAGAGCACCTGACTGCTCTTCCAAAGGTCCGGAGTTCAAATC
>NC_034590.1:1459710-1482967 GCF_900095145.1 Mus pahari | reverse complement strand
GGATTTCTGAGTTCGAGGCCAGCCTGGTCTACAGAGTGAGTTCCAGGACAGCCGGGGCTATACAGAGAAAAACAACAACAACAAAAACAAAAACAAAAACCAAAAAAAACAAAGAAAGAAAAGAAAAAGAAAAACAAACGGAAAAACAAAAAGACAGGGAGGAACAGAGGGGCACAGAGAGAGGCATTGTCATCTAGCATGTCGTGTTTCCCCTGGCCGTGTATGAGAGCGTCTTCCTCTGTACACTCCTAACTGTGGTTATTAGCCAACCCACCAGTCTCCTAGTGAAAGGTCACCACGGGCTTCTCTGGCATTTCCGTCCTTGGTTTCTGTATTGGTTTCCCCTGTGCCCCCCTCCCTCTCCTATCGCTATGTTTATCTGGTCTTGTCTCTGCCCATTTCCTAGTGGGTTGTTTGTTGGGGATCAGGGTTTCGTCTTGTTTGTGTTTTGTTTGGGGGCGAGTTTTGCTTTGATTGTGCAGCCTTTTCCTATGTAGCTCAGGCTAGCCTCCTAGTTCCTCAGTCTCCCTGGTGCTGGTGTCACAGGCATGTGTCCAATGACTAGAACAGGTTGTTTTGTTTTGTTTTTTAATTCTTATATATGTATGGACGTGGGTCTGTGGTATGCACATGTGTGTTTAAATGTATGTGCACACGCATGCAGAAGCTGGGGGTTCACATCAGGTGGCTCCTTCAATCAGTTGTCATCCAACTTTGGTTTTGTTTTGTTTTGTTTTGTTGAAACAGAGTTTCTCTGTGTAGCCTGGCTGCTCTGGAACTCACTGAGCCATCTCTCCAGACCGTCCACCTAATTTTTTGGGTGCAGGGCCCCTCACTGAGCCTGGAGCTCAGTGGTTGAACTGGCTGTCCAGCAAGCTTCTGGCATCCTCCTGTCTCTTCCTCCCCAGTGCTGGCATTGTGGGTCCATGCCACTGTACCGAGCTCTCCCTGTGGGTGCTGGGCTGCAAATGCATGCTCACACACTTGTACAGCAAACGCTTTATCCCTTAAGCCATCTCCCCAGACCCCTGGATCAGTTCTGAGAGGTGGGGGGGGAGGGGTATAGCCAGGTCCGTGTGGGGGTCTATGTTTGTGTTCTCAGCGCTTGAAAGGCTAAGACAGGAGAGGTGGGAGTTCAAGACTGGCTAGGCCAAGCTACACAAGGAGACCCTGTCCCCAAACCCTTGTACAGCGTCAGTGAAGATACAATTTGTCTTTTTCCAGTCCATAGTTGAATACAGTGCTGACACATACCCATAACCGCAGCACTCAGAAGACTGAGGCATGAGGATCGCCCATAAATTCAAAGCTAGCATGGGGTACATAGTGAGATCCAGGTCAGTCTGGGCTATGGAATGAGACCAAATTAAAAAAAAAAAAAAAAAAAGACAAATCAGGGAGTGTTAGCACACGCCTTTAATCCCAGCACTCAGGGACTGAGGCAGATGGATCTCTGTGAGTTCAAGGTCAGCCTGGTCTACCGAGTGAGTCAGGCTAGTCAGTCTACACATCAAGACCCTGTCTCAGAAAACAAAAACAGAAACAAAGCAAAACTAAGCAAATAAACCCACACCCACAACAATCCTCCGGGGGTGGACTCTGGGTGTGGCATTTATCCGGGCAGATTGTACTCCCCTGGAGAGAGCAGAGCCACAGCAAGCCATCCTTCTCTGGAAGCTCTGGTGGACAGCACCAGGTAGACCACACAGACGCAGACATGACCTGTGACCCAGACATGGCCTGTGACACCATGACCTCCTGAATATATACCTTGCATTCTCTGCAAAGCCTAGAAGACTGAGAAAGACTGTGAACATGGGGGATGCCCTCCATAAGTGGGTGAGAACCAAAGCAGAAGACACAAAAGGTCAGTAACTTACAAGACTCAAGGAAACCTCTGGGGAGTCGTCACACAAGCAGTAAGTACTTGCTCCAGAGAGGAGCCTCTTCCGAGGAGCTGCCCCAAAGTGGTGCAGGGAGTTCTGGGCTTTTATGAGTCCTCACCCATGTTGGGGTGGGCTTTCCTGTGATAGAGCTTCAGGGGAGTCCCCCAAAGTCCTGTAAGAACCTCCCAAACAACTCTGCTTCTGCAAGCTGGACTTGGATTGGCTCCTACGTCGGTCTGCCATTGCTTCTGTCTGGGTGAATAGAAATAGACTCCACGGGCTGGTGAGATGGCTCAGAGGGTAAGAGCACCGACTGCTCTTCCAAAGGTCCCGAGTTCAAATCCCAGCAACCATATGGTGGCTCACAACCATCCGTAACAAGATCTGATGCCCTCTTCTGGAGTATCTGAAGACAGATACAGTGTACTTACATATAATAAATAAATAAATCTTTAAAAAAAAAAAAAAGAAAGAAAGAAAAGAAAAAGAAATAGACTCCACATGTAATCGTGCACCAGAACAGGCTGGAGTAGAGAGAGACACTTAGGGGGCTTGCCCACCCCTAAGAGTGAGCAGCCCAAATTCTACATCTTCTTGTTTGTCTGTCTGTTTGTTGTTCTGTTGAGACAGGGTTTCTCTGTGTAGCCCTGGCTGTCCTGGAACTCACTCAGAGATCCACCCACCTCTGCCTCCTGAGTGCTGGGATTAAAGGCATGTGTCACCACAGCTGGCTAAATTCTACATCTTGTGCCCATCTCCCTCATACCTCACTCCCAGACCTGAGACAGTTGGGGTCCCTGGATGGTGCAGAAATCATACAAACCACAACTCCAACTTGATCCTGACCAAGAAGCTATATGTTCAAATGACATTTGTTTTATTTTTATAAAACCCCGTTTGTTTATTGTGTTCATTTTTGGTGCATATGGAATCTTAGAGCAGAAATCACCGGAGTCCGCTCTCCCCTCCCACCACGTGGGTTCCAGGTTTTGAACTTGAATTGTCAGGTTTGGCTGCAAACACACCCACTGAGCGCCGGCTCGCCAACCTAAAGGCTGTAATATTTATTTTCCAGCTCTGCCCCTTGGTAGGGATTGATCCGAAGAAAGCACTAATGGTACTTCCACTTCCTGTCCTCTCTGCATCCGCTCAGAAGGAAAGCCTAGAGAAGCCGGAAGATCCGAGCACACCAGTGGGAAGCTGTCAGTGTGTGGGGACTGCCCACCCTTTCCACGAGTGAGTGCAAAAGTGCGCCCATGGTATGTGGTGGGAGGGTACCAGCTGGTGTTCTGCAGACGGTTCTAAAAAATCTCCCACACAGGGGACAGGTGTGGGCCTTATGGGAATAGGGAGCTAGAGGCGACCTAAGTGCCCATCTCTGGGCGAGTGGGTAAGTACAGGCGCTGTGGGCGCACGCTGTCACAGTTCCACAGGGAACTGGATGTCCGCAGCTGTGTGGGGAGATCTCAGAGATGTGGTGTTAAGTTTTGATTTTTTTTTCAAAGTTAGTAGATTTATAGCGCAATCTCATTTGTGTAAATTGGAAACGCATAGACAAAGTCACAAATTAAAACGGTGCCTCTTGGCAGTTGTATATCAAGCCCGTTGAAGTGGGTGTCTGGGAGGTGGACGGGTGGGGGTGGGGATCGGAGAGGAGGGGAGCCTTATGGGCCATTTGTGGCTCTGCGTTATGATCTGACAAGTATGATTAACAACCCCGGGCACTGAGAACTGAGACGAAATGAAGAAATAAAAACTGCAGACACATCACAGAAATTGCTTACTGGTTGTGCGGATCGGATAACTGCAGGACTGAACAACAATAGCAGAGCCCCCAACCCTTCCCCTGCGTGAGGGCCCTAGAGAGTGCCCTTGTCCCTCTTCAAGTTACCCAACAGTCAGAAAGGAGACACTTGTGACTGCGGAGGTGTGTCTGTGCGAGTGGATGTGTCTATGTGTGTCTGTGTGTGCACATGCATGCATGTCTGTGTTTCTCTTGTGTGTGTCTATGTGTGTGTACATGCATACGTGAGTGTGTGTGTGTGTGTAAGAGTGTGTGTGCACATGTGTGCATGCATTTATGAGTGTGTATGTCAGTGTGAGTGTGTGTGAGCTGTTAGCGGGTGTCTTCTTCCTCAGTCGCTCTTTAACTTACTTTATTTTGCGGGTCTCTCACTCAATCTGAAGCTTCCCAACTGGTGAGACCGACTGTCCAGCAAACCCCAGGGATCTTTTTGTCCGCCTTCCCCAGCTCAACGATCACAGGCATGCAATGCTGTACTCAAATTTTTTGTTTGTTTTGTTTTGTTTTTCAAGACAGGGTCTCTGTGTGGCCCTGGCTGTCCTGGAACTCACTCAGTAGATCAGGCTGGCCTCTGGCTCTCTCAAGTGGTGGGATTAAAGGCACACACCAGGACTGCCAGCCATACTGACTTTTTATAAAGGTCCCGGAGATGAGACTCAGGTCCTGATGCTTGGGGACAAGCACTTTCACCCACTGAGCCGTCTTCTCAGCCCATCTCTGTTCCTTCGCTTTTGGAGATGGTCTCGTTATACAGCTCAGTCTCCCTCAAAACATTCAATCCTCTTGCGAGTATAGGCTCTGTGGCTACTCTGTCACAGTTACAGACAGGGGATTAGATGCCCACAGCCTGTGGAGAGAGCTTCCGGACACCGGGATTATAAGCACTGGCTTATACACCGAGCTTCAGCTCTGCCCAGGCTCTGGTCCCATTTCTCAAAGGCATGCACCGTGAGGTGGGCACAGAGAATTCAGTTCACACCTCAGCCTGTTACTCATCAGCAGAAGGACCCCCAGGAGGTCATCAG
Organism: Mus pahari; assembly: GCF_900095145.1. NCBI lineage: Eukaryota > Metazoa > Chordata > Mammalia > Rodentia > Muridae > Mus > Mus pahari. The sequence goes on along the minus strand of NC_034590.1, from coordinate 1,478,252 downwards.
AAAAGTGGGGTAACCATTATAAAGGCCAGGCTTCTTCTGAGAGACAGCCTTAAAGGTTACAGTCACACACCCCTCAACAGCCTGCAGCCAGTGATGGACCACTGTGTTTAGTAAAGGATCTAGAAGGGTTTTGTTGTTGTTGTTGCTGTTTTTAAATTTTTATTTATTTTTAGTATATGAGTGTTTGCATGTGTATATTTGTACCACATTTGTGCCTGGTGCCCTCAGAGACCAAAAAAGGGCATCAGAAACTCTGGAAGTGAAATTACAGATCTTTATGAGCTACCATTAGATAAGCCAGGTCCTCGGCAAGACCAGTATGAAGTGGGAATTTCTGGTTTCTTTGGAGACTCAGCTGTGTCATGTGATGGTTTTCTGGAAGCTGTCTGGTGAAAGGGCTTGTGATGTTCCGCTGGAGCAGACACTTGGGAAGGACATGTGACGTTGGAAAAGAATGTGAGTACCACCCAACACACAGTGGACAATGCGCCGTCTTTGTTGGTCCTTGCTGATGACACACTTGCATTGGTTCGCCTTGCTTTCTTCTCTGATTTTCACTTGTCATGACTTTGTAGAGAGAAACACACCAAAGAACTTCTGGTGGTGTTCCGGCTGCTTCTTGCTGCTTCAGTGGACTCGTGCGATTGGCAGAGCCTCTTGGTTTCTTCTGGATCGAGCCACTGCTGCTGTTTGGTGTTTTGCTAGTGGACTTGACTGCTGACAATGAAGATTGGAATCGCCCCAAAGAACTATGTCTAAACAGGCTCATGCCCCCCTTTGTCCTGTTAGCCATCTTCCTTCCCTACCTTCAGTTGGTGGGCTATAAAGGAGGTTAAAGCCTTTTTTTAAAAAAAAAAAAAAATTTATTTATTTTATATATATGATGAGTACACTGTAGCTGTCTTCAGACACACCAGAAGAAGGCATCAGATCCCATTACAGATGGTTGTGAGCCACCATGTGGTTGCTGGGAATTGAACTCAGGACCTCTGGAAGAGCAGTCAATGCTCTTAACTGCTGAGCCATCTCTCCAGCCCTTAAAGCCTTTAAGAACCCTTATTAAAGTAGGTTTTGAAAAATATAAGTCTATGCCAGTAAGTGTCCTTACCCGTTGTCTTCCTCAGCCCCTCATTCTACGGGACGCTCCTCCCTCCTCGCACACCTCACTGACTCACAGGCCCGACTGTTCCCAAACATCTTCAAATACCCAGAAACGAAGCCTTTCCAGCTACCAGGCTACTCCCGAACAAGATGACATCTGAAAAATAACCCTCACAGTCGCGGCAGAAATTACTCATGGGAATATTACCGAGACAACTCCTCAGTCAGACAGCCTCTTCCACATGCACCCACCTCCCACCACCTCCCGGTCCCCCTGTGACCTCAAGCCTTCTGCTAGCTCACGCCCTCTCTCCCTCATTCCCTTCCCCTCTTCCTCAATCCCTCCCTACCCCCCCCCCCATGTAATCTAAATTGGGAGCCCCAGGCTTTGGTGGCCTGAGAGAGATAGGTTTGCAGACTCTTGACACTGGGTTCAGTTTCTCTTTCCTTCTTGACCTGGCCACACCCACACCTGATCACTTCCAGGGCCCAGGGTTTAGCTCTGCCCATCAGTGCCGGTAAGCACACATTTCCTTTCCCTTACCTCCCCCTCCCCCTCGCTTTGGACTCGTCCAGGATAGCACCAGTAGCCCGGCCTAAAAAGCAGAGCCATGCAGCTCAGGAGATTCTTGGGACTTGAGCGTGGCCACAGTGTGCCTGCTGGGTCTGGTGACCATGGTGCTGGGCTTGGCCACTGCTGGTCCTGTCCCTCTTCCAAGCCCACCCCAACCGGATCAGGCTGTCACATTGGTAGTTTCCAGTCTCTGTCACAACGGGAGCTGGATGCCTTTAAGGAAGCCAAGGAGGCGTTAGTGTGTCACCATTACCATAATGGGCCACCCTACGTCATTTTTTCCGGGATGAAGATGGGAGCCTGCCGCTGTGGGCTAACTCTAATCTTCTGCTATAGGTTAGCCTTGAGCCTTCCAGCTATGACCAGTCTAAGTCTATCTTTCTGTTATGGGTTCAAATCCTCCTGCCAGGCTGTCTCACTCTTGCCGCTGTGAACTAGCCCCCAGTTCTCTTGTGCGGGCTAACCTGTGCCCTTCAGGAAGAATCGCTTCGGAAGGACATTGGGTGCAACACCAACCCCTTTCCCAGTGCCTGGGACCTGGGCCAGCAGCAGGTGAGTTGGAAGCACGGTCACAATTGCCCCGTGAAATACCCCTCTCCTCCTAAAGTGGCTCCTTTGTCCCTCCAGTGCCTCTGCCTCTTCCATGCTTAGCCGGCTTATTCCCATCGCCTTTTTCAGGGAAGGGAACACAGAGTCTCACTTCGTAGCGCAGGCTGACCTCAGTCTTAAGGTCCTCACTTGGCCTCAGCCTCCCAACTATGCTGGGATCACAGGCACGGAGCACCATGCCTGGCTCCTCTTTCTGTCCCAGCCTGTCTGCCACCCTAGTCCCTGCCTCACTTCCTGCTTCCCCCCTCTAAGAACTTTCTAAGAGTTTTCTCTCCTCTATTACCTATTTCCCCCACACAGACTCTGCCCTCTGACTCTCATCTCCTAGAACCTTCCATGCAAACCCCGCCCCTGTTCCCGCCCCCGCCCGGGTCCCGCCTCCCAATCCTGGTCTCTTCTCCCTGCTCTATCAAACCTCTGCGAGCCCAGATTCCCTGTTTGCTGCCACCTTGTTTGCCTCCTCACCTGTCTTCTCCCTTCCCTTTATTCCTCATCTGCATCCCCTCCGTTGGTATTTCTACCCATGTGCCCTGCTCTCTGGATCCCTCTTGTCTACTCATCACCTGTCCCCTTGAATGACCTACACCACCTTCCCCCTGCATGGCAATAGCCCCACAGCCCAACCTAACTGTGCTTTGTGGGGACTGGGACAAGTATGTATGGTGAGAGAGACTCGAATGAGGGCTCACACAGGCTAGGTAAGTGATCTACCACTGAGCCACGCCCCCCAACTTCACACTGGGGGATTCTAGGCAGGGACTCTACCATGTGCTATGCCTCCAACTCATGAGTGGAGGATTCTGGTGAAACCCTCAGAACCACACTCCCAGCCCTTACCCCAGCCCTTACCTCAGCCCTCTCACCTATTATTTCTTGCCTCACCTCAGGTCCAGGAGCGCCCCAAGGCCTTGCAGGCTGAGGTGGCCCTGACACTGAAGGTCTGGGAGAACATGACTGACTCAGCCCTGGCCACCATCCTGGGCCAGCCTCTTCGCACACTGAGCCACATCCACTCCCAGCTGCAGACCTGTGTGAGTCCTGGGTCCCTGTCTCCTCCCCATTGCGCCTCCAGCCACTTGGGCTTCCCCTGTGCCCCAGCAGCAGCCTCACAGTCCCCATCCTCTGTCCACAGACACAGCCTCAGCCCACAGCAGAGCCCAGGCCCCCGAGCCGCCGCCTCTCCCGCTGGCTACACAGGCTCCAGGAGGCCCAGAGCAAGGTGAGTCTGGGCAGGGGCCTGGGATCTGCAGGGCCTGGGAGCTCTGAGGCCCAGCAGACCCTGAGCCAGCCCTGTCCTTTCAGGAGACCCCTGGCTGCCTGGAGGCCTCTGTCACCCTCAACCTCTTTCGCCTGCTCACCCGGGACCTCAAGTGTGTGGCCAGTGGAGACCAGTGTGTCAGAGTACGGTGGCCCGGCCCAGCCCATCCAGGACTCTGGACTCTAAACTCAGTCCCACCCTGCCTTAATTTATTTCCTCTCACCTTTTATGAAGCTGCAGCCCAGGCTGGGTTTATTTTTCTACTTTTATACAATTCATGCAGACATAAGCCAATAAACTGCGAGGAGTTGGATTCTTCCGTCATGTGTGGTCTTGAGTGTTCATTCCTGAATGGCTGTTGGCTTGTGCCTGAGTGTGCATGTCTGCGTGGTGCAGGGGACACTCGAGTGTGCGTCTGTGTATCTGTCTTCTGTGATGCGTACCCAAGGGACCACCTCCGTGAATCAGAGGCTAAACAAAGATGTGTCCTTGTGTGGCCTGGCCACGTACACGTGTGTTTACAAACATGCTTCGAGGTCTCTCTCTAGTCTATACCCACTGTGTATCCATCTCTCCTTTAACAGTGTTTCTGGGACAGATGGGGCTCTCATTCAGGATTCTATCTCCTATAATAGTATCAAGAAACCCAAACCAGGCTGGAGAGGTCGCACAAAGGTGAGAACCTTAGATCTGATCCCCAGGACTTATTTAAAAAAAAAAAAAAAAAGTAACAGTGAACTTTGGAAGCAGATACATCCGAAGGACCAGCCAATCTAGCAATGGCAAGCGTCAGATCTAGTTGTAGACCTTGGCTCAGAAAATAAGGTAAAGAGAAATTGAGAAGACACTCAACATGCACTTCAGGCCCCCATACACATGCACACGTGTATATACGTGAGAAAGTACATAAACATTAAAATGTGCCCGGTGTGGTGGCGCATGCCTTTAATCCCAGCACTTGGGAGGCAGAGGCAGGTGAATTTCTGAGTTCGAGGCCAGCCTGGTCTACAGAGTGAGTTCCAGGACAGCCAGGGCTACACAGAGAAACCCTGTCTCGAAAAACCAAAAAAACAAAAAAACAAAAAAACAAAAAACAAAAAACATTAAAATGTGTAGTACACAGGTCAGGGCTGGAGAGACATCAGAAATTAGTAGCACTGGCTACTCCTGCAGAGGACTTGAGTTGGGATCCCAGAACCAACATGGTGTCTCCCAACCGGTCATAATTTCCCATCCCAGGGATACGATGCCCTCTTGTGGCTCCCACGAGCACCAGGCACACCCTTGGTATACATATGTACATGCCAGCACTCATGTAAGTGCATAAAATAAAAATAATTATGTGATTTCAAAAAGCGATCAACTGAGGGAGATACATGGTATTGACCTTTGGCTTCTATGTGTACATGAGAGCTCACACAAATGCATGCAGCACGCAGGCACACATACATCCAAAGAAAGAACTCATCTCATATGGCAAAAAAACAAAAGGAATTTATTATCACACAGAGTATTGGACCTGCACAGTCACTCTGCTCTAAACCTATACACATAAGCTTGATACCCAGCAACCACATGGTGGAAGGAAGAACTTACCCTCCAACTTGTCTCTGACGCCCACCCTAGGGTGTGTAAGTCTTAAAATTATTATTATGTGTATGGGTGTTCTGCTCACATGTGTGTCTGTGTACCAGATACATGCCTGGTGCCTACAGAGGCCAAAAGAGGACATTAGATCCCCTGTAACTGGAGTTACAGATGATTGTGGGTGCTGGGAATCAAACCCAGGTCGTCTGAAAGAGAAGTCAGTGCTCTTAAACACTGAGCCATCTCTCTCTCCAATCCCAAAATGTAAGTAAGTAAGCAAATAAATAAATAAATAAATAAGCACATATATTATTCTGAGTGTGGTTGTGCACACACTCCTGTAATCTCAGCACAAAGAAAGTGGAGGCATAGCCAGGCATCATGGTGGCGCACACCTTTAATCCCAGCACTTGGGAGGCAGAGGCAGGCGAATTTCTGAGTTCGAGGCCAGCCTGGTCTACAAAGTGAGTTCCAGGACAGCCAGGGCTACACAGAGAAACCCTGTCTCGAAAAACCAAAAAANGTGAGTTCCAGGACAGCCAGGGCTACACAGAGAAACCCTGTCTCGAAAAACCAAAAAAAAAAAAAAAAAAAAAAAAAAAAAAGAAAGAAAGAAAGTGGAGGCATGAGGGTCAGAAGTTCAAAGTCATCCTTGGCTACCTACCTATCTGGTTCAAAACCAGCCTAGGATAGTAAAAAACAAAACAAAAACAAAACAAAGCAAAAACCCCTAACAAAAGAGATGCACATGCAAGGCTGGAGAGGAAGCTTTACCCCTGGCAGCCGGCCCCTAGGAAGATGGCTGTAGTTAGACCCAGAGCTGAGAGGTGAGGCCGGGCAAGACTACTTCTACTGAACATAGAGTTTGCAATTTTGTCTCACAAAACTGATTTCTAGTGGATCTCCCATCACGTGTTACTTCTGCCTTGATTTGTGTGTATGTGTGCATGTGTGTGTGTGGCGCATATGTTCATGTGTGTGTGTGCGTGCATGTGTGTGTGTGTGCATGTGTGCATGTGTGTGTGTGTGTGCTCATGTGCATGCAGTGTGAGTGCAGTGGAGGTGAGAATCACCCTCAGCTGCCACCCCTCCATAGCTGTCCACCTTGTTTTGTTTTCCTTTTGCTTTGGCTTGTCTGTTAGGCTATGCCGGCTGTTCAGTGTGCCCCAGAGATCCTCCTAGTTATGCTTCCCTGGCACTGGATTCCAAGCACGTGCTGCCATGCCTGGCTTCTGCTCATTCCTGCATGGGTTCTGGGGATTCGAACTCTGGTCCTCATACTTGTGCAGCTAGCACTTTACCGCCTGAACCAGCCATCTTTCCAGCCCGAAGAGTGCATCACTTCATCAAGATATGGAAATGTATATGTTTGAGGTCATTCAGGACGACACAGTGAAACAAGGAGAGCGAGAGCGAGAGCGAGCGCGAGAGCGAGAGAGAACACCACTTTGGTGTTAAGTGTTAGCTTCTCACAGGACCATAGGTTACGGGGAGGGATGTGGGGAGTTGAGGGTTGGGAATGGAGCAGGAGAGATAGCTTAGCTGTTATGAGCCCTTGCTATTCTTGAAGTTCACAGGACCCGCCCACACCTGATGACTCACAACTGCCTGGAACTGAATCTCCAGGGGTTCTGGTGCCTCTGGCCTCTGTGGACACCTGCACTCATGTGCACATATGTACCACACACACACACACACACACACACACACACACACACACACACTTAAAAATAAAAAGTTTAGGGCTGGTGAGATGGCTCAGTGGGTAAGAGCACCCGACTGCTCTTCTGAAGGTCCGGAGTTCAAATCCCAGCAACCACATGGTTGCTCATAACCATCCGTAACAAGATCTGACTCCCTCTTCTGGAGTGTCTGAAGTGTACTTACATATAATAAATAAATAAATATTTTAAAAAAATAAAAATAAAAATAAAAAGTTTAGCGTGGTGGCACACACCTTTAATCAGCACTTAGAAGGCAGAGGCAAGCTCATTGCTGAGATCAAGGCTCGCTTGATTACAGGATTCCAGGTCAGCCAGGGAGGGCTACACAGAGAAGCCCTGTCTCAAAACAAGCAAACAAACAAAAAACAAAAAAATCAAGACATGAATGTAATTTCAGCCCTCTGTGCCCAGAATCTCTGCATTCATGCATACTACCAACCTCTAATGGAACATGTTCAAAAGCTCCAAACCCACCTTGTGTCTAGACTTAACATGCCCAAGATTCTCCTTGTCACACTCTGCTAAACAACACACAAAAACCCAAATAGTATCTCAGTTACAATGAATGTAGCCTGATTGTCATCTGGAGAGGATTTAAAAGGAACGTGTGTGTGGCCCCATGAGCATTCTGTATGAGGGACTCCAGCATCTCCAGATGTCTGTATCCCCCGGGGTTCCTGTATCCAATCACTTAGGAGCACCAAGGGACAAGTGTGTTGACCAAGAATGTGGTCGTTCTAGAGACCCAGGTCTGATGAAGAACTAACTCAGTAGGCAAAAGCAGCAAGTGCCCCATTGTTCAGAAGCACGCGCTCTCGGATCCAGGGGAAGAACTGCAGGGCGCTGATCTTGGCAATTGAGAGGAGGAGGGAGGAGGAATTCCCTCATCAGACTAGTCAAGACATGTCTGGGTTCCAGAATTAGACACTGCCTTCCCATCTGAACATGGTGGCACATGCTTTCAACCCCTGGGAGGCAGAGGCAGGCAGATCCCTGTAGAGAGAATAACTTATGTATTGTATCAATGTATCACCTATCCATTAAAAAACCTATGTCTTGCTGGGCAGTGATGTCACATGCCTTTAATCCCAGCACTTGGGAGGCAGAGACAGGTGGATTTCTGAGTTCAAGGCCAGCCTGGTCTACAGAGTGAGTTCCAGGACAGCCAGGGCTAAACAGAGAAACCCTGTCTGAAAAACAAAACAAAACAAAACAAAAACAAAAACAAAAACCTATGGCTTATGGCTTAGACAGGAAATAGAGGTGGAACATCTGAGAGGAGAAAGGATTCTGGGATAGAGCCAGGCGCAGGGAGATCTGCCCAGGAAGACGTGAGGAGACGGGCACATGGTCCCTGAGCACAGGTAACCAGCTACGTGGCAGGATGTAGGTTAAAGCAAATGGGTTATCTTAAGTTATGATCTAGTCAGAGAAGAGCCTAGCTATATAACCAAGGTATTTGTAAATATACTTTGAGTCTGAGTCTTATTTCTGGGAGCATGAGGCCGGGAAGCAGAACCAGGCGTAACTTCAACAGATCCCTGTTGAGTTCTCAGAGATCCTGGTCTACACAATGAGCTCCAGCTCAGCCAGGGCCGTATTGAAAGACCCTGTCTCGGAAAGCAAAGCAAAACAAGACAAATTGTATAAAGGTAGATGGATGGATGGATAGATAGATGATAGATAGATGGATGGATGGATGGACAGATAGACGGATGGATGGATAGATAGATGATAGATAGATAAATGGATGGATGGATAGATAGATGATAGATGGATGGATGGATGGATAGATAGATGGATAGATAGATGGATGGATAGATGGATGGATAAGAGAGAGAGAGAGAGAGAGAGAGAGAGAGAGAGAGAGAGAGAGAGAGCTGGTGAGATGGCTCAGCAGGTAAAGGTATTTGACACTAAGCTTGATAACTTGAGTTCAATCCCAGGGAGTACATGGAAGAAAGGAGAAAACTAACAATGCAAATTGTCCTTTGTCTTCCACATGTGACAGATGCATTCACAATGATTGAGTGTATAAAGAAATGAGTGAATGAATGAATGAGTGTTCAAGCACGGTGACCCGTGCCTATAATCCCAACGCTTTGGAGGCAGAGGCAAAAGGATCATGAGCTTAATCCTTGGCTACACAAGATCTTGTCTAAACATCTTTAAAAAGAGAAGAAAGCCCGGCATGGCAGTGGGCACCTTTAAGCTCAGCACTTCTGAGGCAGTGGCAGGTGGATTTCTGAGTGAGTTCAAGGCCAACCTGGACTACACAGGAACTTGTGGTCAGACAGGTTACACAGTGAGATGCTGAGGACAAGGGAAGATGATAAGAAAAGACAGGTAATATGGTTTAAATATTTAAAACATTCTATTGTGGAGCTGGAGAGGTAGCTTAATATTTATGAGCACTGGCTCCTCTTCCAGAGGGTCCAGGTTCAGTTCCCAGTACATACATGGCAGCTCACAACCAGCAGTAACCCCGGTTCCTTTTCTGGTCTCTTCTGGCACAAACCACAGACATAGTACACGGATAGGCATACAGGCAAAACACTCATACATATAAAATAAAAATCAATAAAAATACCATTCAGTTATATCATCTGACTATATTTGGAATTTAGGAGTTTGTCACAGACCTGTTTTCTGTGTTTTTCTCTACCTTCCTCGGAATGATAGCTTTAAATCCTAAACTTAATGCTACACAGTCACAGAATGGGTGCAGAACCTACAGTTCTCACACCCTTGTACCAATAAAGTCAGAAGGAAAGAAGAAAGCAAATGGAGATGTCTTTTTGTTGTTGTTGTTGTATATTAAGAAAGGAAGAAAAATAATTAGTCCAGGCTGACCTCAAACTTAAAACGACAAACCTCTGATTCTCCTGCCTCAGACTCCTGAATACTGGGATCATACACATGTTCTACCAGGGCCATTTTCTTCTTTGTGACCTTTATTTTTGAGACAGGGTCTTACTGTAACCTTGGGTGGCCTGGAATTTGAGATTCTCCTGCCTCTGCCTCCCAAGTGCTGAATTACAGGCTTTGCCATCGGGCCTAGCAGTTTATATATTTTATTCATCGTGAAAGCCTCTATCCTGGGCCAAGCATATGGCACATACTCAGTAAAGCTTTATCAGTTCTTGAGTGACAGAGCAATCAGAGCTATATATTGTGACCCTGCTTCTTACAGCAGTAATGACCTTTCCTGGGTGTGTTGTGTAGTGTCTTGGGTTCTATGATATACTGACTCGCACATTAGGTAGGGTGTGTGAGCACAGAGCCCAGCTGGAGGGAGCGCTGTGCACACAGGTATCTTCATGAATGATCTGTTTACTGGGCCAGTGTAAGGATCTGCCTGGCCTGAAGTCCTCCAGTGCTGCTGTCCTTGCCTCCCACCCTCTCTGTCCAGACCAGCTTCCTCCCTCTGGCTCCGTTTCTATTTCTGTCTTGCTTTCCTCCCCCAAGGCCTCAGGGGGCCCCTGGCTAGCTTGAAGTCTTCTTCCTTTTTCACCAGGATTAGGAAGGAGTTTTCATGGCAGGGTATCTGCAAGCACTGAGATGCCCAGAGTCCCTGACTTGGCCCAAACCACCTTCGCCTTATTCAGTCCCTGCATAGCCCCTCCTCCGTTATCCTCCACTCCCCAGCAGACCCCGCCCCACTTATGCTCACACAGGTAAGCTCAGAGGTCTCCTCCCCTACTCCTTTAACAGCTGGCTTTGGAGACCCCAGCTCAGCTAGGGTCACCAGAGCCATTCCCCAGTCTCCAGACACAGCTCCGGAGGCAAACTGCCAATTCCACTCTTTTCTCCACGGGAAGCAGACCAGGAAGGAGCCCTCTGACAGGGACTGCCCTCCCTCTGGTTCTGACCTCTGCCTGTAAAATAGACTCTGGACATCTATCCCACACAGTGTGGGCAGACAGGCAGGGGCAGAAACTGCCCCACTGAAAGGGCTAAAAGTCAAGGATAGGGCAGAAATTGCTCCATCTGCCTTTTATTGCTAGAGACGTTTGCAGTGTCTGGCTTTGGTGCCCAGGCTAGCCTCAAATTTTTGAGCTCAAGTAATCAGCCTGTCCCAGCTTCCTGAGTAGCTAGGAGTCCAGTTGTGTCATCTTGCCCAAATCAACCTGCCTTTAAAAACAAACAAACAAACATATTTTGTTGGCAAAAAAAAACCAAAATACCCAGGGTCTCATGTAGGCCAAGCTGTCTCAAATTCTGCATGTAGAAGAGGATAGTTTTCAAGTTTTTACTCTTTAAAACCGAACGTTGATTTCTTCTATGTGTAGCATGTCTGAGTGTATGCTGCGTGTCACACACATGCCCACAGAAGCCAGGACACGGGATCCCCTGGAACCAGAGTGATAGACACTTGTGAGCTGCCAAGTGGGTATTGGGAACCAAACCTGGCTCCTTTACAAGATCAGTGGGTGCTCTGAACCACTGAACCATCTCTCTAATCGCTAGTTTTGAACTTAAAACAAATTTTTTTGTTTTTGGTTTTTTTTTGTGTGTGGCCTGGAACTCACTGTGTAGTCCAGGCTGGCCTGGAACTCAGAGATCCACCTGCCTCTATCTCCCAGAGTGCTGAGATTTAAGGTGTGTACCACCACCACCTGGCTAATTTTTTTCTAATTTAATTAATCAATAATCAATTAATCAATCAATTAATTTTGTGGAGATTTCACATGTGCTATAGCACTTGGGTCCCAGGCATCAAATTCAGATTGAGGCTTGGTAGCAAGTGTCTTTACTTACTGAGCCAACTTGGCAGCCCAGTTGTGAACTTCCGGGTCTCCTGTTTCTACCTCCCAGCTATCAGTATTTCAGGCAAGCTCCGTCGTGCCCAATTTCTACCTGCTTTGTTAAGTCTGTTTTCCCAGGACACACACCTATAAACCTGGCACTCCAGAGGATAGGGCAGGATAATTGAAAGTTCAAGGCCACCGGGCAGTGGTGGTGCACGCCTTTAATCCCAGCACTTGGGAGGCAGAGGCAGGTGGATTTCTGAGTTTGAGGCCAGCCTGGTCTACAAAGGGAGTTCCAGGACAGCCAGGACTACACAGAGAAACCCTGTCTCGAAAAAAAAAAGAAAGAAAGAAAGAAAGAAAGAAAGAAAGAAAGAAAGAAAGAAAGAAAAGAAAAGAAAAGAAAGTTCAAAGCCAGTCTGGGCTACATTTTTATCAAGACCCTGCCTCCAAAAAAACAAAAAAACGTTTGTGATGGTATACACATAATCTCTGCACTCAAGAGGCAAAGACAGAAGGATTGCCACAAACTTGAAGCCAGCCATGTGTGTGTGTGCATGTATGAATGGTTGTATGTACTTCTGCATTTGGGTACGGTAGTGCAAACCCTCAATCCCAGCACGTGGTAGAGGCAAAGGTCACAAAACGCTAGCTGGCCTGCTCTATCTAGGGAGTTTCCAGGGCAACACAGTGCTACATAGGGAGACTCTGTCAGAAACGAGACACACACACACACACACACACACACACACACACACACACACACGTATGCATATATAGAGGCTAGCCTAACCTATATAGGGGTTTTCCAGGGCACCCAGTGCTACACAGGAGACTGTCAAAATCAACTGGACACACTCAGGTATGTATGTATGTACTCAGGCGTGGATGTATGTATGTGCTTGGCGTACTTGAGATGGCTCAGCGAATAGTGTTTGTCATGCAAACATGGGGCAGTTCAGACCCCAATACACTCAAAAAATCACCTATAACTCCAGCATGGGGGCAGAAATGGACAGAGGACCCTGGAGTTCAAGCTACAATGGGTCTGTCTCAAAAAGTGAGGGGGGGGTGACAGAGGAAGACACCCAACATTGCCTTTGACCTCAGCATTCACACATGGGTGAGTGCACCAGCTCATGTGTATTCACACCCACATACTAAATCAGTAAGTGAATACTGCATGTAGATTGCTTTTTTTTTTCAATGTTGTTTTGAGATTCACTTACTGTGTAGCTCTAGCTCTGTAACTCACTCTGTAGACCAGGCTGGCCTTAAGATCACAGAGATTCCCTTCCCCAGCCTCTGCCTCCTGAGTTTTGGGCTTAAAGTCAAGGGCTACTATGCCCAGCTGGAATCAATATTAAATAAATTGATCTCAATTTTCCACCCTCTGGTTATGCCAGGACATGTTATCTATTCCACCTGGCCTCAGCGTCTGTATCTCTAAGATGGGTTAGCAATATGGATGTCCTAGGATAATTGTGATGGTTTAAAGGTGACCAACATACTGGCCATCTGTCACTATCATTTTTTTGTTTCTCTCCACCTCCGAGCTTGCCTGCCAGTCTCCCCATTCCTACTGTCATGTTCTCTTCAGCCTGATTCAGAGCACACACACACACACACACACACACACCCCGGCCCCAAAAACACACACTCCACACACTGGTCAGCAGAGCCGCCTCAGACACAGAAAAAAGTTTAATTCTGCTGCGGCGGAGGGTCCCGGCTCCGAGAGGGGGATTTGGTTTTTGTTTGTGTGGGATTCATTGTGGGGATAAGGAAGGTAAAGAGAAGAGTCTGGTCCTTCTGTGGGACCTGCCCGGAAGATGGTGAGGACAGGGAATCGGGAAAGACACGGACACTGGACAAAATAAATAAATAAACAAACAAACAAAGGAGGGCAGAGGGAGAAGAGACGACCATGGAACAGAAAAAAACGGGAGACAAGTAGGGAACGACTTAAAACAGACTACAGAGGGCAGGAAAGACAAGGACGGGGGCGGGGGGGGGGGCGGAGAGGCCCCTCCCTCCAAACCAGACTGGTGGGACCAAGGGATGGGGCTGAGTGAGGGACTGGAGGCTTTGGAGGCCGCCGCGGGGCAGAAGAGATCTAGTCCAGCCAGATACAAGGAATGGGCCCCTCGCCCCTGCCCCAGGGTCCCGGGTAGGGTAGGGGACTCGTGTCTCAGTGCTGCAGTGTGGGGGGGCCCCGCCCCTCCCCGCGCTTCGCTGTGTAAGGCACCGGCTCCGGCGAGGTCCGCGAACGCGCGGGGGAAAGGGCAGAGGGGTGGAGTCGGAGAGGCCAGCGACCTGCCACCAATCCCGAGGCGGGTGGGCGTGGCCTCGACGGCGGCCGGCCCCGCCCCTCGCGAGTCCCTTCTCTCCAGCCTCCCCCGCATCCGGCCCGGCTGGGCAACTAAGTGCGGCCCACAGGCGTCCCGGTGCCCGTGCGCCCGTCGCTCACACGGTACTCTCCAGCATCCATTCGGTGCTGGTGAAGGCCAGGCGTGCCCGGGCGGAGCCCAGCCCCAGGTCTCCGTCCTCCCCGGCCGCGCCCCCTCCGGCCCCGTCCAGGTGCGGCGTGGACCGGTGGCGCTTTGTCCGCCGGGCGCGGCGCGGGTAACTGTGACTCTGGAACAGCGCCCCGTAGTCCCCGTCGAAGGAATAGCGTTGTTGTGGCCTCGGTCGGGCCGGGGCTCCCCCAGGAACCAGAGCTAGCGTTGGGGGCGCTGAAGTTGGAGGCCCCAAGGCCCCCGAACGGCTCCTTCGAGGGCCGGTCATGGCCCTAGATTCCTCCCCAGAAGTTTCCTCGGAGGGCAGCAAGCACAGCGAGGTGGCGGAGCCACCCAGAGAGCGTCCAAGCACCACCTCTAGCTCAGTGGAAGTCGCCTCGGCCTCCATGGCCTTTGCCTCGATGGCTGCAGGGACGGCCACCTCCCGCAGCGCCTCATAGCGGTCTGGAGGCGGTGGGGCGGAGGCCTGCTGCGTACCTGCGCCGTTGGTCTGAGAGCACACGTGGCTGACCCGAGGGGGCGTCCTAGACGTCCCCTTGATGCGGCGGCTGTCCCCATCGCCGTACACCTTGTAGCGAATCATGAGCAGCACAATGAAAACGAGAACAGAGGCTACGATGACGCCCCCGATGGCGATGATCATGGTGCCGCCCAAGAAGTGGGCTCTCAGTGGGCGGCATGGTGCAGGATCTCCCGCGGTGGTGAATTGCACACAGCCCACCACTCTGGTAGCCGGCAGAGCGGTGGCCCCGTCGTCGTAGACTGCCAACACACACAAATCATAGGCGCGACCAGCCGCCAGGTCATTCACCAGGAAGGTCTGGCTGGTAGAAGGGATCATCCTGTGGAAAGGGGTGCAATCAGGACGCAGTTAGCCCCACTCTTAACCACGTCCCTTCACTTTATGCCCTAACTGTGGGAAACCATGCTACTGGACCATGCGCAGACTACAGGATCCATTCAAGTCAATATAATGCCAGCCTCTCATCACTGCTCCAGACCACACCCCCTCATCTATATGCCCCGCCTCCAGAACCACCTGCCTTTAGCATCACCTGCTGGGACTATCTCTGCTCTACCTTGGAATAGTATCACTCATGCTCCCTGTACATAGCTACTATTTAAGGAGATCAATGCTATGGCCACTCCCCCTAATCTGCGTGCTCTTCCTCCATTCAGATGGACATTGGAGTTAACAGTGGACTTGTAGTTCCTGGTCTTCATCCAGCCTCCACCTCTTGAATGCTGGAATTTCAGGCTTGCAGATGTGTACAGACATATTGGTTTGTCTGGTTTTGTTTTTGTGGTGGTAGGGAACAAATCCAGGGCTTCTTGCAAGCACTCCACTAGGTGAGCTACATTTCCAGCCCTAATTCCTCTTTGATACACTCTTACCTTGGGGGAGGGAGCATGCTGCAGGGCATGCCCCAGCTCCTGGCTCAGTTTCCAAAGCACCTAAGCTACACATTCCCACTCACTGCCCTTCTAAGTTGCACTCTGGCTTACAAGCCATATCCCTTCGAGGTACCTTGGGACAGCTCCTCTAGAGGCAACCGGCTGTTCTATGAACGCTCATCGTTGTACTACCAGAATTCCAGGAACCAATTCACTGAAGCATACCCCCAACATACTCATCTACGACTGACTAAACTGTAGCCAAGCATGGGCTTCATTCTTTGCTATAGCATAGCGAAGTCCTTCAGTTAAACACCCAGGAGACACAACCTCTCTGCCCTTTGCTAGCTCTGTGACCATACACCTGTGTCTTAACTGTGCACCATTTCCCTCTAACAGGGACAATGAGAATTCCTATATCCTTGAGATAGCACAGGGAATGAATGAGTTAACGCACCCAAACAAAGCCCAGATTGTCTAAGGATGTCTCTGTGAGCTAATGTCCCATCCAGGGTTTCCAGCAACTTGGTGGGCTCCCACTCTTTTTAGATTACATTTAGTCTACAACAATATCATTGTTAACTGGCCTGACCTCGTCTAAATTACATTTATTAATGTGTATATATGTGTGTGCAAGAAGGAAGTCAGAGGACAGCTTGCAGGAGTCTGTTCTCTCCCTTCCACCATGTGTGACCCAGGGACCGAACTCGGGTCTCGCGTCATCAGGCTCGGTAGAAAGTGCCTTAAGCCACTGAGCAATCTTACCCACTGCACACTCTACATTCCTCTGAGATCTACCCTAGGGACATTCCCTCCCAGACTTAGGTGTCTTTTGATGAGCACAGTCTGTTTGGGCTACTTCCAGCCTCAGGGAATCCAGAGTGTGGAGTGTGCCCTGACTGGCATGCTCTGCAACCAACCTCGCACACTGCTCTCCAGCCAAGGCTCTTACTGGCTCACCAGAGACAAGCACCGCCCCTTCCTCTGCTTGAGACCACGCAGAACAAGCTCCACCTCTTCCAAGAAAGCCACGCCTCATCCCCAAGCATGCTCACCTGTCCGAGCGCCACAGGCCTGCCAGTGGGGCTGCCTGCTGGCCCTGAGGTGCTCTCCAAGAAGGTCCCTGCCATCTGATACCACCCCCTACCCTAGGGCTTAAAGCATAGGTCCCACCCTCCCCAAAAGACCCCACATTAAGTTCTTCATTTTTCATAAACCACCCACTTCAAGCTGCCCTGACCACCTTCTTGGCTGTAACTTTCCCTTTTCTTCTCTTAGAGGCTTGGATTTCCTTGGTTCTTCTCCTCAAATAACCAGTTGCTAGGGGCTCCCCCCTTTTCAAGGACAGTCACTGGCTCCTTAAGGGAGCCTGGGCCCACGAGTCTCTCATTGGCTGTCAGACCAGAGCAAGCAGCTGAGCAGGCTTCTTGTTGGATGTCACCTCAGCCCATGGCTGCAGAGAGGGAGTTAACCCCTGCAGTGCCATCCTATATGCACAAGCATCTGCAAAGGAGGATGCAGGCTAGAACTGGGGCCCTCGGGGAACAAGAGTCCTTGCCCAACTGGGGAGAAGCAACCACCAAGATCTGCTTACATACTGGGTCCGGAGCTTTCCCCCACCCTGCCACACAATGGCTATGGATCAGAGAGGAACAGTAAAGAGAGATGAAAAACCACGCAATCCAAATGACTGACAGAAACGCACCAACCATCTCCCCACCACCCCTGCCTGGCAAACACTAGGTATGCAATAAGTGTGCGTTCAAGCATATGAAGGATAGCTCTACCGCTCTCTGTGTCCGAGAGCAAATGATCTCTCCCACGGAGCATCAAGTTCTGTGACTGAGAAGAAAGAGAACTGGGGGTGTGGCTCAGTGGCAGAGCCTCTGCCTAGAATCCCCCAGTGAGGGGCTGGGGGCGTGGCTCAGTGGCAGAGTCCCTGCCTAGAATCCCCCCAGTGAGGGGCTGGGGGCGTGGCTCAGTGGCAGAGCCCCTGCCTAGAACCCCCCAGTGAGGGGCTGGGTTTATTACAGGAGGATTGTCTAGCATGTGTGAGGCCCTAAGTTCAATCAACAGTACCATAAAAATGAATGAATAAAAATAAAATGAAGGCTGGTTAGATAGCTCGGTGGGTAAGGGAGCTTGCTACCAAGGAAACAACCAGAGTCTGACCCCTGAGACATGTTGGAAGGAGAGAACTGATTCTCCCAAGATGTCCTCTGATTGCCATATGCATGTTATCACACACACACACACACACACACACACACACACGTAATTTTAAGAATGCTAAATGATGCACATAAGTAATTTCTTTCTTTCTTTCTTTCTTTCTTTCTTTCTTTCTTTCTTTCTTTTTTTGTTGTTTTTTGGTTTTTTGTTTGCTTGAGACAAGGTCTCTCTGTGTAGCCCTGGCTGTCCTGGAACTCACTTTGTAGACCAGGCTGGCTTCAAACTCAAGAGATCCACCTGCCTCTGCTTCCCGAGAGCTGGGATTAAAGGCGTGAGCCACCACCCCCCAAAAGATAATTAAAAAAATTTTTTAATGAAATAAATGGTGGTGATGGTAACAGCTTTATAGCAAACATCTGCATCTTTGTCCATAATTTATGAAAGTTCTGTTTGGGGCCTTGGTCTGCTGACTGACTGTAAGAATGGGTCTGTCTGTCTATCCAGGGAGGGCACCCTCAACAGTGTCCTCAGCCCTGACAGCCAGAGAACAATGAGGAGACGTGTACTCGGTGCAGTGATATAGATGTGTACTCGGAGCAGTGATATAGATGTGTACTCGGTGCAGCGATATAGACGTGTACTCAGTGCAGCGATATAGACGTGTACTCGGTGCAGCGATATAGACGTGTACTCGGTGCAGCGATATAGACGTGTACTCGGTGCAGCGATATAGACGTGTACTCGGTGCAGTGATATAGATGTGTACTCGGTGCAGCGATATAGATGTGTACTCGGTGCAGCGATATAGATGTGTACTCGGTGCAGCGATATAGATGTGTACTCGGTGCAGCG